>NW_016690311.1:2165276-2394828 GCF_001604755.1 Lepidothrix coronata | reverse complement strand
GGATGCTCTGTTGTGCTTTACTGAGATTGTGATAAAGTAATAGCAGAACTTACCCCACACTTTTCCCTTTCCCTGGGTTTAGGCAGTTGTTTGTGTGGTTTGTTTTGGTGGCCTTTTTGTGGTTTGAGCAGCTTTTCTTTCCTTTAAAGCTTTAAGTCTGTGTGGGATGAAATTTAGTGTCTCAAAGTGGCACGAAACACTGTGATCCCACATGCTCTGAAATAAGTGGTGGAAGCTCAGGGGGTGTGCTGGGGTGGGATGTTACTTTCCTTCAGGATGCCTGTGCTTTCTCTCATCTCTTTTGGTGGCTTCCTCTAATGACAATCCCTGGGGTCCATCCATTCTTGTACCTTGTTTGGAAGGGTGGGATGGAGGGTGCTGCTTTGGGGGTAGGCCCTGTGGTCCTTTCTGGGGTTTCCTCAGGTCATATGGATCATGGGATCCACAAAAGTGATGGTTGCGTGGCTCTGAGATTTTCCAGCCTCATTTGTAACAAAGAAGGTAGTAGCTGTGCTAAAATTCCTCTCCAAACAACTCACCTTTTATTTTCTAAAGTGCCTTTTACTGAAAGCTCTGGAGAGCTGTGCTATTTTTGAGCAGGCTCCATTTCAGCTTGACACCAGCCTGGCAACTGGACTGTAAATATTTTATACGGGTGGCCCCCCCTCCTCCTCTGCCTCAGCATCCAGAGGCAGCGGGTTTGTGTCATCAAAGGCAAGGACTGGGGAAGAGAAAAGAGACTGAAAGTTTAAATTCGTTGAGCCTGGCTGTTCTGAGGTTTTTTTCCTTTTTTTTTTTTTTTTCTTTTTCATTCCTTTACATGGGAGAAGGGGACGATGAGTGGGAAATCCCAGGCAAATACTGAACTTGGCTGTCTCCTCTATGTCAGCAACTGGTGCCTGTGAGCCAAGAGAGAAAACGAGGTGGGAGAACCACTTCTGACTGACTCCTGACATGACAGGAGGCTGATATATGAATGTCACACTTATGTCAGAGGAGGCTTTGACCAGTTGTTAGACACTGGTTGGTGTTGGAGCTGCTTAACCAGACTTGACCCAGGCTAGCAGGGGGTGGGCCTAGTTATCCTCCTTCTCCCATGGCTTTTCAAAAGATGCTCAGTTAGATGTTAATGAAGACATGGCACAAATAAGAATTTTAATGCTCTGTCTAGCTTGCTCTGTAGCTTTGGAAGCTCTAGACCTTGCTGTAATATGAGCAAGAGTGATCTTTTAGTTGCAGAGTGGAGCTCCTTGCTGAACTGCAATGCATCTGGCTGGCTTTTTTTCCCTTACATTTTAAGGCATGGGCATAATGTCAGAGGCAGAGCTGAGGCTGAGGAAAGCTTTAATCCCAGCAGTGCCTGGAACTCCTTGTGAAATCAAATATCTTGCCTCCTCTTGGAGGAGCCAGAAGGGAAGCTCTGGGATGCGTGTACCACTGCCCTCTCCCACCTGCCAAAAATAGTTTGAAGGGAAAGAAGAAGGAAAAAAAAAACCCAGCAACATAATTTAGGCAACATAATTGCCCCAACTCGTGCCCGTGGCTTAGCACACCTGGGCTGTGCAGCTACAGGGTGCTCTGCTTCTTGCACTCAGGCTGTGATCTTTCCAAGATTCTCTGAGGTAGGGGAGCAGTTTGAAGGCCACCAGTGGCTGATGGATGGGATCAGAGGTGGGTGGGGGTCCCGGGGAGCCCCTGTGTGCCTCCCACCTCGGCCTGGCTGGGGCTTGGCTTTAATGGCTTCAGCATGTGGTGATGAGGGGGGAGCAGGCAACGTGGCTGAGAAATTAGGTAATTTTCAAGCAGCCAGACAAGCGACTGTTACAGTAATTAATTGACTAATTCACCATACAAACAAGGGCTCTTTAAACCAAGGAAGAGCCGGTCACATGGCAAGGATCTGTTTTCAGTCAGAAAAACACTTCAAACATTAGGCCATTGAAGGGGACGTTTTTTTGTGCTGGCATTTGCAGGAGTGGGAGGTCTGTGATTCCCCTGGGGGGCTGCACTGTGCTCCCCAGCCGGATGCAGCAGGTCCCCTGTTTTTGGTGGCATTACTGTGGCCAGCACCACTGTTTTGCATGTGTGCTGCTGGCTTTGTGGGGAAATCCCTGTGGGATTTCCAGAGGTTTTCCTGGTGTGGAGAGGATGCCTGAGGCTGGCACTCTCTTGTGCTCCCAGGCCCTGACCTGGCATGGAGGGACAAGTGAGGTTTGCTGCTTGGGGAAGGGGTTAAATCCATGTCCTGAGGCAGTGGGACCCATGGCTGTAGGTGCCAACAGTCTCTTGTCTCAGGCTTGCCTCTGTCGTGACTGGAAACTTGGGCAGATGGAGGGCTGTGGCACAGTGCCTTCCTCAGTGGCCCTTTAAGGGAGTGGGTGGAAGGGGGGGAGGAAGATCCTTGATCTTATAAAGACACTACTGTGGGACCGGTGGTGGTGGCTCTCATGCATTAAAGAATAAGGTGGGGCCATCAGAGCCCCAGACAAATGTCATTTCTGCCCAAATGTCAGTGTTCCTGGAGATGTGGGGGGCTGGATAAGGGAGGGCCATGGCCATCCCCTGCTCCCACAGGCCTGGTCACAGGCTGCTTGCTTTAGCCATTCATTTCTGTTTGTTGCAGGCGCCTGGACAACAACGAGCTGACCACCATTCCCTCCCTGGGATCTGCTGCTTCCGGCGTCCGCTCCCTCCACCTGTAAGTCACTGCAGCCTCCTCCAGCTTTGGGCTCTCTGTGGGTGGGTTTAGCTGCCTCTGAGGGTTTCCTGTGTGTCATCCTCATTGCTGCTGAGTCTAGGTTTCATTAATGGGTTGTTGGCACCTTAATTAAGAAATCTCACCTGGAATAGCGCGATTAGGATGAGATTGGGCCCAGCTAATGTTGTTCATGTGGTCGGTGGTAACTTATGTCAGTAAACTCTACATGATGGTTGCATATTGAATAAAACTTTTATTTTCTTCATCTGCCTTTGGGTTTCAACCATTATGTCATACTTGGGCTATTAAAGGAGTATATAATTCTACCTTTTCTTTATTGTTCTTTTTTTCTCCCTGGTCCTGTTCTGATCATTTCTTCTTTTCTCTTAAAGCCAGAGACTGTTCACATCCTCATCTTTCAGGGAACTCATTCCAGGCCTGTTTTTATGGTCTCTTTCAACTCTTTTTTTTTTTTTAATTTTATTTTGAGAGAACAGTGGTTGTAAAGCTAGATTCCAGCAGAAGGTTTGAAGTTCCTAACTTTGGTGTAGATGACCACAGAAGCGTTAGACACCTGAGAGCCCTTGTGTATCTTCCACAAGGATCTTGGGTTGCTGGTGCTGCTGAAGGGAATAAAAACATTATAATATCAAACTATTTAATACCTTAAGAGTGTGGATTTCTAAAATTATTTTTGCATGTGTCTGCTTGTAATGCACACCGAGAAGGAATTTTGCTGAGGTATGCATGATACCTCCCAAGTTCCTGGGAAGGGGAAGTGTTTATAGCTAATGGGGACTTCAGCAAAGTGCTAGAACTGTTTGAGTGATGGCTTCCAGCCTGCAGTGTACACCTGCAGGCAGGTATCCATATTTACCATGGATTTGCTACTTTTTGTAGTGGAAAATACCTGTCACCATACGACCAGGTGATTGGCTTCTCATGCTCAAAGGGCTCTGACTTACTCTGAGACAGCCTTGATCTGTTGGCTGAAAGTACATTCCTGTCACTTAAATCAAGGACAGAATTGAGTGAACTGGCACTCTTCCTGCTCTTCCATTAGGCAGTGTTAAAATATGCAAAACAGAACAACTCCCTCACTGCCTTAATTCAATTTAAGGATCTTCGCTTCAAACTGGTGTCCGTATCTCACTCCTGGCATGAAGTGAGTTTAGCTTTTGTTTGAGATACGGTGCCTTTGATGTGGTTCTTGGGAATACCATGTTCCTGCAGGGCTTACCAAGAGCCAAAGTGCTCCATCAGTGCTGGATCCAACAAGCATCTCTGTTGGATGCATAAATAACCACTTCACCTCCTGGGCGCAGGGGTGGGTTGTGTCTCCGCAGTTATCGGGCCTGTCAAATGTCACGTGGAGTTGGTGTGAAACCATCTTGTTTGATTTCTGCCCCTTGCCACCGCCTCTTCCTGCTTCTGTGACCACATGTGCAGTCTGGGTGCATGGTCTGGGGGCTGCAGGGCAGGGTGGTGCCTCCCCTGACACGAGAAGGCATCTGCCTGCTACTTGATCTGAGCTCACCAGGCTGCTGCATAACCCTGTGTGTTGTGCATCGGGATTCAAAAAAGAGCTCCAGAAATCTGATTTATGGATGGAAAGCTTGCATAGAATTTGCCATTCAGGATATAGTTTTAGGCCCCCCCCAAGATCGACTTTTCTTTCTCATGAAGTCTATAAATGATCTGAGTCTCACAAGCCCCTGTTGTTATTTTTGCTATTAATTTAGCCCTTGGCAAGGGACCAAATTGCTGGAGCTTTGGGTTTTTTATTCTTGAAATGAAATGAGCAGTTTGGAAGGGAGGAATAATCACTGGTGGAAGGCAGTAGATTTACAGCTCCTCTGAAATTTCAGAGTGGTGCAGAGGGAAGGGGAAGGTACAAAGCCAAGTGATAAAAGGACGGTATTCTAAACAGACCTGCTTAGTATCACTTTCCAGAAATCTGCATTGCTCTTCTCAGCTGCTACACATAAATAACTCTGATAGTGGTATTTGTAATGCTGCTGTCATACCTCTGCAAGAAGGATCTCTTTGTTTAGCTTGTTTCAGAGAATGCCACTTTTTTTCCCCCTTGCATTTCCTTTTAATTTTTATCAGAGATAAAAATAACTTGAAAGATGTTTTAAAGTACCTGCTTCAATCGATGTTGCTGACTAACTCACATTGGAATGATTTACTGAGGAAGTGAAGCTTTCTCCATCCTTGGGAGTCTTTAAATCAATTGGATAGCTTCCTAAAAGATGGTCCTTCAATTCAACTCCAGGTTAATGGGCTTGATTTGCAAATTGGTGGGTAAAGTTATTTAGCCTTGTGTGATGTAAGAAATCAGATTATATGGTCATACTGGTTTCTCCTGGCCTTCAAATGTGTGAAGTAATAATTGGGGAGGCTGCCAAACCAAACCAGAGTGAAGACTCATAATGAAGACTTGTGTACTGAGAAACTGGTTTATGTTTGAGTGTATAGTGTTACAGTGTATTCTTACTGCTGAAGAAAAATAAATACATTTCCTTTTTTTTTCAGTGTTTAGAAATGTGTGAAGTGTGTTTACCTCACAAACCTCTGAAGTCGGTTTTGTATATTGCATGTGGTTAAGTATTTCCAAAGGGCTGTTAATGTATTATAAAAGCAAGGGTTGTATATTTGTCACTCAAAACAATCCTTTTGAATGAGTTACTTCATCTCTTACTCTTCTTAAACAGGGGAAGAGACTTTTTCTCCTTTAGGATATGTGGGAAAGAAATCTGCCATACTGCCAAACTCACATTTTCCATAAAGATTTTCTTTAATGAGCTTTACTTTACATTCCCTGCTTTTGGGTTTTTCATACCTGTCTCCATCACCCAAAACTTGCTTGACCCCACTTGTGTGTGGACCCTGGGCCAGTTGAGTATTTATGTGAGAATCTGTTGCAGAGAGAATTCTCAAAGCTTTCTGCAAGTGTTTGGATGTTCTAGGCTGCAGATGGACGCAGACATAACATATGTATCAAAAATGCTTTGCCCTAATACACTGCCATGAAGTTTAGTTCAGTTTAATTATTCCTCGAAGAGTCGGTTTGTTTGCCTTGCACGTTGAAAATGCTGCCAAAGTCGTTCATCTCAACAAGAGCAAACATAAGGGACTTGATAAGGCTTTTAATAGAACAGAAGGGAAAAATAATCTATGTACGAGTTACCAAATAAAGACAGACATTAAATGCAAACATCTGTTAGTGCAAACAAAAGCCAGGAAATTCAGCTGGGAGGGGGAGAGACTGAATCTGGATTCATTCCGAAATTACATCGGAATAGCTGAGAGGAGAACCTTGCCTGAAATTCCCACAGCATTTGTAATTTAGCTGCAGTTCCTAGACTTGGACATTTGGGAGTTGATGGCAGGATGTTTTCACTGACATGCTCTTGGCTGAGGGTTTCCCATCTGAATGCAGCAAGAGTGTGTTAACTCTGTAGGCTCTCGAGGAGACTCTGTTACCTGATCTGGTGAGGAGGGGGGGAGGATGGAAGAAATTACCTATTTGCAGCAGAAATTAGTCTGTTTATCTCTAACTTCCTTGCTAACTTGGCCTGGAAGGACTCTTAGCCTTGCCTGCATGCCAGGTAAGAGGAGGACCTGAGCTGCAATCAACCCTGTTACTATGAATTTTCTACAACCCCCTGAGCTCAGCCCTTACTCTGGGCCTTTCTCTGTTGCTTTGTCTACCTGCATGTGGCTAAATGCATTCTAGAAAGTTTTGGGGATGTTTGCACAGGATGATGGAGGTGGATCCTTGTCCTCTGCCCTGGTTCCAAGGTGGTCAGCCTGGTTCAGGCAGCATCCTCTGACTCAGGCTCACCAGCACAGGCTGTTGGGCAGCTGTAGAGCTCAGCCTGCTAACCAGACCTCTGGAGCTAGCACGGTAAACAGAGTGCACTGTGCCACATCCTTAGCTGGCTAGGAATTAAGGAAGTTAACAGATTAAACACTTAAAAATAACTTTCTTTTGCTGGAAGTCTTTTAAGCCCCCAGCCACTCAGGAACAAAGGGGATGGTGACCCACAGCAGTCAACTGTGTGTTAGCAACACCCAAAGCTGTCTGAGATGCTTTGGCCTCATCATCTTGTTCTGAATAAGCACAGATAACAAGTCAGAGAAGGGATTTTTTGAGCAAAACAGTGTGAAATAGGATTAGCTGATTCACAAGAAGTGAATCAGTGACACTGCAGTGTATTTACTGGGGAAAGCGAAATCAATAGGACTACTCTGCTGCCAAACTGAGCAGAAAAGTCTCTTGAAGAAAATCAATCTTCTTTACAGACTCATTAATGTAAAGATCAATTCACATTAAACTGTGATTAAACAGAGGACTAATAGGGGAAAGGTAAGTGATCTACTGTGCCACAGGCAAAATATATCATGTAAAATTTGAAAACGAAATACATGGAGAATTGGAAGATGGGAGTGGCAGGGAACATACGAGGGCTTCTTGTAAGGACTAGTAAGCTCGGATGCTGATTGGGGCAGCATGGTCCTCATGGAAAGAAGGGTACTCTATGGTATTCAGTCTGGATGTCAGGAGTAAGATAGATCAAAGACTGCAGCCAGTAATTTCTGCATTGAAGTCATTGCCATTTGACTTGCATGGTTTCTTGGAGAGCTTTTCCTCCAACTGTTGGGGACTTTATTATAGTTCTGGTTAAATTAGTCACATAGTTAGTAACATGACCCTTGTTTCTTGTCTGACTTTGATTTTCTTTGTATCTCATTAGACCTTTGTACTAGATGAGAGTTGACTGGTTTTTGCCCTAATATGGCAGAATCAGGATCATGCTATTGATCTTACTCCTGGAGCTGTTGCCTCATCCTTTCAAAGTAGAAGGCTTGGAAAAGCAGCTGTTACTTCAATGCTGCTTGCACTATTTCACTCATGTTTGCAGAGACTCTTTCTGAAGACCCATATAGTCCATTAGATTCTTTGAGCTGCTGTTTTCCTTCCACCCAAGACAGACATGTATTTTGGTGTGAGCTGAAACAATGCAAGCAGTCGTTGTGCTCTGCTGATACAGGTGGATCTTGCAAATAAGACTTTCCTTCTGCAGGCTTCCTCAGGATCTGTTGATGTTGAGATGTGTGACTTCAGTTCATCTTTGCTTTTCAAGTTAAGATGATAAAGACTTGCTTGAGCATCAGAACAGCAGCTCCAGTTCAGCCCATGGCAGCCTTTCCTGGTGATCTCTGTTAGAGGAAAGAGCTCAAAGCTGCTGCATCTGTGCTGTTTATAGATCACAGCTGAAGCCTGAGCTGGTCTCTACACGATTTGTGAGCTCACTTTGTGTTCCCGGCTAGGCCAGAGCTAAAACTTCTGTGTAGGTGCTGTTGATAGTTGGGAAGTTTGGCTTAAATGAGGAACGGAGGTTTGAGCTGACACCATAGTACAGACATAGCCTTGGAGGCCATTTGTGGCCTGGGATCCTGCTGTGCTAATTGCTATACAAACACACCAACTGCCTTGACCCCCAAGAGATTTAATCTGCAAGTCATCTTTGCTGGAGTTAAAAAAGGATGATCTAACAATTAGAAATAAGGAGACTGCTCTGTTAATTCCATCTGGGTCGCAGCAAGAGGTTTTGTGCTCATAAGCACAAAATCCAGATGACTCAGACGCAGCCGTGTGCGGGGTCTGGTTGAAGTCAGCAGGCTCTGATTGTGTGCAGGACGTGCCTTGGGCAGCTCAGAAAACCACGCTGCCTGATTACTGGCACAAAGAAAACTCTCTGGGAACTAATGAAAGTGATACATGCAGGTTGTAGATACATAAGTGGGAGCAGATTCACCCCCACCTCCTGTTTGCATTGCTTATGGGGTGTAATGTCTGCAGGGGCCAGTCCTCCAGTGTTTACTCAGGCAATTCCCCTTGGAGCTGGGAGAGAGGGTTGTTTTCTGAGGGTTTGGTCCACAGTACAGGCTACACTACTGAGCTTCTATTTTTGAATGTGAATGTACTGACATGGAAAGGGGAAATAGAGTAAATGCTGGCAGTCAGGCTGTTCAGTGTGCAGCAAAGATACTCTGAAACCCATCTCTCGTGGTTGTTTTGCTCAGAGTTTGTAATAAGGCTGTGGTGTGTAAAAGTCTGCAAATATTTGAGGCCAAAGACTGCAGGAGCCTTTCCCAGTGGAGGAAATTCTCATTAATCACGTGGTCCCAATCACCAGAAGAGATGCTGTTTTGACTTCTCTTTTGGGCTGTTGGAATTGTTCTAATCATTTGCATGTCCTCTTTGAGCCTTTAGATATAACATGAGCACATGGAAATGGCAAAGGATCTGAGGCTATTCCAGGGAAATGAGTAATCATTTCTTCTAGAAAAGCAACAGCAGTACAGCACTTAGTTATCAGACTCAACAAAAGAGCATCAGAAAATAATCTGGGCACATATAGAGGAGTGCAAAAATTGTCCAGAAGAAAAAGATAGTGAAAGTTGGTGGCAGCTCATGGAATAGCAGTTACCCCTTGAGGATAAGCATTTTGTGCAGCTGTGGCAGCTTCTTTTGTGAGTAGAGAATTGCTTTGAGCTGGGTCAGGTCTGCTCTGGTATCTGCGTGCTGCTTAGCACATGGCTGGACTCATATTTGTCTGGAGGAAGGAAAGGACACAAGTGGTCTTGTGGGACAGAGCACAAGGTTAGGAGTTGGAATACTAGAACAGGATCTTTTTGTGTGTGACCCACATATTCATTACACCCCAAGAACAAGTAGATTCCTTTTGGGTGGGTCTGCTTCCTCTGAGCTGAAGAGGATCTACCTCAGGGCAGATGTAACTCATGAAGTAAAGCATCTCCTGATGTGTTTTCCAGGGGCAGGTGCATATTATGTGCAATGAACAAGATGGTTACCAAGTTCTGTCCCTCTACAGATCAAGCCCAGATTAGTTGTTAGGGTCATTTGCAGCCATGATCTTTTGTTAAGGTCAGTATGAAAAATAGCCTCATATTTGAGCCTTAGAATAGGCCAAACTCTACTATTAATATCTGTGGTAGAGTGACTATCTCATTTAATGGCATATGGCAAATAAAGCACATGTCTACAAAAGCAATTCCTTTGTTAGTCTTCACAGACAGAGCAGATTTCAAATATAAATAACTTGCTGAGTTGAAAGTTTCTTTAGCATGTTGGAGTTTCCTGCCTAAAAACTGCTAGTAATGGATATTTAGTTTGCTCAGAGGTGAGTAAAAGCAAAGCTGAAGCTACAAGAAAAGCAAGTTAACATAGAAGTTTTCTCTATGAAAGCTTTGGAGGTTCAGTTTTATAATTGAATTTAACTAAAGTAACTAAAATTGCACAAAATCAGGAAGCTGTCAGGATGTTTTTATGCTTCCTTCCCCATTGAGATTGCCCAGGTGGAATGACAGCTGGCAGTGAGGACTGTCTTGATTGTTAGACCAGTGGTGCTTGCTCAGAGCATCAAATAGATGCACAGTGAGAAGAAAGAATAGGGTGGGGGTAAAATTGTGAATTTTATTTTTAAGTAGGGTGGCATAAAGCACTTTCAAAATACATCCATTTTGTTACCCTTCGAGCACCCTGGAAGGCTTGAGAATGGGCAGTGCAGTTTAGTTCCTTTGCATATAAGAAGGCTCAAACTGTTTAAGCAGAGGTGTTAAAGAATGAATTCTGCTCTCATTTTACAAACTGGGCTTTGAACCACATCAGTTTTGCAATTTACTTTATCCTCTCTACTACTCCTAACACTTCCATCATGGCTTCCATGGCACCATTAGATATAGTGTAGGGTAAAAAGCATTAGTGTAAACAGTATTCACTAAAATGTGATCCTGCTGTGTGCAGGTTGGAAAAAAATAGCAGAAGAAGTCTATAGAAAGCTCATTTTTACATGAATAAAAGCTGGCTATGTGCTGGATTTCCTGTTATTTGTAACCCATGTCAAATCCCCCAATTAATTGCAGAGGTGAACAATAGAGATCGTGTCAAAAGTTATTATCTTCCTGTTGCAAAACCAGCCCTGCTGGGGGTGTGCAGCGTGGAGAATGTGATTGTTGGTTAAGGTAGACAAAAGAGTGATCTGTCATACCTTTAATGAAGTGATCACTGAAGAGGCCACCCTCCCTTCACAGTGTGTGCATAACTCTTGCTTGTTAACAGGAATTCCACGTGAATATTGATTGGGAATAAGTGGTTGGGTGAGTACATGTTCTGCCTGTCAAACCATTTAATGTTCAATTGCACGTGGGGGAAAACAGCAAAGGCAGCTGGAAAATGAAACAGGAGCACAGGGTGAAAAGACAATTGTTAGTGGTTGGATATGAGCAGAGAAAAATGAATTGAGGAGAGGGGTAGAAAAAGAATCTATAAATGGCTCATTTTTAGACTTAAAATACCATCTCCAGTCCATTATACTGCAGGTCACACGCTGCATGGAAGCAGTTGCTGAACTGCAGTCAGGTCAAGGCATTGGACTTTCTGTAATCCTTGGTGCCTTGAAAAAGGAACACTTTTGGTGGTCTTACTGAAAACTTTTTTGCCCTCCGGATTGTTTTATTGAGAGAGCTGTCATCTTTTTCAAAATAAGAGGAACTGAAGAAGTAAGTGGTCTTATTAAAGAAGCTTAAAGAACTTACTGGCTCAGTGGTGGTGAATGCTTACCACTGACTTTACAAGATCTCCTCCAGGAAAGCTTGAACAGACAGTGTTTTATACCAGCCTGGCTTAGCACAGTAGCAGTTCTACTCTAGAGCTCAAATTTTCAGTTCCCTGGATCTTTTGGCACCTCGTTCTGGAGTTTCCAAAGCACCCTTCCTACTTGACAGGCTTTATTAATAACAGGGTGTCTAGACTTGTTAAGAGCAGCTATTTTCTTCGCTAGCTTGACCATTGCTTTTCCACACAGGAGCTGCTCCTTCTTGCAGGCTGAGCAGTGTGAGCAGAGCTCGGTGGAGTCTGCCCAGAGGCAATCCCAGTTCCGGTGACCTTGCTGACAGGACAGATAAGCCCTTTCAACAGAGCACAAGTGTGTGTCATGTTGGAACAGACTAACCCGCCAGCCTATCTGCATCTCTCAAGTGTTAACAGGAGTTTGACTGGCCAGTCAAAAATCTGTTTCTTCAATTGCTGCCTTCTTCCAGGAGCAAGTCTTTTAGCAGCTTCTGCTGCAAGTTCAATGAGACTGATGGTCTGGAGAGTAGATATAGTCAAGTGTGTTGTCCTTTATTTACCTCCCTTAGCATTAGCGCTCCTGTCTAGTTAAATCCATGTGGTTTAGTTGTGTTCCTGTCAAAGGCAGGAAAAGCCCCTGTGTCACATCACGGCTCAGAGGCACAGACAGTGCCTATCAAGAAGTCTGCTTGCAGTTGCAATTTGGATTAATGTTGCAGCATTGTGGGCAGAGCCATCACATTTGGGTTGCACTTAAATTTCTTCTCTGCCTGTGTATTTTCCCCTCCTCGCTCCTGTGGAGAGACAAAAGCAAAACAAAACCACCCACAAAACGCATGCACTCGCTAGGCTGTGGTGGATCTTCTTTGATCGTTTATTACACAAAGAGAAACTAAAACCAGTATCAGGATTTAAGGATAAAAGTGCCTCCATGCCTTGTGCTTTTGGACCTTCTTGATTGTCAAATGAAAATGCCATCCTTGTTGATTAAAAGCACAAAACTCGCTTGCAGTGAAAATGAAAGAAGGCTGCTGTTTCTGCCTGGGAGTGGGACAGGATTACTGCTCCACATCTGGGCTGGATCTGATTTTTAGTGTCTGTTCTTCCTTATCACAAACCTGCCTCAATTTTGAGTCTGTTGATAAGAGTGGGAAGGCTTGGGCTGCAGCCCTGACACGAGTGCTGTGCAAGTGTGGGGCTGTGGAGAGCAGGAACTCCTCAGAGCAGCAAACTGGTGGGGGTGCAGCTGGCCTCTTTCTTGGCTTCAAGGAGTGGCTTATGCATTTAATTTGTGATGGAAAATTGAGTTTGGCTGGCATGTATCAGCAGCAGAAGAAAGCCCTTAAGTTAAAAGTGCAAGAGGGAAAGCCAGTGGCAGTGTAAGAGAGTAGCAGACTGAAGATATAAGCTGCAGAACATGGAAACATTGACCTGACTGTCATCTGCCAGCAACTGAATGACCCCTTTCAAATATTGATGCAGCCCTTCCTTCAAAGAGGCTCTGCTGAGCCCACGACCCCATTCAGGCAGCTGGTGCAGAGCCATGTGGTTTCCTGCATTCTTGTATGAAAACTGCTGTTTACCTTATATGACTCCCCTTCTTTTTATTCCCATAGGACAATTCTTGTCCTTAGCAGAGTTCACCACTCAGAAGAGCCTCTCCTCTCCTTTGCAGCCCTTCTCAGTGCTTGCTCCAGACCGAGGTCAGGGAATGTGAGAAGTGACAGGAGCTGTGGTGTGGACTGAGAGCTGGAGAAGGGGGTGAGGGACTAGCACATCTATGAGTGCTTGCAGACTGGCTGTTTCAAAACCAGCATTGATTGTGCTCAGTGGCTTAGAGCTCCTCTCCCTCCCTTGTGCCAGAGAAGTGGCCAAACTGCATTTCAGATTGGGCTAAAGATACCTGGCCCCAACCCTCACAGGTGCATCATCCGCTGAGGGATGCACTCAGTGGCTTTGAAGACAATCACTGATGAGATGGTTTGAGGTAGAGCTGCACACAGGGCCATGAGGTTGTGCTCTGGTACTGAGTTCATAAAAGTTCAGGGAAGCTCCTTACAGGGAAGCTGTGCCAGACAATGAAAGATGCTTTGCACAGCCTGTCTAATGGATCTGTGCCCTTTGTGAATACATCATTTAAAAAGCTGCTGCAGAGCACAGTCTTGATGAAACATCCAGTGTAACCAGAAGAGAGCTGGTCCTCTTAGAACCACCCAGCTGCTGATGGGGGTACTGTACCTGTAACAGAGACTGTCTTGTCTTCAGGAATCTTAATTTGCTTTGATGTCATAGCAGGTTGTGTAATCTGCTGAAGAGATAAGACAGCTTCTGTTTTAAAGATGACTAACTTCTAATCCTGCCTGTCCCACACATTTTGCTCTCCTAATGGAATGAAATTCTGAAGGCTTTGGAACTTGTGTATTGCAAAAAATATCCAACATCGTTTGGTGGCAAGTCAAGATCCAGTGAGGGTAAATGGAGATCAAAGTGAGGGAGAGATATTTTAAAAACTACATGGCTTACTTCAGTGGATCTAACACACAGCATAAGGTCATCTAAGAGTCAGATAGTTTTACATAAACAGTGCTAGTGCAGAATTATTCAAAGAGAATACGTATCTCACTGGATGTGGTGGGTTTGGTTACATCAGGAGAAAGGCTTTCCTTCGTGCTATTCATACTGAACCCAACAAAACCCCTTACTGATCATCAGATCCAGGCCCTTGCTTATGTCCAGTTGGTATGAAAGTCTCTGAAGAGTACGTTTGATCTCCACCTCTTATCCATGTGGCTGCCTTATGAAAGAGCTGTGAGAGTGTGCCTGGCAGGAGGATGACATCTGCCCATGATTGGGTACCCAGGGCTCAGGGATGCTCCGAGGCCACACTTGAACTGCTCCGGGGTCAGCGGTTGCAGTCTGTCAATGTGAGAGGCAGATGAGCTCGGTCCTGTGAGTGACCACAGAGAAAGCCTTTAATAGACAGTGAAAACAGAGCCCTTGGGTCACACTGGTCTCACATGAATAGTCCTGTTGACTGCAGTGGAACTATTTGCGTGAGTAATAGTTTGCTTGTGGGAATAGAGAGTTCATAGCACAGCCCTTTGCAGGTGGCCACCGCTCCCGGGCCCAAAGGGGTGAATTAACAAATCTCATCTCCCAGGCTGCTTTCTGCCTCCAAACATCCATGACCTGGAACAGAGATGTAGTCACTTCACTGTGAAAGGTTGCATTTTTTCCACCCCCTCCTCCTTCAAAAAAAACCAACAAAACTCACATTGTTTTTTGAACCCCCTGTCTTGTCCCAGCTGCATGGGAGTAGTTTGCTTTATGCTTCTCCATCCTCTAAACCACAAAACAGGGTGAGAACGTGACCTGATAAATAAAGCCCCCGACATATACTTGTTTTGAGGCTGATGTACAGCAGATGAAGAGATGTCTGCCCTAGTTTGATATAGTTGGAGTAGTTCCCTCAGCTTGTTCTTGTGTTACTGTTATATATGATGTGAATTGGAAAACTGTAAAACGGTTATGGATTTTGTTCGCTGTGTCTTAGAAGGACTTTTTTTTGAAGGAATACTAGGGAGAGGGAAGATCCCGGCATATGGTCTCGGGCAGAGCATGTAAACCTTTAAGGGAAAGTTTGGATATCTGTAAAAAATTGTGCAAGTGGGGATTTTTTTGTGGTTTGGGTTGTTTTTTTTTTTATTATTTTTTGTGGCTGACCCTAAAATGCAGTGGCTGCCTGGCCTGCCACTGCTCTGCTCTCGTTGTGCGTGCAGCCAGCACCTGAACAAACAGAGCTGTATCTGCCACAGCCTGGGAATCCGCCAGGATTCCTCAGGGAAGGAGTGATTCAGAGCATCTGAGAAAAGTGGGGGCTGCTGCCATGCATCCTTGCTTCCTGCCCAGACAATAACCCATGCAGGACAGTGGTGCTGTTCCCATAAGCAAATACAGCACATGTTGTGTTGGATAAAAATACAAATTCTTGTAATGGTCCAGAATCTTGTGCTTCATGTATTATTGTGGAGAGGCTGATGTGACAGTGCAGAGTGTTAGACAGTGTCAGTGGGGCTTTCCGGAGCAGTTGGGAAGTGTGAGGGCTCATGCACTTTGGAAAGTTCAGATTTTCTGGGATGGTCTCTTGTGAAGAAATAGAGGATGATGTACCACAGACTTCCAGCATGTCACCTGCATGTGTTTACTTCACCTTCTACTGCAGACAGAGCTTCACCACTGCAAGGTAGATATTTCACAGAAGAAAAATCTTTCTGAAATAGAAGTCTTTGGAAGTAAAAAAAAATATCTGTGAGTAGATGTTAAAATCACATAAGAAGCTCTGCATTGATAAAATGTTTGAACTTTGAGCCAAAGCTGATGTGCAGGTCCTGATGATGTTCTTCTCTTTCCTTCTTTCCATACATTAATAAAAACCACTTAGGAGATCTTCAGTTATTGGCTGTAATAAGGTGACTGGGAAAAGCGGAAACATTTGTGTTGTTGATGGTTGTAAACACAAATTCATCTTCCAGATTATCAGCTACCCTTCTTGCTTGACAGGAAAATTGCTTAGGCATTGCACTCTACTCTGAAACCATGATTTTATTTGTTATTTTGTGTAGCAAGTGATGGACTAAAATCAGACGGCAGATCATCTCAGGTGAAAGTTTAGGAGCACATGTCTTCGATATTCTTCAGTGTTTCTAGGAGGATCAGTACTGGATCTCCATCTTCTCAGAGTTGAGGAGAAGGAAGGCAGGTAGTTCCAGGCATTGTTTAGTCACACTGTATGTGATCCCTCTCCTGTTACAATGCCTTTGATCTCCCCCTCTTTTCGTGGCCAGTCTCTGAAGCCAAACCTTGCCTGTCCTTCAGTAGCAAACCCTGTTACTCTTTCTGGCTTTAGCATTTAGTTTCTTCAATACTTTCCCAGTATGGAAATATTAACCAAACCCTGAACTTTTAAAATTTCTCTCTTTCTAGCCTTGTGATCTCCCTCTTTTGCTAATTTTGAAAATGTGCTGCCATATTAATAGAACCCTCCCCGAGGTGTGGAGCCTCTCGTTTGAAGCTCGGTTTTATTTTTGATGCCTGTAACAGGTGCTGGTTTAATAGGTTTGCTGTATTACAGCTTTCCCTTTTTTCTGGTGAGCCCAGCCAGATCTGTAAGCTGACACTACATGAAGGCCAAGCATGTGACTTCTCCCTGCCTTTAGCCTCGCTTCACACCGAACATTTGCGCTGCAGACTCTCAGCAGCTCAGGCAGCCTTAATTCAAGCTTTGTCTAAACCAGGAGGTTTTGTATTTAAATCAGTCCAAGCAAAGCCCCTCGTACATTCCCATCTGAGGGTCTGCTTGCTTTGATTTTCCGCTGTCAGCTTTCGAATAGGCAGCTGCTGGGGGGGGTGAATGTGGCTCAAACAACAAAGGAGTGTGTTTGCACTGCTCTCTGCATCGATTTCACACAAGGAGTTTGAAGCCACGGTCTAAATTAAACTGATTAGTGTTCTCCAAAGGACGGGCTTGCTGCAAAGACGAAGGTGAATTCTTCTCCTATTAGATCTAGTGGAAAATGTTTCACAGCCTGTTTATCAAATAAATATTCACAAAGACGCTTCGAATGAGGAAACCCACTGGGATTAAAGTGTAACTTTACCTCTAAAATACAAGCTGAGATTCCTGGAAGTGCTGCAAGCCTTTGACTTTGCGCCACCTGTTATTTTCCTGCCACCCCCTTCGGCTCCCTCCCGACTCAGAGCAAACCCAAACACGCTTTGGCTTCGCTGGAACTTCTGCTTGTTTTTCTCAGCCCGGAGGAGCAGAGAGCGCGCGTTTGCTTCCTGATGTCCTTGTGGGCTTGGTTCAGCAGAGAGCTGGCTGAGGTTAATCCAGAACTCCTGTAATCCTGAGGAGTCTCTTCAGGAGCAGTGCAAAGTGCAGGGGCTAAGAGGCTGCACTCCCTCGGGATGTTGAGCCTGGGTACAGGCGGGTTAAGCTGAGGAGCTGGAGGGTGACTCCCCCCAGCTCCCCTCTCTCCCTCTGCAGCTGGGGCTGACCTGAAGGTGAAGCAGTTCCTGAACAAGTGCCATATGTGCAGACCTCGGAGTTTGAAAGTAATCCATTGCTGACTCTGAGTTACCTTAGCTTGGCACAGAGATGTTACAGTTCAAGGCCTGTGTGAGCTGCAGATGAGGTGTCTGTGGGAATGACGTTGGGTATGAACTGGGAAGTTCAACTGTTTTTGCCAGATCCTCCCATATTCATAAACAAACCCAAATGGGCTCCTTAGTTCTTGTGATTTCTTTTTCACTTGAGCTGTTTGACTCCAGATTTTCAGTCCTCAGCAAAGGCAGTTCTGCACTATCCTAGCAGGGTAGTCCTTTTCTACACACATTGGTAAACCAGAGGTAGAGAAGGGTTAAGGAACTTGCCCAAGGCAGATGAGTTGGTGCCAGAGCTGGGAATAGAAACTAAGAGACTTGGCTGCTGCTCCAGGCTCTAGTTGCACAATCTCACATTGAAGCCCTGTCATCGTATACTCTTGAGGTAACACTGGCTGAAGTGAGACAGGGAAAGCTGTTTCCAGACTGTGATACCTAAGGAGTGAGAAGAGGAAAAGACACCTGGAGGCAAATTGGTTGTGCAAGCACCAATTATTTGTGCTTTACTGCCTGGTTTCGGCAGTTGGTACTAAAATCTGATCTGTCACCTTTGAAGCCAACCAAGTGTAAACTAAGGAGCTAGTTGGGAAAAATCCAGCCCTTTTCCAGTCAGTGATAAAGAGGCAAAGTCTTAACATCACTGGTCTTTTTTTTTTCTGTAAAACACCCTTGTGATGAGCTGGGGAACAAAGGCGGGAGAGCTGAAGGGATCCAAGTAATAACAGGAAGGGTTAAATCACATTTGGGCTCTTACCAAAAGAATGAAAAATAAATTGTAATCAAGCTAGTAAAAGGTTTGGGCAATGTTGCCTTCATATCACATGCTGTGTATAGGAAAAGTCAGCCGGGCTGGCTTTGTTTGAAGTGCAGTGCTTTGAGAGGGTGCAGTGCTTTGCAGCGAACTGTCTGACATTCCCCAGCTGGGACTGGGACTGGCCCGAAATGGTGTTTGGAGCTGAGAGTTACATTTGGAGTCAGCCCATGTTTGAAGGAGACAGGGAGAGGGAGAGAAAGGAGCCTGTTTTTTTCCTGTGTAAAATAGCGCATCCATCTCATCTGCCAGCTACAGCACATGAAAGCAAGAGGCAAACAGACAGAAGTCACCTGGAAACTGCTAACATGGCTCAAACAAAATTTCTTTCCTGTCCTTTTCTTCCTTTCTTGAAGTCTGTCTTCTGGGATGGGCTGGGAGATCTGGCAGGCGGGCAGATTGGATATATGTTGAGCAACCAAAGCACAGAAATATTAATACTCCAAAAAAATAACATTGGCTTCTGAAGAGCACTTCATGTCCAAATTCACTCTGTGCTCTCAGTCCCTTGCAGGCTTAACTGCCCTGTGCAGAGATTGTCAGGTGATTTATAGATTCTCCAAGTTCGTTTGTACAGGCCTTCATTTCCTGTTAATTTACGGCCAGATTCATCTCAGCCATCACAGCCTAGATGAGATCAGAGCTGAACTCACAGCCCCTGCTTCAGGAGAGCTCAGGGTTTGCTTTCAGTTATGTCTGCATTGAGGTGCTTTCCTGAATCAGGCGCACACACATATTTAATGGACTCTCTTCTTTTGAGGAGGAAAAGAAGACTGAAATTTTTGAACTTGCTGATTCTACTAATTGAGTTAATTGAAAAAAAACCAGCTAGTCCTTGGGGGGAAAAAAGTTTCCTTTGCCTCCATGTGTTTAGTTAATGGAGACAACAAAATTCTGGCTATAGTGATTTTTCTTGTATTTTAGTCTCGGTATGGTATAAATTCACCAGACCTTCCTTCTTCTAGGTGCATGAATGTGAAAATTCACTCTTTATTTTTAGCTGTAAGTGAATATTGGTCATTTGGATAGCAGCCATGTCATTGTCTTTTATACAGTTTGTGGTTGTAGAGACCTGTGTGCCTGTAACCCGTGGAATAACCAGGTTTGGAGACATAAATTATGGCTTTCTTTTGATTTTTCTTGACACTTTGTGTCATTGTATTAGCAGCATACTGCTATAGTGATGTAAGATTTGTCCTTAATGTGTTGTGAGCCTGCACTGAATTAAGTATCATTAAAACTCTTCAATCAAAGCAGCATTTCTGTGCCTGTTTCCTCAGTGCGGAGGGAGGGTCATGTGCTGGCTGTTTAAAGGGTGAGTCTCCAAAAAGCAAATTGTTCTGGGGTTGCAGATTTTATCCTCTTCCTGTTGCAGACACCAGCAAATGTGGTGGTGAAACAATCTGGTTTTAATAACAGCGAGGGTAAAGGAGCAGATCATGGTGTGGGGAGCAGGTCCTTTGCCACGTGCTATTGGCATTTTCTGTTGAAGGGGGGAGGTTTGCTTTGAAAGGGGCTTGTCTGAACCCCTGGGAGAGCCTGAAGTTGGGGTGAGGCTGGAGAAGACAGGCTCCTAGACAGCTGTCAGCTTCAGTGCCTGGAAGGCTGTAGTCGGTCATCCTTCAGTTTTCCGTTTCAAAGAGCTGGAGAGAGTGTCAGGAGAACTGGGACTTGCATTCAGGAGTTCTTTCACTGGCTGCTGTCTCCTCCTCTGGTTACCCAGTAGGTAGCTGGATGGATTAAGGCTTGGAACTTGTCTGAACTCTCTCTACTATCTCTTATTATTCAGCAAGTTCCCAAGTGTCAGGTGAGCGTCTCTGTTTGGAGTGTCTCACTCACAGCCTTGCCAGTAATAGCAGTGACTGGTCTAAATTCACATCAGGCGTGTGCTCTGCTTCTTGTGACTAATGCACAGTGTATTTTTTTTAATTGATTACTGTTCCCTCTGCTGATTCAGGCCAGGAAGGAGTCAGAGGAAAGGGGATTTTTTGTTAGACCTTGTTGAGCACAGATGAGGTTTAAAGGTATTTAACTGTTCGGTGGCTGTGGAGACACAACTTGTACCTTCTCCAAAGAAAAATCTTACATTGAATCTTTTAGGCTGTACTGCAGCAATCACAGGTGATCAGTGCAGGGTTTGATCTTGTGGTCAGTGCTTGGGCAGGCCTGACACTGCAGAGTTGTCCTGATGGTACAGTGGGACAAAAGTAGCAAAAGATGAGGAAACACTTCCAGGAATGTTTGCAAATCCTGTTAGAGTATTTCTGTGTGTTACAAAGCGTTGTAACATAGTGCAAAGCTGGGAATTTTCAGAAGAATCCTTAGGAATTAAGGATGTTTTACATTACAACGTTTTGCAACTTTTGTTAAGATTGTATTTACTTCTCTGCTTCCTTCTCTGTAAGTCCCATCCTCTGTGAATAACATTGGCAGCATTCCCCGCCTGCAGGATTAAAATCCAGCCATGTAGTCCTTACGTGTAACAAATCCATTTTGGAAGTGCAGGCCTGTAGAAGAACGAGCCCAGATGACTGGAAGAAGAACTGATGAGTGGAGTCAATAGCTTTGCAAAGGAGAAAAGTGTTGTTATGCCATAGCAGAAAAAGTGTTCTGAAGCCTGCAGATACCTGTGAGCTGGTCTCTGGCCAGAGGAGCAGCGTGGGGATTAGGGAATGTCTCTCTGGGATGGATTTCTCCTCCAACAGCTGTTGAAGAAGCACCGTAACTGAGTGTACGAACTCAGGGCCAGCCTGGGGACCTGCAGCAGCCTCGAGTGTTCTTTCTGTTTTTCTAAGAGAACTAAATAGTTTCTGTTTCTCCTCCTGACTTTTTCAGGCATCACAACAGGATCCGCAGCATTGAACCAAGTCAACTGCAGCCCTACGTTACCCTGGAAACGTTGGACCTGAGTTTCAATGACATCACGGAAATCCGAAACGGCTGCTTTCCACAGGGACTTCACATAAAGGAGCTGTGAGTTTTTCTGGTTGGGAACAGCTTTTGTTGAGTTACCCCAGCAGAGGAAAGGGCCTCAAACCTTTTAAAAAAAGGAGAAGTAATGAATATAAGAAGTATGGGATTATTTGTCAGGATTTTAAGTGCAAAGGAGAATTAAAAGTCAGCACACTGTCCCTACTGCCATGTTATTTTTTGAATGCTGTCTTTTAGGTTTCTGATGTATCTCTAAAGAATGCTGATTATTACAGTGTTGCAGAGAAAAGGTATCCTGCATCCTTCAAATGTGGATGTCTTTACATCTGCAAACCACCTACAAGCCAGCAAAACTGTTCATGCCTCTTCCCCTGTGGGAAGTCTGTATGCTGTTTCCCAGATCAGCCCATGTGCATCTGGAAGAGTGGAGGGAGAACAACTATTTTGTCATTAAAGTGGCTACTAAAAGAACAGAAATGTTTTGTTAGTTATTAGAAGAAAGCTGGGGATTAAGTGGAGTAACACCCTCCCTATAGAAGTGTTTAACTATTCAGAGAAACATAAAATAATCTGTATTTTGGTACCTTTGAAGCAGTGCAGGCAAATAACCTGCCTGCATTAAAGTTTACGTTAAAGCTTCTGGTGCTGGTTGTAAGAGGGTATCAGAGAGTGGTGTTGTGAGTTATGTTTGCCTGTTGTCCTGTGAAAACAACCTCTCTGGCTAAGACTGGGATCCGAGTAAGAAAGAGCCCTGGGACACATACTGAGGGGAAAATAGGGAATGAATAGAATCATCCTACACTGGAATATTCTCCGGTTTTTGGCTTCCACTCCCGATTGCCTTGCTCTAAAATAGGAGGGTATCAAGGAGCTCTTGGGAAGTGCCCAGGGATTCTCCACATTCATCACAGGCTCTGTGCTCTTTGTGCAGCCAGAAACCCAACTGGTTTGAAGCCATTGCTGTAATTTCACCAGCCTGTCTCGAGACCAACTAAATGCTGATAAAAGGAGATTTCTGACAGAACTGTTCATTTTTCTACTGTGATTTATTGCAGCTACCTGGGGAGCAACAGAATCAGCACCCTGGAGCCTGGTGCTTTTGATAGTCTGTCACGGTCCCTGCTAACACTTCGTCTGAGTAAAAACAGGATCACTCAGCTTCCTGTCAAGGCGTTCAGGCTACCCAGGCTAATACAACTGTGAGTAGAAACGTCCACTTTAATTAAGCTCAGCCTCACTTTATGGAGACAAAATGTCCCTGAGGATATACACACCAAATGTCACCCTTCCTCATCTACTATCTGTAAAATGTAGAATACACTATGCAGCAGTCCCCTGCCAGCACCTAGTAAAATATGTTGGGAGAAGGTCCTTTTTGTCTTGTAACTGTTGGCTTTTCAGGCCACTTTTTGGATCAACTGGGAAGGGAGGGATGCTGCAGCAGACATCAACATCTTGTGCACTTGGCAGAGCAAGACAAATCCATTCCCTTGCAAGCTGCTGATGTCTGTGGTGCAAGAGAGGTTTGGAAGACGTTTCTATTGCGAGTGACAGAGCTCAGATACCATGTTAGTTTTTCAAGACCACACAGGTATCTTTATGTGGCAATAAAAATGCAATCAGGAAAGGCTGTTAAACTGTGCAGTGATATTTGGGCAGAGAAAATAGCACTCGAGGTGAGTTAACACACACGTCGTTGTCCTGTTTGCGTGGGGACACACAGACATCTGCAGCTATAAACGTGCTCTGTGTGTAAAAAAAGTAGCACTAATTGTTAAGCTTTTCCCTTCTGCTGCTGTTGGAGAAATGTGCCCAGCCTGAGGCTTGTTGCAATCTTTCCATCAAATTTGATAGGCAAAAGGTCAACCTCTGTCTGTTAACAAAATCCACACAAGCTGTTGGAACTCACACCTCTAAATGGCAGGGAAAGATCCTTAAGCTGTGGTGGGCCCAAGGAATGTGTGTGCATTTGTGCTTGTATGCATGCAGGATTTACAGCAAGTTTGAGGTTGAACAGGGTGACATAACAGCAGATGCACCTTAAAAGTCTGTTGTCTCTCCTTTGGAAGTTACTGTCCATTGAGTGAGAGCTTGTAATCCCCTGTGTTCGACTGCATTATGTGCAAAACTGTAATAGAAACAATTCACTCTGTTTAGGAACACAGTTTGCACTGAAAGTTGGAGTAATTGGTACTCTTAATGACAGCCTCACAGCTGGTTGTTTAACCCTGTGGATAAACATGAATGAATTGCAAGTTATACAGATTGATGTGTTGTAGAATTTGTGTACTTTTTCTGGCAAAGCCTATTTCACTAATAGCCCAGGAAGTGCAGTACAACAAGGGACTTTAGGCCTGCAAAATCTTAATTGCTTAGTTGACTTTAATTACACTCAACTTGAGTGCAAGTTGAACATTGTTTTTTTTAGACAGTTGAAAAGTAAGCTAAAAGTTTCTATGGCTTCCTCATCTTTTCCAAAACAAGTTCTGATGTTGTAACTTCCAGCATTTTCCTCAACACAGACACTGACTGGGGAACTACCCTTAGATTAGTCTTGTATGTGTGGGAAAGTATCCATTGTAAAAGCTCTCACTTCAGCTTTAGTGCATTGGGTTGAGGTTTTCCACTGACTTCATGTAATTGGCTTTTCACCTGGTATGTCTGAGTCAAGCAATCTGTGAGACTGTTTGATATAGACTGGTAAAGTGTGCTGTGATTGTGTTCATATTGCTATTCAGAAAAAAAAGGTAGTCCCAAAATTTAGGAATTCTTCCCCACCCAGGGAAAAGAAAAAGAAATTTAATGAACCAAGTTGCAGATCTCTATACACGAAATACTAACATTGCCTTGTTATTGGAAACAACTTGTTTCACTCTTTATTAGTTTCTTAAAGTAGAAAAAAAAAAAGTGAAATTTGTCAGGGAAACTGAAAGCTTTCCTTTCAAACTTGGCCATAAAGTTTCCTCTTGAGCCCACAGCTCTTGGGGCACCTCACCTGCATTTTTCAGAGCACATTTTTACTGGGCAATTACGAGTCCTGTAAAAACAATGGGTTGTAAGGGGAATAATGCTGATGCTTGGCTGTACTGGTTCAAATGGTGTCTGCGCTTGAGACAAGATGAAGTGTGAAAATCGATGAAAAGGATCAATGGCTTAAAAGAAATGCAGAGAAAGGAGGGATGAAGAGGAATTGCTGCAGTCTGTTATTCCTCTCTAGTGGAAGTCTATCCGAGGGTGAGTTTATTTAAGCAATCACACCCAGCTGACTTCCCTGGATAGATCTGGGATTGAAAGTTTCCGGTGCGTTTCTGCTGTCTCCCGGGAACGGTTGACAGAGGAGTTGTTGGCATTGCTGTCCCCATTGTGTGCTGCACAGATGACTTCGTGAGAAAGGACTGGGGTTTAATAAACTTGTATGGCCTTGGTGATTTTAGGGAGCTGAACCGGAATCGCATCCGCCTGATTGAAGGCCTGACGTTCCAGGGACTGGACAGCTTGGAAGTCCTGAAGCTCCAGCGCAACAACATAAGCAAATTGACTGATGGAGCTTTCTGGGGTCTAGCCAAGATGCAAGTTCTGTAAGTTTGAGAGAGGGGTTCTTTTCCCTTAAACAGACAGGAATTTACCTGCTTTCATGTCCTTCTCCGCATTTTAGTGAGGACTCCCCAGAGACCTGTGAGCACCTGTGCCAGTCCTCGTGCTTCCTCCTATGTCCTGCATGCCCAGAGCTTTGCCATGCTGCAGCAGTTTCTGTTTAGTTGACCCACAGTTTAATAAAGCTCATTGCTTTACCAGGTGTTCAGTCAAAAAAATCCTGTTGCTTGTGAGTTTTCCTTTGAAAGTTTGACAGTTTGAACATTCTGTACAGTCTCAATTGGTCTTTGAATAAAAGCTTGTCTGGCTTCTGCAAATTTGTTTTCGCTGACACGTGGGAACTCTGTGTTGCAGACATGATTATTCCACCTCATGGCATACCTAGAAACCAAACTGCCCTATCTTGGTGATGCTTTCTTTCCATACCAGGGAACAAATTGATTAGTCATTGCAGAGAAATGCCTGAAGCTTCCAACATGCTTGGCTTTCAGGTGTGTTTGCAAGGTCACAAGGCAGCATGTTTCTGGATGCTGCTGTCACACAACTGACACTCTGCAAATATAAACTTGATTGGGATGCTTTGAACCCAGTTTACTTGCAGTGGAGCTTATGTCTGCAGTCACAGCTCCTTCTGGGCATTTCCTTTGCATTGTCCTTGGATTTCCTTCTATCTTTCATTTGACAAGAAATGCCCACACATGCATGTATCCAGATAGGTGTGTAGAAAGCAGTGTAGGAATGGCTAAAATTCCAGTTCTTGGCGGAAGTTCTCCAGCGTTTGGCCAGTGCTGCTTATCTGTCAATTCCTTCTGATTTTTCTCCACAGCCACCTGGAGTATAACAGCCTGACAGAAGTAAACAGTGGTTCTCTCTATGGCCTCTCCTCTCTGCACCAGCTTCACCTCAGTAACAACTCCATATCCCGCATCAACCCCGATGGCTGGAGCTTCTGTCAGAAGCTGCATGAGCTGTAAGTTGGTTTCTGTTGTGTTGTGTAATCTTGGCATGAAAGGGGAGTAAGGAATTTTCCCAGTCACAAGGCTTACAGCTCCCACTGTATCAACCTGTAGAAATGCAGGAGCTGCAGCCTCCTGAGTGATGCCCTTGTTATTTATGATGTTATGACCTTCAGAGCATCTGATTAAAATATGTGTACACAAGAAACAAAGACTAGAACCCACTAAAAGTACACAGTGCCAAAAGACCTGGAGAGTTTGTGAGCTGTGGCTTGCCAATGCTTTTAGCTAGAGAGTTACAAGACATGTAACTTGCCATATAATGACTGTACAGCCTGGAGGAAGCTTTGCTCTATCCTGTGTATTTACAAAGAACAATCGTGTTTTTAACCAGCAGAGATTTGGCCCTTTAAAGGCAGTTCTCCTGTTTACACTTTACCCCTTCCTGTAGGGTTCAGTTGTTGAAAAGTAAATACATTGGCTTTGCTCTCCTGAGGTTTCCAGCTGTGAATACAGCATGTTTGATAAATGAAAGAAAGCCTTGCTGCTGAGGACAGCCCCACAAGGGTGTCTTTTGGGCTTGTGGCACTGCTTAATGCCTTTTTGAAGAGGCACACATGGACTTGCACTATTTACAGAAGTAGCTGTCATCCCCTCGGTGGGACTGTGGAAAGATTCACTTTTTTCTCTGGAGAGCTTGACACATGTGGTTAGTGGGACTGTAATTCATTCTACTCGGTGCTCAGAAATGTTAAACATTGTTAGGGATTCTCCTGTCCACCGCAGAGCACGGTAAAGCAGCTTCCTGCTGCCAGAGGCCTCACTCTGGACTCATATTAGAGGTTGGTGTCTGCCCACCCAGCTGTGAGCCCCTAGACTTCTGGGCTGTGGATTCAGAGATAGGTGGACACGACACATGTAATTCCTTTAAGTTTAGAATTAACATATTAACCCTGTGATCAGCTGTTTAACCCAAATTATTCATTGGGATGTGGGTTATTTTGGGGGGTGCAAGGAAATACTTTGGTTTTTGTTTTAGTTAAATATATTTGTGACTGTTTAATTACCTAATTTTTCAAGTTGCTGTGAAACTGCCCATGCCTAAAGGGCTCCTTTGCTTGGCACAGGCTAATGTCAGAACTCTTTTAGGGAAAGCTGTGCTTGTCTTTTCTGCCTGACACTGTCCTGCAAACCCCCAAGGTTTAGACTGGAGGTTGCATGCCATACTGAGTCCTTTTTTTGTCAGTTATGGGTTGGGATCTCATCCAACCAGCAATGCTAATGGTGAGCTCTCCTGGCTTAAGGGCCATCCTCTGCACTAACTGCAGAAACCCAGTGCAAGACTCCCTTGTGCTGGTGCAGGATGGGGTAGATTTGGAAATGTGAGGTGGTGGGAGCCATTGGGGTGTGCTCGGCCTGACAAACAGGATTGTGCTGGAGTGTGAGGCCAGAGATGACAGTGACTGAGATGTGAAATGCGATTATGTGGGTGTTAGCACACATCCCTGCAAAATATTACAAGCTCTTGCAGGTGTTGCCTTAAGGGCAAGGCTGCTGCAGGGAGCCATCAGATCTCCTCACTGAAACTCCCACAGCCGGAGTATTTGTAGAGTATTTGCAGGAGAGGTCTGCTCTGGAATTGAAGGGTGAGGAAAGGAAGCCGTGGATACATCCAGACTGACTCGTGCGCTTCATTAAATGTGAACGTTTTGTTCCTGATTGAAAGATCCTTGCTTGTCTCCACTATTGCTAAATCTCCTGGGTTTCAGTTACCAGAAAACACTGTGTGTGGTTGTACAGGGAATGAATTTCAATTCTAAGGAAGGAGTTGGTCGTCTGAAGAAGAAGTTGTCTCTCATTCAGTTGCTAGGACAAAATGTGACCCCAAGGCTCTGGTCTGATGTAAAAGCTAACAAGGAAAGAAAGCTCTTGCCTTGTTATGAGCATGAGAAAGGGCTGATTGTACTCACCAGTCAGGTGCTAGAACACCAGCATCATGGAAAAACCCACAGTGGGAGCATAGGATTTCACCAGAGGTAAATGATGACTTGGCTGCTGGGCCTTTCCTTTCACTTTTTACCCGTAGTTTGGTCAATGGGAATGAAGTGTGTCAGATGTACCTAGTCCAGAACTGGCAGCAGGACACTGGTGCACAGCAGGACACTGCTGAGGAGGAAAACCTGCTGTTTTGCAAATTGGCCTGTCCCATGGCAGGAAGCAGAACCCTGGAATGCTGAAGAAGCCACTGCCAGGTGCGATAGCTCCTGAAACCTTCCACGTGGTTGCATCATTGGGAGAGTCTCTAAGTATTGCTGTGTCTGTCCATCTTGAGGTGACAGCACAATTGCCAGAGAGAACGTGCCTTCACCAGTTGTGGCAGGAACTCTTCTGTGTAGAATCAAAAGGAACTATTTATTTTCTCAGCCAGGTTTAGGATTGCTTTTGAACACTTTTTTTTTTTTTTTTTTACAGCCAAATTCTTTAATCGCAGGTGAGGACATAATTTTGACCAGATGCCAGTTCTTCATAACTAACACTACAACTTCTTTAGGAAGGAAAGTATGTTGTCCCATACCTTCAAACTCATTAATCTTTGCTGAACTTTTTCAGAGCTTGCCCTCTGCCCACTCACACAGCAGCTAAAAGATAGACAGCACTTTTGCCAAGTAAATGACACTCTCAGGGCTTTAGAGTATGTGTCTGTTTTGACTTAGGTTTTGGCTTTGCAGTGAGTTTCATGCAAGCTCTAGACACATTTTTAAGCAAACTCATTAACAGGCAGTACTAGAAGAGGAATTTGGAGGTTTGGAACTCAGTGAGGTTTTTTTTTCTTGTTGTCTGTACAGTGAAGGATTTCAGTGCTTGTTCAAAGCTGTATAACTCCACTCTTTGAAAAGTTGAGCAGCCCAAACCATCATATTCTTTGAAGTGACATGTGGTCCCAGGTCTCTAAAGTATTTCCAAAAATCCAGTGCCTGCTGCTATCCTGAGAGGTCCCTCATTTGCAATCCAAGCTGGCCTTCCACAGCAGCAACACCGTGGCTTTACTGCTGCATAGAAGGTGGTTGCACGGTGTGAGAGATGACTGCAGTGGCTTGTAGCTTCCCATGGCCTGCCCTTGATGTCACATCTCCAAAGCCTCATCTGCACCTTGCTGGGAGAGAAAAGCAGCTTTCTTCCTACCAGCTTCCAAACTGCGACAGGAGTAGCGCTTAAAAAAAATCTCCCAAACCAGAGGTAATACAGGCAAAGGGGAAGAGATAGCTGGAAAACTAGGAAAAAACCACCAACCCTCCAACACGAGCATCTTGTAAGTGGAGAGGATTTCAAGCAGACTGTGTGCTCCTGGACAAAGGGGAGCAGGAGGGAAGGTGGCTGGTTTACAGCAGATCCCTCCTTCTTGTGCATGAAAGGAAGTTTTCAATTGCCTGGTGGTGAAATGCTCTTGGATCTGGGCTGGGGTGGAGGCGCCCACACCCAGACGCCTGGGGCTCGCTGGGCACCAGTGCAGAATGATAAGACACATCCTGAGTACAGAAGTCTGGACCCTGCCAAGAGTGCGTGTGAACTTCAAAATGCGTGTGTTTGACGTCTCTCTCCACCTCTGAGGGCGCAGGGAAGGAGGGACTGCTTTTTCCTGTAGGCCTCGGAGAGAATCCAAATGGGAGTGAGAATTAAACACAGCCATCTGAGTGTTTCCTGTACCTGTGGGGACTGAGGGGACGGTGCTCCCAGACCCTCACCCAGCCATACAGGAGGAGTAGCTCATCCCTGCTGTAGCTGACTCTGTGTGCGTGTGTGTTGGCTTGTTGCTCTCAGTCACATCCAGGGGAGCCTCTCTCTGTAACCTACACAGAAGACTTTCCCATGGCTGGGTACCAATTGTCTCTTGCTCTGATAAGTCATCTAGGCTTCCCCACAGGTATCTTGTAGGATATTTACAGGCTGCAGTCTTATTTCCTAATCCAGCTGTTAAGTATCCACCCAGTACATCACCTCCTACAAGCTGGTTGTGGGAGGCAGGCACTGGTTGGCACAGAGGAGTTTGGAAAATACCAGATGGATTGACAAGGGCTGTTGTGTTTTGTTTTTTTTTTCTCAGAATACTCTCCTACAACAACCTGACCAGGCTGGATGAGGGAAGCTTGGCAGACCTTGGGGGACTGCACGTGCTGCGGCTGAGCCACAATTCCATCAACCACATAGCAGAAGGTGCTTTCAAGGGACTCAAAAACCTCCGTGTCCTGTAAGTTGCTCCCAGCTTTTGCCAGCTAACATCCATCTTCCCTCCACAGTTGTGTTCTGCTTTGCAGGTGCTTTGGGTGCCCATGTCCTCAGTGTCAAACTCCCCTACACACTGCTCTGTTGTCTTCTGTGTTTGCTGCGTTATTCAACTTCAGTGAACTTGTATTTTTTTGTTTAAGAGTGGTTAGGAGAATTGCAGTCAGACAGCTCAGTGTTGTAGAGTGTTTTCAGAGTAGAGAGCTCTGGAGTAAAATTATGGGAACATAGGACAGGATCTTGAATCTAGCCCAGATGACCAAAAATCCCTGAGGTCTCATTCATGCAGCTAATAGCAGAATTTCTTTTGCTATCATGTTGACTTTAACTGAAATTCTTAGAAAATGTTAGTTTCTGTTGGGTCTTTGTGCACTCAGTACAGCACTGAAAACTTGAATATCCACTTAAATGCGGTATCGAGCACATTTGTTACTTTTTTTTTAGTTGAATATTAAATATAAAATTAAGGGCTAAGATGGTGTTAACTAAAAAACAGTGGCAAAACAAAGAAATTCAGAGGTTGGGCTTGGGATCTTATTATGCCAGAAGTGTAACAACACATGAAGCTTCACCCAGTCTTTGATTTAATCTTACGAATAAGAAGCTGCTGCAGGTACCATGAAAGTAAGCAGAAGTCTTTCTTTTTAATGCAGAATTTGGTTCATTTGAGTCATGAGTTGCTCTGTGCTCTGATTTTCATGGTAAACTCTGAAAAACAAACAAGTTGCCATACTATCAAAGGAAAAGTTTTGTGTGCCCTCATATTGAATTGCAGAGTGATCCATCCAGCAATGGCTGTGGCCATTTAACACAAACTTTTATTTTAAAGTAACTGATACAACATAATACCTGGAAATGTGACACTGGAAATGACCTTGCTAATCCAAATAGCATTTTCTAAGATTGTAGGACTAGCAGAGAACATTAGACAGATCAGTGTGAACCTCCTCTGGGATCCCAGCTCTAGCATAGTCCCACTGTGCACTGTTAACCCAAGAGCTGTGTTAGATTGAAGTACATCTGGGCTTGTCTTATGAACATCAGAAGATGGGGAATCCTGCTCTAATTGTCCATTCCTGAAGCTGTGTTGTCTCTGTCTCCTTGTTGGTGTATCTGCAGGGCTGCTGGCTGCTCTCCTCTCTCTGGGAGCTGCAGGCTCAGCACCTTCGTCTGGCACATCACAAAGTTCTCACAGTCCACATTACAGCACCAGCCACACTCCCAGGCTGGTTGGGTTCACAACACTGATTTAATTCTTCCTTCAAAAGAAAAAAACACACTTTGATACTTTTATTCCTCTTCAGAAGCCCATTGTGGCCCAAGTCATTAAAAGGAAATGGGAACAGAGAGATCTTCCGTCTTTACAGTACTTTTTTGCATCTTACTCTTTCCTTTATTGAAAGTTCATAGTGAAGGGAGTGACTGGAAAGTGAGTTTGGGTTTTGTTTGCTTTTTTTAAACTTAAGCCAAAGCCTTTCAGCCACTGGGCATTCAGAAAGGGACCTCTCTGAGGCAGCTGTCAAGACCGGAACTAAAGGTTTCCAAAGAAAAATGGAGGGGAAGGGGAGCTGGTAGTTCTCTTTGCTCTGCAGTGAATGTGGAGTCTCTTTTATGTCCCGGGCAGAGGGGGGAGGCGGAGAGGGAGTGTGTGAGCGAGCTCTAATTTAATAAAGAGAAAGGCCTATTGGGTCCTGCACCTGGTGAAAAAGAGCCGAGCATGCTTTAATTATGGGCTATTGTTGGGGAGCCTTTGGTGGGTGTGAAACTGCTGAAATGTGGAGCTATTCAAATAGAGGTCAGGCCCGGAGACCTCGGAGCACAATGATTAACAAGGCTGCAAGCATTCAAGCTCAGCCAGCCAGAAAGAATAGGAAATTGGCAACAGGGGCTGGGAGAGGAGTTGGAATACAAAGAGAGCTGGGCCAAAATACCCCACTCTTTTTTTTCTCCCTCTCTCTATTTTCACTCATTTGTTAAAAAGGTTTTTATTCCTTCTTTCTAACACTAAACCTTTGAGTTGCCTTTGGATGAACAAGCAATACCATTTTCTTTCCCTTTTTCAAGAAAACACAATGTGTGGCAGTCAATTAATAAAAGTGTGTGTCAGGGCTCCTACAGACTGTTCCCACTTGTCTGTCTCTGCCATGGGAAAGGGTTTGCAGCTCCAAAGACCAGTAGCCTGTGGTGAAACTGAAGAGGAGAAATGTCTGAGAAGGGATTTTCCCTTACAAAACAAACAGAACAGTGGACACTGGCTTGGCAACCATAGGGAAGATGTAGAAACTCATCTCCAGGAGGATGTATTTGCTCCTGTCCCACTTGAATAGTGCTGGAAATGCCATCACATCAAAGCATCTCTCCTGGATTTGTCCCTCGTGCCACCACAGCATTATGTGCGCTCACACCCCATGGGGATGTTGAGATTTTATCCACCCACAGATCACTTGGACATCCACAGTCCTGCTGGCTAAGGCCAGGGTTCCCTAGGGACAGGAGATTCAGGGCTCAGGCTGAAGGCAGCTGAGAAGCAGGAACTGTGGCTTTTGGCCATCTCCCTTAACGTCTTTAGTTTTTACACCAAAGCCGAGAAGGAGCAAAGACTGCAGGCAGCTGAGGCACTGGGAGCAAAAACCTCAGCTCCATCTCAGCTGAGGAGAACCATACCCTTACTAAAACTGTTCTTTTCATTTTTAAATTTCTTTTCCCTTCTTGTGAGTTACTGTGTATTGGTGCTACAGAGCCCAGAAGCTGCACTGTGTGAAGCGTTGCAAAATGCAGGGAGGATTGTTTTTTCTTTTTTGGTCTTAATATTTTTTTATCTGGAAATGTTCTGATAATAATCTTCTAAAAGTGCAAAAGGAGTACCTGAGAGTTCGGGGGTTATCTGGATGGTGAAGTTTGCTTTGGTGTTGGGTTTTGCCAGGTTTTAAATCAGAGTGATGTAACAAAACCAACAAAGCCTATTTGGTTTTTCTTTCCTTTTACTTAACGTTAGAAATGATGAATTTCTGTCTGTGTTGCTGGGTATTCACTGCTAGCTGGAATTAAAGCTAGGAGGGAAGGATTTTTAAACAGACTGTTTAAACAGCTTTTGTGGATCTCTGTGTTTGTTCTCTGTGCTTGTTTTTCTTCAGAGCTCTTTGACTCTTGTAATTGATGGTCAATTTGAAAGCCAAAAGAAGCTAACTCTGAAAAAGGAATTCTTACTTGTTTCGTGTTTTGGTTTTTTTAAAATGTGGTTATGCAGAGAGTTAGACTGGTATAGATGCTGGTGCTTTCCTTTGTTGAGTTTTCAAGTTTGTTGCCAGAAAAAATGCAACTTTGTAGCAAATACACCAAATCATCTTGCTAAGATGCAGCTATAGACAAATACATGTATGCACTGGGATAGCCAAAGTGTAGCATTTCAGGACAGCTGTTTATTTCAGTTTAGTTTTGACACTTTATTTTCATTTTCCTCCTTCTCTTTGGATGCACAAAACTAGGAAAGGACTGAAGCTGCTTGTTAAAGAGTATCTGTCTGCTCCTGTTGCTGTCTCAGAGGGTTTCAGCTAGGAATAAGCCAGGAGTATTTTTGGAATGAACCATCCCAGAATGGGTCAGTGCAGGAGAAGAGATTAGTAATGCTTTGCTGCAGGACTCTGCATTTTCTGATAACCACCAGGAGAAAATGGGAAGCTCTCGTGTGGCATTCTCCAGCTTTCTTCCATTTGTTTGTGACAATGAGACTGGGACTAAGATGCTGATTCCAGGCTTTCTCTTGTCCTCTCCCCAGGGAACTGGACCACAACGATATCTCAGGCACAATAGAAGATACCAATGGAGCCTTCACAGGCCTGGAAAACCTGAACAAGCTGTGAGTATCCCTGGGTTTGAATTCTGCAAATTCAAACGGGGTGAGTCTGTCCCCTCTGATGCAGCCTTTCCTCCCTTTGGAACAAGATAATCAACAGAAAATCTGAGATGTGATAGTTTTGCAGGCTCACTGCAAGAGTGCAAATGACATTTCTAAGGAGGTACGAGGCAATTATTTCCTTTTGAAGTGGTGAACAGACGGTGCCACATACTGTAGTTCAGAGGCATAGGAGAGAGAAGTTTAAGTTGTTTCATTTGTAAAATTCAGCACAACTGTTCCTCACTTCTAAAAGCAAACAAACAACAAAAAGGACCCCTTGCAATCTTCAGCCAAGCACTGATTGATGCAGCAAATAACAATAAACAGAAGAGAAAAATCACCCCACTTCCTGTTACAACAGAGGATTGAAACAGGATTCGTTTCTGTGGGATACTCTGTCTGAGAGTGATCTTTTGGGCTTGCTTCCATGTGCAGCGACAATAAAAGGCACCATGGGGCACAGGCTCTTGAAGAGATAAAAAGAAACCCAAGGCAAGCATGCGCCTTGCAAATGTTTATGGCTTGCTCGGCCTTCGCAGGGATTTTCACATTGCTCAGTGCAAGTTCCTATTCCATTTGAAATGGGCCATATAAATCAGCCCTGTCAGAGCAGCCTCTGATGGCTTGTGACAAATCAAGAGTCTCTAATCATTACCTCTTGCCTTTGTTGAAGTTCTCAGCACCCCCCCATCCCGCTGTCTCTGATGCTGGGATGGCACAGCCAGAGGTGCAGTAAAAGTACCTCGATGGATAGCAGATGGCTGGAATGAATCCTGGCAGGCGGGATATTGTCATGCTCTCATTAGAGGCTCCTCAGGGAGTGGGACGAGCCATGGCAGGATTTGTGGGGATGTAATGCTTAGAGAAGGAGAATTTGAAATCACAGACAGAGGTGGCATTTGATCGGTGCTGAGGGGAGTCACTGGGTCCAGGGAGAGGGGAAACCAAGTTGTAGCTGCAAGTAAAGTGAGGCAGAAGGCAGAGGAGGATTTAAGGATGGGGGGAGCCAGGCAGGGCAGTAGAAGTAGTGTGTGGGATAGAGAGGCCAGCAGGAATTTCTGTGGACGTGGAGTCGGGAAATCTTCCCACAAGTTGCTACAAAAAAGACAGAGGAGCAGATGTGGTGGGTGGAAGAGTCCTTGGCTGCTTGAGTGAATTTTTTGGTTTGACTGAGGAAACCAGTGAAACCATGTGAGCAGTTAGAAGGGTAATGGGGGCAGAGACTTTGTCTACTGGAATTTTCAGGTTGCAGGGATTGTGAGTCTATAGTGCTGCTTTGACAAGGGAGGAGAAGGTGGAGGAAAGGAGTGGGGAGAGAGAGAGAGAGAGAGAGAGATTGAGCTGTCCTGGTGGGACATCCACTGTAGGGCATCTCTCCAACATGGCATGGGAGCAAAAGTAGTGGTCCCATGTGATTGGGATATGTTAGAATTGCTGGATGTAGCAGATAACAGGAGAGGGGTGAAAAAGCCAGAGGAGACAGCATTGACGGAAAGAGTTCAGCAAAAGGATTCACTCAGCAACCAGGAACAGTGAGCCCTGATGAGCTGTGGAGGTCAGGCAGAGGCCAGGAGGTACAGCAGGGAGCGGGAGGAGAAAGGAAGGGAGCAGGGGCAGCCTGTGGGGTTGTGTGTTGGGAGCTCTGGGCAGAGGAGCTATCACTCCCCTGTGAAGTAGCCGTGGCCTGATCGGATGTTTATCATCTGGCACAAGGAGCCCCTTCAAAAGATGGCTGGTTTGGGCTGCCGGTAGCAAAGGATGCAGTGGGGGCTTGTGCAAAACTAAGGAAGTTGGGTTTGCGTCTTTCTTTGCATTGCTGACCTGTGTCTTTCATTGCACACGGACCTGGACCAGCTCTGAGTGTGGCTGAACACAGGGAAGGAGACGTGCAGGGAAGTTTGGGGGGGGACTGCAGTACATTTCATAGCTTGCAAGAGCGCTTGTGTTGAGTTGGTTTTGGGCAGGCAGGAATGGTTTGAGTACCTAACAGAACAAACCTACTGTGGGACAGACAGCTTGCTGGGATCACTCATTGTCATCCAGAGTGTAAGGCTAGAAAACCCCTCAGAATATGAGATTATTTTATTTCTTGAGGCATTTCAAGGATACTTGGGAGTGGCCACTTTTAAAAGGATCTCCTCAGAACTGTTTTAGCTCATCAGCACATAAATCTCGAACTGGTGATTTCTAAGGCTGAAGTGAGTATCAGGATTTTTTCCCAAATAAAAGATCAGCCTTTACAGCAAACATTTCACTGTGTGATTTAGGGCCTGTGTTTAAACCTCAGCCGGCTTTGAATGCATTAGCATACAAAAAATAAATGGGCACTTCAGAGGAGACCTTCCAATGAATTAATAATCACCTCAGCTCTGTGGAGATTGCCTTAAAAGCCATTCCCCTTTGATCTGGCACAGATTAGCCTCTGAAAGGATTTAGCACAGAGAGGGTTGTTCGCTGACATGAAGGTGTTAAACAGAGATGGGGAGGCCAGTCACTTTAGCCTTCTCTGAATTATATATGAAGCTCTCCAGGATGGAGAGCACAGGCCTAAATTAAAATGTTGTTTCAAGAACGGGAGTTGAGAAGCACCGAAGCATAAAAAGCGTCGATGGAATCACTGGGGAACAAACGAGGTTCCTAATTACTCAAGCTGCTAAATGTAACCGGTTTTTTGATGGCTCACTCAGTGACTGAGATCTTCCTGCAGGTGTACAACTGGCAGGAGGAGAAAATACTGCTTTCTAATGAATTGCGTGCCTGGCATGTAATTACACTTGAGCAATCACGGGGAGAGCTGTGCCCGGCTCTGCCGGTGGAGGAGCGCTCAGGGATGGCTGTGAGCTGGCTAATTGTGAGCTGCATCCAGCTGCCTTCACATTCCAGCCTGCCACAGCCCTTTGAAGGGGGCTGCTGGGTTCAAACCGTTTCAGATTTGGAGAAGTGCACAGCTGAAGTTCGCAAGGTGTGACTGAGTTTCAGGAGTTCCCCGAGGCCTGGCTTTGTTACGTGTGTTATGTGTTTCTCATGTGCAGCCATAAATTTGTATGCACCTACACAAGTACACAATACATTGTGTATTCCCATCCCCAGATCTCTGCCCAGATAGGTAAACAGATATCATCAGTAGCTCCAATTTTCAAAATCCAAAATCTACTATAAACAATCAGTAGAAATCTCCAATTATCAAACCCAAGCTCAACTTAATTTTTTCAACAACAGATGCCCATCTAATTTTCATAGAATCATTAAGGCTGGAAAGGTGATCAAGTCCAACTGTCAGCCCAGCACCACCACCATGTTCGCCATTAAACCGTGTCCTCAAGTGCAATGTCCACATGTTTGTAGAACACTTCAGGGATGATGACTCTGCCACTTCCCTGGACAGTCTGTTCCAATGCTTTACAACCTTTTCTGTGAATAATTTTTTCCTGATATCTAATCTAAACATTCCCTGGCACAACATGAGGCCAATTCCTCTTATCCTTATTATCCTTATCATGTCCTCGTAACGCCCTTATTTAGGAATAGGGCTCCAAAAATCAGTGGATGGAAAAACAGATGCAGCCATATGACCAGCGTTTGCATATAGTAAATTATTTACTATATTAATCCTTCTAATGGATTTTTCAAAGTCTTCATTAATGCAGCATCCCTTTTACCAAGGATGGTGCACATGATTGCACACATCTTTTGGTGCTGGGGGTATTTCGTCCAGAGCTAACAGCCACGTGCACTTGGATGCAATGGAGAGGACCTCTGATAACCTTGGGTTTGGTGCTCTAACAAGGAGCTCAGTAAAGCTTACTGTAGATATTTAGAATTATTCCATCAATAAAGTAGGTTGCAGATAGGTCACACCCTATATTGAAGGAAAACTCTTGAAGGAAAAGTCAAAATCTCAGGCAGCACTAGATGTGCCAGTTTTTTCCTGAGGTGAGGACTTGTATTGAACACCATGTGATGCAGATGGTGATAAAAGATGCACCTGGAGGATAAACCTTAGAGTGGGCTTGGGGAAGGAAAGCAGTTCCTAATTAATGACAGTGATTGATGTTTTATTAAAACAGGTGAGGAGACTGTCCATTTGGCACAAACCCTGCCCCTGACCTATCGCCACTGGTCAATATTTATAGAGAACTGTTACTTTGGAGGTGGCAGCTGGGCTGGGATCTCTCCAGCTGGCTGTTGCCCACCGATAGTCCCTCTCGTGCTGCTGCTGATTCAGAGGAATGCTCTCTGGTCACAGAGGCAAGCAAGCACGTTCCTCGGCTCTGGACATTACCTTTTCTACTTTTTGCCCCTTGAAATTACCACTTGGCTATGATTTGTTGCATTATATTATTTTGCAGTTGCATTTGTAATGAGCCAAGGAAGGAAGCAGCAGTCCCTGCAGTCAGCTGCTGTGTAAATGTGCAGTCAAGGGCCAGCCCTCAGTCTTGTGTGCAAAAGGTCCTTCAGGCCAAGCAGTGAATAAATCACCACTCTTTTCCTGTCTGGGAAGAAGTTCGAAATGAAAAGTGTTTCAGGGAGAGACCAATATCTTGTTAAACTGTCATTGCACTTAATCCTGTCCTCAGTCAGCCTGCAAAGAATAGAGGGGACCTTCTGTTACTCAGCAAGCTGGTTTCCAAGCGCGGGAGCAAACCTGCCTTTTTACGTGATATGGCACATTCCCTTCTGCGCTGTCATCACTATTAAATTCAAATACAGATAAAAGGATTTAATTTCAGGGGCAGGAAAGCGACTGTGCTCCAGCCCTCTTAATCTCTGTGCAGTTCAGATTTCGCGGGACTTGCACTGAGCGCCTGTATCAGATAAAGCCACACTAATTGTGTTCCTTCTTTTTGTGCCTCCCTTCTCCCCGTTTTCTTTCTGTTTATCTGGCACTGGATGTTTGGAAACTACAGAACTCTGTTTGGAAACAAGATCAAGTCGGTGGCCAAGAAAGCGTTCTCAGGATTGGAGGCCCTGGAGCACCTGTGAGTAACCCACCATGCCTCAGAGCTTGGGAAGGGGGGTCTGCCAAAAGTAGCTGCTTGAGAGATCTGCTAGCAATTTAATAGTGTCTTTGTAAACTGAGAAGCCAGTCCATTTGTGGGGGCCACCTGCTTCCTTCTCATTATAAGTCCGCCTCAACTTTGGCCTTTTTTTGTGCCAGGAACAAAGTTATAGAACATATGGCAAATCTGCATGCTCTTTAATTTTTTGATTTGTTCTTGGATAAGTATCGCCTTGACTTGCACATTGCTGCTTTGCAGGCTGTTACCAATGAAAATACACTGTTTCAGATGTAGTCCTCTCTCCTCCTCCCTTGCCCCAACTTCCTTTTAAATCCAGGCCCTGGCAGTGGTGCATGTTGCAGATGACTGCTGACAATCCGGGCACTGAACACCTCCATTCAGCACAACCGCCTTAGAACCACTTGCAACAAGCACATTTTGGCTACCTCTGTGATTTTTTTCTGTATCCCAAGGCTGATGACTCCAGCAGAGATTCATGAATAACCTCCTTTCTGGATTAAGACAGTTAAAGTATATGTGGCTGTGCTCTACGTGTTTTATTGGCTGTTGAGTGTATGAAATGCTATGGCCATCAAGAGCACACTGAAGGGTTGGAGCTGCCTGACTGGGGCTACATTCCCAAATAAAGGTGCCCTTAATGATCTACTGAGATTTTCCTCTTCAAGCAGTGATTGCCCTGCATGTCACTTAGTAAACTTCAGCCCTAAATCTGACACTGTACTTTTTCAGAGAGCAAATGAATCTTTTATTTAGCAATAGTTATGAGTGAAGCTTTTAAGAATCCCTTCTTTTGGAAACATTGTGATTTTTTTTCAAAGTCAACAGTATTCTCTCCAAGTCCCTTTCAAATAACTCCTCAGATGTTGCTCAGTGCAAGTATTTGCTTTCCTTATGGTTGCTGAAGGTCCAACTTGGTATGACATTCCTGACTATCTTTGGTTATCAAGGGGGCTGAGGAATTTCTGAGCTTTGGATGATGGAGGTAGCTGAGACTGAGAAAGCATAGTGAGAAGATGGGGTAGGGAATGGCTTAGTGATTTATTCCTGTAATCTTTATTGACTGACTGTTGTTCAGGAATACTTAATCAAAATCAAGGTGTTCTGAGGAACATTTCCATGAGCTGCAAGTGCATTTGGCCTTAAGAAGCAGCTACCAAATCAACTGCTACTGTCCCAGTCATAGCATCCCTTTTGTTCACGTTGCCTGTGGTTGTGCCTGCAGGAACCTGGGGGACAATGCCATCCGCTCCATCCAAGCCGACGCCTTTGCCAAGATGAAGAGCCTGCGTCAGCTGTAAGTGATTGCCCTGCACACCCCACTTAGGGGGCAGGGACCCTCCTTGCCCTGGATGTGAGCAGTAGCATGGGTGTTGTCTGCATTTCCACTCATTTATTTCCCCCTCCCCGCTATCCTCCTCTGAGGGGTATTTTAACACATGAGTAGCTGTCACGGGAATATCTTGCATTTAATAGTGAGTGAAATTAGATCATTGGGACAGGTTCTTCCAGCAGCTTTGCATCTGTGCAATTATTTCTGTCTGCTCAGGAAGTCCAGCCCTGGTCCTGTTAGCCGGCTATCCTCCTCATGCTGCCACAGATTTAATTCCCAGTGGCTCATCTGCTCCCTTGCCATGCCTGTGTTTAGGGTTCACACACAGGACTGATATTTCAGTGATAAGCACCATTTGAACTGCATCCACTTGTCATCCAGCCTTCTGGTGTAAAAATACGGATGTGTTATCAGAGCTGCTGCTTGTGCTCCAGGCCGGGGCTCTGCACTGTTATCAGATACTGTTTCCAGTCTTGCCTGGTTTCCTTTTCTCCTCTTCTGCATAAATATTTAATCCATTGTCAGTGCATTGCTACACTCTGGAGTAGTGCAGTGTCTGTGGAACACAAAATCACTTACTTGGTATTTGGTCAGGTACAGGTTCTTCTTCCTGACATTGGAAATGAGAATCAGATGGTCACTGTTAGCAGTGACATTTAATACCAGTGACTGGGAATGAGTAAGATAAACGTTGCATGTCTGTTGTGTATTTAACCACCTTATCTTTTGCACTGGCTCTTGGAACAAAATTGAGGTGAAAGATTGATCTTATTAGGGAAGAATTAGTGAGATCCCAGATACTGTGAAGGAATGTTTATACCGTGGAGAAGTTCAGATAGAGGACATATACATGCAGAGTGCATTATGCTGAAGGGTCTCTGTGACCTGTCCCAACTAGCCAGTAGGATTTATCCCATAATGCCACAATTTGGCCCAGAATATTAAAAAAACACGTTAATCCTGAGGCTCCCGTTTTCTTTGCTCCTTTTTTCACAGCTCTTTTCCTAACAGAAGGTGCTAACTTACTGTTTGGATCATAGAATCATAGAATCCTGCAGTGGTTTGGTTTGAAAGGGACCTTAAAAATCATCTAGTTCCAAGCCCCTGCCATGGGTGGTGGGGTTTGGAACTCAGGATTTCTCAGCATCTCAGGATGCTGAGAAATGTTTTCGTGTTTTGCTTTCCAAACTAGTGACTGTTCCTCTTGGGTTTACACAAATACCTTTGGTCACTCCTCTTCCACTGCTTCTGTTAATCAGTAAACACAACTCCAGCTACACCTCTTATCCCTGGTGATGCCAGTGTGTGAATATGTGGATATGTGAATATGGAAGGCAGGGCCTCTCCACTTACTGCCCTAGGGTTGGCCACAGAGGGAACTCAAGGCCTTACAGTGGGAGTTGGGCATCCTCTCACTGTTCAGCAGTTAAGTCCTGAATTTGTTCCCACCAAAGATGCTCAAACCACAGAGGCAGAGGAGGAATGTGTGTGGTAATGAGAGATGAGAGAGGGCAGGACAGGCTGTACTGTTGCCTTTTGCCTCTGTTGCACCGCTCTGTTGTAGATGATCTGCCTCAGCTTGTATCCCTTAAGCCAGGGATGACTTTGCTTATCTGTTCCTGGGGATCACTCTGGAAGGTGGTTAATAAATACAGGGTGCTAGAGAGTGTCACTGCAGTACAGGAGTGGGTTGCTCTATGTGGAGATGAAATGCTGTTTAAATGTGTCATGTATTTAACATCTTTAGTGCCTCGAGGACATTCCTGCAGGCCTTTTTTCCCTTCCACCCATGCTGGGGGGGCGGGAGGAATGTGTCTGACATGAAAGGGCTGTGAGCCTTCCAGCCTTCTCTCCGTGTAGGACTCACAGCAGGCTGCTGTTGGTTTTGTTTCCCTGCAGCCACATTAACAGCGACAGCTTCCTCTGCGACTGCCAGCTGAAGTGGCTGCCCCAGTGGTTAGTGGAGAAGGAGCTGCAGTCCTTTGTGGTGGCCACCTGTGCCCATCCTGAGTCACTGAAAAGCAAGAGCATTTTTGCCATCCTGCCAGAAAGTTTTGTGTGTGGTAAGTCTCGCCTGCTTGTTTTGAGGTTGTATGAAGGGTAGGACTCACTTGGGAAACATTTTCTTTTGACTACCAGCATGTTATTACGAGAGGCTTTCTGTTTTGTTTTGTTATTCAGTGGGATCAAAGGAAGCCCAAGCCTGCATTTTAAAAATTTGTCATTGGCTACAATTTATTTCCCACCAAAACCACACAGTGCATTGCTTGAACCGAGTGTATTCCTTGCAGGGCTCCCTGAGTGTTAAATCAAAAGGGACTAATGCCTGTTCCACTTCCAGATGGGGCTGCACAGAGACTTGCTCAGTCTTCTCAGTTTGATACTATCAAGACTGCGGCTGTAATTTTTTCCTCTCTGCAGTGTTCTGACCTGCTTCTGTGGCTTTGTGTTCTTCACGTATCTTTCCTCCCTCTTGGAAATAGCAAAGAGTTAAAAAGCAGAGGAGAATCTCCATCACAGCTGATTTTTTGAACCAGTAAGGCCCACCCAAATACTGCAGTTGACTCTGCACCTGAGCTGTGGTTGCAACGCAGCTTTACTTAATATCCAGCACACACAAACATCTGCTACCTCTCTCATGAAGAAATTTAAATGATCAGAGGAGGCCAAATCGATGCTGCTCATGCACCCAGCTTTTATGGAAAAGAAAGGCCTGGTTTGGGAGCCAAACTTTGTGCATTGGAGCCAACCAGTGTGGATCCTGGGTGGAGCTGCAAATGGGTGTTTGAAGGAAAAATGAGCTTTTGCAAACACTGTTTAACTAAGCTGAATGCATGACTTGCATTGAACACTGAGTGGACACTTTGTTCCAGCTGTGGTCCTATGTCCCTCCTGATCCCCCAGTGGCAGGACTCTGCCTAGGTGGCCTCTGTCTGAGCAGGCTGGGAGGCTTGCTGTGCTCATCTGGAAGAAGAGATCCTGAAGGCTCCATCCCCACAGCAACATCACAAAGCAAAGACAGCTTTGCTTCCCAGTGCCTGCCAAGTCCTCCAGGCACTAGTATACTCCTGGTTCCAGAGGCCTGGCTGTTTAATTAAACCTTAGTCAAATATTAAATTACACCATTTGTAGAAATCTAATAAATGAATCTGCTTGGACCATTGCTAAAACCAACAGTCTTCAGGGCACAGAGAGAGTGTGTGAAGCTTTCCACCCCAGGCAGGTGACAGAGGCAAATACAGCTGCTTCTGCTCTGACAGCACAGGCTGTGTAGAGTCATAGAATCCTTCAGGTTGGAAAAGACCTGCAAGATCACTGAGTCCAGCCGTCAACCTACTAGTGCCAAGCCCACCTCTAAACCACATCCCTGAGTGCCACATCTACATGTCTTTTAAATACCTCCAGGGATGGTGACTCTACCATGTTCCTGGGTAGCCTGTTCTGGTGCTTGACAACCCTTTTGGTGAAGAAATTTTTCCTATTAGCTAATATAAGCCTCCCCTGGCACAACTTGAGGCAATTTCCTCTTATCCTGTTGCTTTTTACCTGGGGGAAGAGACCAATTCCTACCTCAGTACAACCTCTTGTGGGCATTTTTCCCTAGAGGTGGCATTTGCAGCCCTCTAAGTGCCCTCCTGCTCTCCTGTCCTGCTTCACACTAATGCAAACCTGGAGGTGAAGTTGTAAGTTCAGTCGTGCTCTTCCTGCATGAGTTGTACAAGGAAGGATGTTTTCTGTAGACCATAGTGTCCTTCTCAGGTTCAGCTACATTGGTGAAGGAGCTGGGCATTTTGTAGGTGTCTGACAGCCCACTGGTGACAGAAGGACCCAGGGGAACAACAGTCCCACCTAAACCAGCCCCTCAGTGGAGTTGTGCACTACAGAGCCAGCCTTGACGCTGCAGTGCATGTACAACAGTGGGTATAAAAGCAGATGTGCAATAATAACTTCCATTTATGCACTGTTCAGTTTCTCATTGCATCTCTTGGCTTGCTGAAGTCTTCCCTCATAGTCCAGCACTAACCACTCCTGCTGTTTTCCCACAGATGATTTCCCCAAGCCACAGATCATCATCCAGCCCGAGACCACAGTGGCAGTCCTTGGGAAGGACATCAGGTTCACCTGCCTGGCCGCCAGCAGCAGCAGCTCCCCCATGATGTTTGCCTGGAAGAAGGACAACGAGATGCTGCACAACGCCGAGATCGAGAACTTTGCCCACGTGCGGGCGAAGGACGGGGAGGTGATGGAGTGCACCACCATCCTGCACCTCCGGCACGTCACCTTCGCGCACGAGGGGCGGTACCAGTGCATCATCACCAACCACTTCGGCTCCACCTACTCCAACAAGGCCCGGCTCACTGTTAATGGTGAGTGGGAAGCTGCTTTCTCGTTCCTTTTCTCAGCCTGAGCTGGTACACGGTACAATTCCTTGGGACTCATTTCTGGTGGGTGGTTATTCCCGAGGGTCCATTCCTGATGGTGGGGAGCTCTTAATCTCCTCACAGCAGCTGCCTGTAGCTCAGTGGATGGTGAGAAGTGCCCTGTGAGGAGCACAGACCAGGTTTGGGATGGCTGCCACCCAGCCAAGCACTTCAGCACATTCTTAACAGCTTTAGCTGCATCTCTTTGGCTGTTCAAGTAGAGTCTTTGCCCAGTAAAATGGCCCAATGAAAATGAAAATAGCCAATGAAAATGAAAATACAAAAAGATACAAGGAAGAGGGATGTCATGATTGGAAGTTCTCTGTAGGAAAGATAATAGTTTTTTTTTTTCCAGGATAATCACCGAAGAAAATTAGTTTTGATCCCAGCTCTTTTGATCTGAGCGGGGCTGGTCATGGTCTCTGCAGACAGGTGTGTTCTCTAGGAACACAGGGTTAGTCCTCAGCAGTTCAGAGATATCCTGCAGAAGCACAGTGCCCGTGGGTAATTGTCACATTAATCCTCGCTCAAAAGGAAAACAGAACCACGCAGGATGTGGTGTTTTCCCCGTGGGATTGCTCATCCCTTTTCTTGTTTTCCTTTCTGTCAGTGTTGCCCTCGTTTATCAAAACTCCCCACGACATCACGAGCCGGACGGGGACGACGGCGCGGCTGGAGTGCGCGGCAGAGGGACACCCCACGCCGCAGATCGCCTGGCAGAAGGACGGCGGCACTGACTTCCCCGCGGCCCGGGAGCGCCGCATGCACGTCATGCCCGACGACGACGTCTTCTTCATCACGGACGTGAAGATCGAGGACATGGGTGTCTACAGCTGCACCGCACAGAACTCTGCGGGCTCCGTGCTCGCCAACGCCACCCTGACCGTCCTGGGTAAGCTGGGGCCCCTGGCGCCCAAGTGGCCTGGAAGTGGGAGTTGGGAGAGATGGCTGTTCAAGTGCTCTGCCAGTTGCAGATACAGAAAAGAGACAGAGTCCGTGCTCTGTCTTGTTTCATTCTTTTGCACTCTAGTTAACTAATGAAATTAATTAAGAGAAGGAGCAATAAAGTCACATTTCCTCTTGTGCCGAGGGAGCCCCTCCAACCAGCCTGTTTGCTGTTTGCAAAATCCTTCAAAAGGAAATCACCCTCCATCTCTCTTGTCCTACGAAATAATTTATGTCAGCTGTTGACCCTTGTCCTCAGGGGTTCCTTTTTGGAAAGACTAACACCAACTGGTTATGGGAAATGAGGCCTCGGTTGTGGCTTTTGGATCTGTTGTGGTTTGCAGCTGCCATGCTCCTGGGCACGTGCCTGCCTCGTGCATTGCTGTGTCTGCAGGAACATCAGGAATGTTGAGTGCGGTCTAATCTGTTGCTACACTGTCCCCAAGAACTAATTTCTGTGTTTGTTCTCCTGCAGAGACACCATCCTTGGTTCATCCTTTGGAAGATCATGTAGTGTCCGTGGGTGAGACCGTGGCTCTCCAGTGCAAAGCCACGGGGAGCCCCCCGCCCCGCATCACCTGGCTGAAAGGTGACCAGCCCCTGGTCGTGACAGAAAGGCACCACTTCACCTCTGGCAACCAGCTGCTGATTGTTAGGAATGTTGTCTTGGAGGATGCTGGGAAGTACACCTGTGAGATGTCCAACACCCTGGGGACGGAGCGCGCGCACAGCCACGTGAGCATCCTGCAGTCCCTGGGCTGCAGGAAGGACCGGACCACGGTGGGGATCATCACCATCGCTGTGGTGTGCAGCATCGTGCTCACCTCCCTGGTCTGGGTCTGCATCATCTACCAAACCAGGAAGAAGAGTGAAGAATACAGCGTCACCAACACAGGTAGCTCCAGTCTCCTGCTGAGGCTTCCTCTGACCTTTTGTGCTGTCAAATGTCCCGCTGAGGGTGCATCACCCGTCAGGGAGCCACACAGCCACACTGGAGCAGCAGTTGTCTTATGTCCGTGGTTCTCTTGGCACACAGAGCTGGAACCAGCTTTCAATTGCTGCTGAAGCATGTTCAGAGCTGCATTTCTCCCCTTGGCTTCCTCTTCAGGAAGGTCTTTTCCACTTGGCAGTAGTTCCAGCCATTGCTTTGCAACTTTGATTTTCCATGACCATAAATGATAACTCTTGAGACAGTCTGGATTATGTCCATGATGCTGAGAACCTGTCTTACTTCTTGGGAATTTATATTTTCAAAGACTTCAATTTCAAAACTTGAAAAATTAGATTTTGAAGCTGGAATCCCTTTTTCCATGTTGTCTGTAAGAGCTGTTGTAGCCCTGCTGATGTGGGACATCTATTACTTTTTAAGGGAAGAAGTAGTATTTATTTCTTCCTGCTGATATGCAGAAGGGATAATTTGGTGCTGAAATTATGTGTTGCAGTGGCAATAAAGTCTCCTGCCCTCAATATTATGCAGCCTCTGAACAGAAGAGAAGTATGGAAGAACCAGCCTAAGACTTTCCCACCCTGCTGAGATTTGCAGCCTTCCTATATTATGCTTAGCTTTATATAGAATATAACAGGATTTTAAAGATATAGTCTAGGTAGGAAGTCTTGGATACACTAACAGCAGTGTGATGTATCAATGGGATTCTTTTTTAACTACTTTTTTCAGTCCTGAAAATTTAGGGCTTTATGCCTGGTGTAATAGAGTTTCACTTGGTTTTGTGTGACAAGGGAAACTGAAATTGCCTTGTAGAAAATGGAGAAAGCCAAGGACAGCCAAGGGGCTTAAGACTTACTTGCCTGCTTAAGTGAATCTATGACCCTGTTCTCCAGAATCCTTTTATTCCTGACTTCAGGGAACAGAGGACTTCAGTCAAAGGAGGGACTCTGATGTTCAGGGGAAAGGAAAGGATTTACTTGTCCTGAAGAAACAGTTCTACTCCACCTACCTTGTATTGACCATGCCAAATGCAAAGACTCCCAAGTGCCTTTATCAGTACTATCTCTCACAGCTTTTAAGCTTTTAAAAACCAGGAGTGGGGCTTCTGAAGAGAGAAGAGTACTTAGGCAGCTCCGTTTCCATGGCATCTACAGAAAACACCAGTTCTAGATCTGGTCCCAAATTTCTCTTGAAAACATGATTTTATATGCCTCTGAAAATCTTACTGGGAACTGACACTTCTCTGCCTCCACTGCTCTAGATGAGACTATTGTGCCTCCAGACGTGCCAAGCTACTTGTCCTCCCAGGGGACTCTGTCGGACCGGCAGGACGTGGCCATCAGAGTGGACACCCAGCAGCCCAACGGGCACATCGACAGCAACGGTGAGAAAGGGTTTAGCTGTTTCTTCTGCTGTGCTGTATCCGGACTTGAAATGGGGAGGTAGAAATTGCAGCCCAAAATACTTGTGAGTTATCTGAGAGATCTTCATAATGCAGTTCTCTGGCTCCTGCACTTATGCAGAGCAGGGATGTCTTTGACTTCACAGAGCTCTCCTCTCACAGGAATAAGTGTTGCTGCAAGCAGGCTGCCTCAGAAACTGCTCAGTCAGGCCCTAAGGACTATTTTTTTGCTAATTTTGGATTAGTTTTTTGGCATCAGGTTTACCCATAGTTAGGCTCTACTAGAAAATACATTAACATTGCCTGTCCCTGCCTTCAGGCTTAGAAATTAAATGTTGGGGTTTTACAGTATTTAAACATATTAGGGAGGAGAAGTTAAGCGTTCTGAACTGAGATTCCCCTGAGATTGTACAGGATTTATTCTGTTAAACGTTATCTGAAAATTATCTGTTATCTCCACTGCTATTTTTTCTCCCTTCTACAGTAGAAATAAGACTAACAAGTCATTTAACTGGGAGCAGATGGATGTACTCTTTAACCAGCTGGTTCGTTTGTTACAGGTATGTGTCAGACTGATGCTGGAAGGTGTCCAGATGTTGAAGCTCCTGCTGTAGGTTGCAGACAGCCCAAGCTGTGTATCAGCTATAATAAAGACACTTGGAAAACTGAAGACATGGCTGATGGAATGCTTGTTCCAGATAAGACAGGTACAAAACCCATTAATCTGGGAAGGCATTTCATGTTTGTATAGATCAGAAAGCCCTCCTAGTCAGGCAGAATGAACACGAGAAATTTTTACCTTCAGAGAAAAAAAAAACCCAGAATGATTCTCAGGTGCAAGCACAGTAAATTTACTTTTTTTCTGCTTGCTTTGATCCTCTCTCAAGCTTGGATATTTGGAATTTGAGGAACCATCAGAAAGAGACAGACTAAAGCTCACGATCACCATTCCTTGCAGCTGGCTGATGGGAATTCTGATTTGAAATATTCCTAAAATGTGAGAGCGCTTTCAAACTGAAGGTGTTAAATTTTTTCACACTCTTTCAAAGAGGCTGTCGACTTCAAAGCTCAGCCTCATTTTAATTTATTTATTTTCAAAATCTAAAGGTTGTTTTGGGCACTACACCTGCCTCTGCTCTTTGCCAGTTTCTTGGGTGTTACGCTCGTACTTTTCTATTTTTAGGATGTGTTTTCTGTTCTCTTGCTGTATTGTAACAGCCACACAAAAAGAGCCAGTGAAACAAATTTTCTCTCCAGGAGAAACTGTAAAGTTTAATAATGGAAAGTTGTTGAGTGCACTAAGGAAATTAACTTTCAACATATAGCAACTCCTTCCTGCTTGCAACTGCTTTGATTTCAGCTCATTTGTTGTTCCCACTAACAGTAATAGCATATCTGAGATAACAGTGTGAGATGATGGTGATCCCTGTAAAGGACCAGTACAAAAATGAGAAAGGTAAACTTGGTATTTTAAAGCAGGTAAAGTTCCACTTTGCATTTCTACCCTGACTAGAAAGCTTGGGAAAGGAAATAAATGCACAAGGGGTTTTTTTTCCTTAAAAAGTCACAAATTCTTTGAAGTAAAAAACCCCAACCAGCTAAGCCTATTAATTGAAACTACCTTTAGTGATGGTGGCTACAGAGTTCTGAAAAGCAGGTGTGTGGCAGCCCTGTGTAAAACCAGGAAGTGTCCATGTTACTTAGTGAGAGATTCCCACACCAAACTAAACAGAGCTGCCCTTTCCATCCACAAATTGTGTGCTCCAGTGCTGACCACTTCCAGCTGCTCATCTTGGTTTGTTGCTGTTTTCCCTTCCTCCCCCAAAGGCTATGGGCTGCCCGTGGTGTGCACGGACTGCAGCAGCAGCACGGACAGCATGAACGTCCACATTTACCCCAGGGACTCCGAGTACTACCCCGAGAGCCTTAAGACTGTGGATAACCCCCATCCCAACACACTGAGCAGCAAGGAACGGAATAGGAAGAGGGGTGCAGGCACCAGCCTTCTTCATCCTCAGCCCTGCAACGGGATTGCCAGCGGCAAGAGGGTGGAAACAGACGGGACCCTCTACCCCAGCAACCACGACAGAATAAGGCCTGTGAGCTCGGCCAGCCCGCTGCTTGCAGACACACACGGTACGTGCTCCCCTGGGCTCGATTCTGCTCCTCACATGCACTGTCGGGGTTAGAGCAGAGCCCTGCGTGCTCCCATCAGCCTTTTTAACTGAGTCAGGGGTGTGAATGATAGCAGCGGGGTTGGTTTTATCATAGAATGGAATTATAGAGTCATTAAGGCTGGAAAAGACCTCCAGGGTCATGGAGGATGAGTGCTGGCAGGCTGAGCATCAGCTAACCCCGCTGTCCTTTGGGTTTTTGCAGGCTCTTCACAGGCAGCAGCAAAGCCTTCAGAGCTTAACAACCTTAATTTGGTGAGAGCTTCACCAGCAGGAGGGTCATTAAAGCAACTGAATGTGCTTCCCGAGATGCCCCCAGCACTACTGGATCTGCAGAGTGCAGCAGAGGTGGAGCAGGTCCTGCTGCCCAGCGGAGCCCAGCCCTGTGACTCCGCTCACGAGCCGAAGCCACCGACCAGGTCACCGGACTGAGAGCACAGACTGACAGTGCAAATTAACACACTATTATTTTTTTTTATTTTTTTTTTTTTTGCACAGAGTATATAGGCTACTTACTTCTACCTCGAATCTCGAACTGATGACCTGTCAAAGGCAACTGACTGAGGTATGAGAAACAAGCTTGTATGGGGAACAAACTCCTGTTCGAGCGTCATCTGATTGTACATAGTTTAAAACTTCCCTGAGAAGTATGAAGTGTTCAAAAGTCAACTTGCATATGAAGCACATAAATGCAAGGGATTATGTAAAGAGAAAAAAGTATTTGATACAATTGTACATAAGAGTTTTCATATATAAATATATATATATATATCTTTTACAGAGGCTATTTTAATCTTTAGTGCATGGAAAACTGAGTGAAATTTTACAATTTTGGCAATATTGTTTTCAGTATCGGATTGCTGTTAAACTTTGTGAGAGAAATAATTCTGGTGCCTTAAATGCATAAACAGAACTTTAAAAAGCCAGACTATTCCAAAGGGACTGTCCTCTTTTCAATGGAAGATCCTTTACATCGAGTTCACCTGGGTTGGGGCAATCCCAGGTACAGGTTGGGCAGAGAAGTGACCAAGAGCAGCCCTGTGGAGAGAGACTTGTATTGGTGGATGAGAGGCTGGACACGAGCCAGCCATGTGCATGTGCATGATTCTAAATATCAATTGGGTTACTTAGCACAAATTTCCTTCCCTTTTGAAATTTATTGCACTTAACACATTTAAACAGAGATCTTCAACTGTTTCAAATGAAGTTTATAAGGAAAAAAAGCAATGGGAAATTATATAGCAACCTGATATTTTCCTGTTGGTGGAAGAACTTAAATTTCTTTATTTTTCAAAACTGCATAAAAATTAGTATTTGAACTGTGACTCTGTGAGATGTTAGAGTGGACCACACAAGAGGCACTAAAAAACTCAGCAACAGTGTGGAGCCCCAAAACAACCAGAGGAAAAGGCTGTCATGGCTAGGAAGCAGTCGTTACCAAAATAAATAACTTGTGCAGTAAACCAGGGGTGGTCTCACACAGCGCACCTTTCAAAAACATCATCACAGAAGGTGTTACCTGCCACGTGAGCTGTCACAGCACTGATCACCACAACACTCACTCCCAGAGGATCCAGCTTTACCTGCGTGAGGTGCCTGTAATGATCCAGCCTTGCCCTGCTTAGTGGGAATAACCCGTGCCAGTATAATGCATATTAACACCCAAAAAATACATCTGTTCTGGAGGGGGTTGGAAACCATAGAGCTGTTTTGTCAACAAAACTAAATCGCACTCCTAAGGGGACAGCTGTACCATTAATTCATCCGATGCTTTTTTTTCCCTGCAACACAATATTACACTTTGTAGTTGAACACCATTGGCCCCATCTGCAGCCAGACTCTGTATTATGAAAATATCACCTTCAAGTGAGTTATGCTGCCTCATGTGGCAATTCTGGGCTAGTCAGAAATACACTCATTTAGAACCATGCATTTGTGGTTGAATAGACTGTTAAATGGCAATGTCCCAAATATTTTTTATGTGGTCTTTTAAGTTCATCCATTAATGGGGGGGGGATAAAGAAATACCCACCTCAGTCAAACAGATCTTTGTCACTTCTGACTTCACTGTGACGCTTTTTATTTATCGAGGGGCTGCCTTCTGTTGGCGTCATTACCTGTGGATGGAGGACTCCCAGTTCTTTGTGATTTGAGTTCTGCTAATATGAGGTTGCTAAAACTCTGGTGATGACTACTTTGGGGGAAGGTTTATTAGGGGGGTTTGTTACTTTTTTCCTTAGGAGCAACTCAAATGCCAGTTCCACTGAGGGTGAGTCTGGTGGGAATCCACCTTTGCTAGGCCTGGGGCGCAAAACAAGCACCAGAGGCAAGGGCAGAAACACTTAATTTTCAGTTCAGATTTATCACTTAGGGACCTGCTTGAGTGCTGCCACACCTGTGGGCTTCCAGGGATGCAAGGTGCCCCTTGGTGTTATTAGAAGCTGGTCCTGTCCAGCCTTACCTTGAGGGAAGGACCTCACCTCTGTGCCCAGCAGCTGCTGAGAGTGTCAGTGCAGAGCAGCAGCTGCCCCTGGATGAATCGAGGCGTAATTCAGCCAGTACCTGTCTGTACCAGTTCCTGACTATTGACACGTTTGCACTTTGAGACAGGTGGTGAATTATGTTGAGTGCCAAGTTTATTCAAAGCAAAGGAAATGGATGTTAGAAAATTATAAACCGAGCATAGTTTTCCCTTCACCGAAGGGAAAAGTGCTCCAGAACCGACTCATGGAGCCAGGGACACAGGGAAGATGGGAATGATACAATAGATTCATTTTGCTGGCAGAAAAGTCATCACCATTGCAGATACAAAAGCATATTTGCCACGTTAACATTTGAAAATAATGTTTCTGAATAAAGTTAACTGCCTAATGTTATGACTTCCACTAAATATGTGAATTTGCTGCTTCTAAGAGGCAATGTGAAAGAGGAAGTATTACTTTTGTGTACAAAGTTATTTATTTATTAGAAAATTTGGTACAATGTTGTACATTGAAAAACATGTAAGATATTGAAGTGTCTAACAAATGGCATTGAAGTGTCTTTAATAAAGGTTCATTTATAATATTACAGCTGTTTTGTTGAGAGTGAGCTTTTGGGAGTTTCAGTTGAAAATGAAATAAAATTCTAATCCATTGCTATACTCTTTACTGTCTTTCTCTGGTGAAAATGCAAACTAACTGCCAATGTACCCACTCCTGAAATTGGATCATGAGATACTGTGGAACAGCGTGAGGCTCTGGCAGCCTGGTGTGTGGATGGGGTGGAATTTGGGGGCTGGATTGAAAGACAGAATAAAGAACTCATAAGAAATAGATTTCCAGTGTATCAGCTTGCTTTAGTATCTGGCAAATCCCCCTTATCTTGGCACTGAAAACAGAACAGATGGGGGGGTGTGAGCGTGTGTGTAAGTAAAAACAGGGCCAGGACAGCACCAGGCCCAGCTGCAGCTGTGAACACCTCTGGTGTTCCCAAACCCCAACCCCACCCTGGATGGAAATTCCAGCGGCAACTTTGGAGATAAGCCTGAATTCCTGCTTAAACTAAAAATCTCAATTCAGTTTCTGTATATTTAAAAAAAAATAATAAAAGTATTTCCTCCTCTGAATTATAACTTTGGGTATAAGGCAGGTTGTCTGAGACTACTCAAAGTCCTTTAACACATGTAAGAGTTAATTTTTTTTAAAATGGAAAAGAAAGAGCCTTTAGGAGGCTGGTGCCTGGTCTGAGATTCATGTGTTATCCTGCTTTATTCCAGTAATGGGCTAAAATTAATTTTTTAAATTTTGCTAAACTTGAAAAAAAAACCAGTGCTAAAACTCGAGGCAAAGGGAAAAAACCCCCACATTTTTAGGTCTGTCTCCCCCCTCCCCCCCATAGTCCCGAAACTAAAAATGTCTTTTCCATAAGGATTAGAAAAATTGGTACATACAGAACAGCCCTGGCCACCTGCTGGGGCTCTCACTTGCCTGGTACTGTTCCTGGGTACCTTTGGCCTTCCCACAGTGATCTGGGATGTGGAGCTGGTCCATCAGCACAGCAGAACAGGAAGCACTGGGGTTGCATCTCCTCCCACCATTAGGTTGGCTAAAACAATTTGGCTAGTTGTTTGGCTTATGTTGGGGTTTTTTGTAAATTAAAAAAAAAAATAAATCCAGAATGGTGATGACAAAAACTGATTATGCAATGTTAAATAAAAACAACAAAAATTGCATCACGTGGACCCAACGACTTACTAAAGATGATTATTTACAGCGCAAGTAATTAAATGCATCGACTGCACTGCTAACCCCTTCACCATGTTTAAAGAGCAAATATAAGTTAGATTTTGAGACAGAGTAATAAATCTTCTCCTTACCCCAGCCCCTAAATTTGGCTCTGTTATATATATAGAACATCATAAAAGAGAGACAACCTCCAAGTGGCAGGAACAGCTACACCGAGCCTTGGTAACGGGTAGCATTAACAACCAGCCAATATGGGACTTGGCTGAAATTCCCCATTTTAATTGAAGATTATTTTTAAGAATTAAGTCCTTTGTTGTGTATGTTTTACTTGTCTGCCAATTATTTTCTAAGTTTTTGGCCTCTAAGAAGTCATTACTATGTCATGGGATGACAGCCTTAGTCATGCTGGGCCAGGTTGCATATGCTCCCTGGTCATGCACTAACCTGGTTTGGCATTTGTTCCTCCACCTACCTGTATATCATCCTCATGAGGCAAACAGTCTCAAATTCCAGCACTCCAGGGGAACACATCATCCCTGGTACCTCCGTGCTGGGATGACCAGGAGGGAGTGTGCACAGAGCAGGCAGGCAGTGGCACCAGGACAAGCCCGATGCCTGTCCTGCTCACCCAGCACGGCTCAGCCCACACATGCCAGCTCCCACCTGCTCGTCCCCTGTATGAGGAGCTTCCCAGCACCATGGCCAAGCCCAGGGCAAGGTGTGAGACACCACTGCCTGTCCCAGCCCCGTCACCCGCTGCGCTGGCGCAGCCCAAGGAGGGGCCTTTTGGTGCTGCCGCAGCCCCTTGGCTTTGTCCACCCAGAGAAACCCACGCCAACACACTCCACAGCACCACTCAGCCAAGCTGCTGTAAATTTGGAGCTCCCAGCCCTGATACTGGTAATGATTTTGAGTAATTCCAGTAAGGTCTTTTCACCGTGCTAGTCCCTGCACCATTTTGGCTGCTACACCTTCTGTTTCCTACATGAGAACCGCAGCAGAGTTTTGCTCTGCCTGCCAGCAGCCCCCTGAGAGCCCTCAGGATCCATCCATACACAGCAGGAGAACCCCCGTGTTCTCCCTGCCTTGCCTTCCCAGCCTTTCTCTTGGGCTTCAGCACTTGAACCTCCTGCTCCTTCAGCTGCTGAGGGATGAAGACCAAAAGAAGGCAGAGCTCCATGTCTTTGCTCAAGCACAGCTGTAAAATAATACAAGCCTGTGCTTTTACTGGAGAAATGTGAGTCTGATTAATAAAGCTGCACTGGCTCCCACACAGGAATGCTTGCTGAGCACCTGTAGGTATAAACAGGAATATAAACTTCCACAAATACAGCTCAAATCAGAAACAAATGGATGATTGTCTTTTACAAAGAGCTCTCCCAACCCAGAATACTTTTGGTGCTGTTGGAGGGCAGCAAGGCTGTAACTCTATCAGCCCCTTCCCCTCCCCACGTTATGAGGCAGGTGCCACTGAATGATGAAAACTTGCTTTATTTCAGCCTCCCAGCTCAGCCCCCGAGCTGGAGGTTTCCAAAACACTTTCCCTGCAGGAGTTCTAATAACGCCTTTCACGGCCACTGTAATTAGCTGTTTACCCCCCAAACATTACTTTTTTGGCACGACTCTCACAATGACCTCACTCACTTTCCATGAAGGAAAATTTCATGTTTGGGAAATTGGATTATTGGAGGATTTACTTTTCTCTAACAGTGAGAGTGGCTCTCAGCCTGCAGGACAGCTGCTGTGGCGGGAGGAAGGCTGTGCTCACGGCCCGACTCCTCCTCCGGCTTCTCCAGCTCCTCGGTGGCCACCGGCAGGACCGGCCGGGCTGGCTCAGAGCAGCAGCTGGTGAGTCTTCTCGTATGTCCCCAGGAAGATGAAGCCTCCCAGGCTGATGGCTGCCATCCGTGGGACAACACCTGCGAACAAGCTGAAGGCAAAGGAAAGGTGGTTTCAGGGGATGAGCCGGGAGCGGGTGTTGCTCGGCCGGCTTTGGAAAGCAAAGCCAAGAAAAACTCTTGTCTTGCTGATTTCTTAAATCCCACCCCATTGCTCCCTGAAGGAAGTCTGTCTGGACTTCCCTAACACAGGATTCCCAAGGCTTGTGATTTTTAACCCCTCTCCACACTCCTCAGGTGCAGAAGGAAAGGGCAGGAGGTCTTTATGGTGGGAGCTCAGACACATCCACGTGAAGGGCTGCAGACAGATGGGAAGCATCCCATCCTTTGCTGCCCCCATCCAGCCTGGGCAGAGGGATCTCCTCTCTCTGCCAGGGGCTCCTCCACTGCAGAGACAGCCCTGCTTGCTGCAGCAGCCCGCTCTCAGTAACACACAGGGGCCAGCCAGGATGGAGCAGGAATATTCAACCTGCGGTGCTTTCAGCTGCCACAGTTTTTAGGTGCCTGATCCTAATAGTTCTTGGAAATTAACAGGAAACTCATGTGAAGCCAATTGCTTGAGACATCTAAGCTCCCCTTTTGTTCAACAATTTCAGGATAGGCCAGTGTACTCCCCCAGAGGATTACAGGCTTCCTCTGTGACAAGCAAAGATTAAACATTAGGCTTGAATCCGTTTGGCATCCCCCCCACCTGGATGTATTGCCCTCAGTCTGGCAGAGCTCTGCAGGGACGCTGCCCTTGGCTTTTCCAAACACTGCATGGTCCCTGCCAGGAGCATGTCCACAGCAGGACAAGGTGTAATTCCTGGTGAGGCCTGACTGCTCAGGAGCTCCCTGCTCCCAGCCTGTGCCTGGCTATTTGTGCTGCACAGGGAAACCTCTGGCTGCAGGAACTCTGGCTGTAATGAGCTTTGCTAAGGAGCCTGGAGCACACAGGCAGATGGAAACATTTTATGGCTTTACTAGACAGCAATTGGGTCTATTACCATAATGACAGCTTTAAAACAGAGTAATTTGTACAAGGCATGTATGGACAGAGCACTGATAGGGCAAATCCTATGGAGCAGCATCGCTCCCAAAGCACACACCATCCCTCTCCTGCCGAATTAGGCGGCCTCATTACGGGAGCAGTGGCAGACATTCATTTCCAGAACAGCCCACTCGAGACACCTCTATTACACAAACAGGAGCTGATAACTGAGTTATCCAGAAGCTGCATCCCTGGCAACCCCCTACTACTAACCATCACTTCCAAGAATCCTGGCCCTGCTCCCTCCAGTTTCCCATTCCCACCTGTACCCGTGGCCTCTCCAATCCACACTTCCCCCCTGAGCTCCCTCCTGGGGGAGGGCAGAGCTGGACAGCTGCAGGGAGGTCCCAGATCTGGAGAGCTGAGCTCTGCCACACATCTGATCCAAACTGGTCCCCACTGGGCCATGCCTGCTCCCATCAGCAGATGAGATAAATTGGATTTATCTCTGCTAGCCCCATCAGAAACCACTCTGGTGGGCGCAGGTCTGCTGTCTAGTTGTATTTGCTCTCTGTCTGCACAGATTTAACCTGGCACTCTGCCACTCCTCAACCCCTAACAGGAGACTAACAGAACCCCTGCAGTTACCCTCTGGATCATAGAATCATTTAGGTTGGAAAAGACCTCTAAGATCATCGAGTCCGACCATTAACCCACTGCCAAGCCCACCACTAAACCATGTCCTCAAGCACTACACCTACACATTGTCTGAACACTTCCAGGGATGGTGAGTCCACCGCTTCCCTGCAAAAGTGGATAAGGCACTGCAGGGCCTGGACACAGCACAACGGGGCCAGTGCTGAAAAAGGCACTGTGTGCTCAGCCACAAAACTCACGTATTACCCTCTGGACCAACGAGGTGGCCATGCTGAGAAAAAACACTGCTTTTCTCTGGCTACAGCTTTGCACCAAGCTCACTCTGTGGGCAGCTTGTGTTTTGCACAGCAGCCAGCAGGATCTGGCTGTGGAGAGCAGTGTGGTTCACACCTGCCTAGCCAAGTCCATTCCAATAAGGAACCTCATCGGAGGAACAGGTACAAGCTGCCAGCTCCATCCCCAGGTACACACAGGCTGGGACAACCCATCTCACCAGATTTATCACTCCAATAACCCTCATCTGTCTCACAAGTGAGTTCCAAGCTTCACCCACAGCTTTCAAACACCTTCACCTCCTTGCGTGAAAAGCAGTCGGACAAGACGTAAACCCCCTTTCATGTGAACAGTTCAGCTACTCTGCTGGCAAGAGCGAAGAGGCACACGGATCCTCTCACCCCACCCCTATCCCACCTCCCCCTGCAGGCCTGGCTTTCCCTGGACAGAAAGGGATGTGAAATTTCTTGGCGTGAAGCAGAGGGATTTACTAGGTGCAGACCAGGAAGCTGAGCCCTGTGCTCTGGTTTTAATAAGGTGGCAATAAGCAATGCGTCTTTCTGCCCTCAGAATTCCTCCTCTTCAAGCACGAGATTTATTAGAGGAGCCATAAATCATGTCATGTTGCAACTGGCCAAAAAAGCCCGACATTTTTATTGTTTTTGATTAATAGATTTATAATTGGCAGCAGGCATGGCAGCCTCTACGTTTATTTTTCCCAAGACTTTCTTCCTTTTCCTCACAGCTGACGCAGCTTGGCCTCCTTTACATGTTACTTTTTCTCCAGATCACTTATTGTTTTGATTTCAACTGAATTGTATTCCCTTTGGTCCTAGTCCACGGGTACTATCTTTAGGCAGAGTTTAATTTGGGGTTGTTTAGAAAAAGGCACTGCTGAAACACCCTGAAAAGAACACAAACATACATTTTTACTTTCTGCTGTTGGCTGGGGAATGGGGGAGGTTTCCCCAGCCAAATCCATGCCTCTTCACACCCCTCGGAGCTCAACTGCCATCAGCAAGCCTCACTTCTCCCATTCCCTTTCAAAACATGCCTTAAGAGTCCACCAAGCCATGCAGGACTCAAAACTCATCTACTGCCACATCACCTCATCACCTCAGAGAGGCAAACCTGAGACAACCCATCTCAGTGCTGCCGGGGGGCACAGCTGGACGCCTTCCTGGAATCGGTGTTCAGGAACTTCCTGCAATTTGTTTTGAATTATCTCCCACATGTGTAGAAAGAGGACTGAACTTTTATTAGCTGGGCAAGCAGAGATCAGATGTTCAGAGAAAGCTGTCCCCCATAGAGCAGTGATGTGCAGGATGCTTTGGGAACGGTTTACAAAGGTTAAAACAGCGCCCTGAGAGCATCGGCCACAGCGAGGGGGTTAAAAACCTATGAGAAATTACAGGGAAAAGCCCCAAGTAAAGCTTCCCAAAATCTCTCAATTTCTCTTCCAGGCCATGGGCAGGTGAGAGACAAGCCCTAGTGAAGGAAGCACAGGCTAAACTCCATGGGCTGGAGAAGTTGTTTAAGACATATATTCACTATGAGTGGCGAACAACTGGTATCAGTCACGCCTCCAAAGGTGGCATAAATGAAGCAGGTAAAAATCAATAATAATTTATAAGCCTGTGACACCTCAAAATGTTCTACAACGGCTAGCAGAGGAATCTGTGTTCCCACACCACTCCAAGGTCAGGAGAGCAATTCTCTTGTCTCAGACCTGAGCAAAGTGAAGCAGTTAAGAGACTGGACTGACATCAGTCCAGACTTCCGCAGCATAAGAAATTGCCAGTAGGTGGAAAAGACTGTCCATAAGGGACACATGACTCCTATGCTGTCCTTCTCTGACATCTCAGGAGGGGGGATTCACACACCTCAAGAGGAAACTGTGGTCCTCAATGCCACAAGATATGCAAGCCTGAATTTAAATGGATACAAAACACAAACACTGACAAAGTCCATCATGGGTTATTAACACAAAACCGCCCTCACCTCTGACACCTGGAGCTGGGCTTAGAGATTGTACCATGGATATACTCCCAATAATCCCTATTTCTGTGCTCTTCCCTGGACATTGCCCCCAGCCAGTGCTAGGGCCTGAGGGACTTGTTCTTAGCTACCTGCTCCCTGTCCAGGTGTACAGCAATCAAAATCTTTTTTCTTTGACAGAATTTAAATATAAGCAACCATCCCATCCTCTCCCATCCCCCGACACGATACGACACCCAAGGTGCAACATGTCCTCACCCTGACAGGCCTTGTGTCCTCCAGATGCCACCAAGGGCAGTCAAAACATTCCCAGTGGCATTTCTGGAACCAGCCTGCACCACAGAGAGAGAGAGAGAGAGGAGAGGACACTGTTGGTAGAGATTTAGACCTTAATAAAAACACACTCTTAAAGCACCAAGTGACTGCAGCTCACTGCAGCAGGACAGCATCCTTGGGATTTTTTAAAAAGGCCCCAAAACCTGAGCAGTGCATTGCATGTGAAAATTGCCTTAAGTGCAAACCAGAGGACAAACAGCAGAACTACAGATTCTGTAGTTATTAGATGTGTGATCTAGTTTGTGGAGATAACTAATATAAAGAAGCTGTCTGAATGGTCTCAAAACACCTCAAAGCACCCTCCCTCCCCTACCAATGTTACCTGGCTGCCCAGGACAGGGCACAGATAATTCAAACCTGGTTCTTACAGTTTTATCACCCACACTATTGAAAGACAAAGAATCTGCAGCAGATGCAGCCCAGCAATGACAGATACACCCAGCAACACGGTGAGCACAGATGTGTGTGACTTGGCTGGGGAGGTGCATGTTATCAACAAGTTACACCCCCATACTGAGAGACATGAGCAACAGGGTGAAAACCACCCACACAGCCTCCAGGATGCCTGTCCTTTGCCAACACAACAGCTCTTTTCAGGGTAGAGAAAGGCTTTAGGAATATCCACCTCCTCAAGGCTTTTAGCTATGTAGCTGTCAGCTCTGCTCTGGGTCAGTGAGATGATGATGGGAACATCAGACCCACTATCAATTTACAAACTTATTAAACTTACTGATCTTATGAGCAATCTTCCTTTTGCTCGGGTTGGCAGATGCAGGCCATCACAATCACTATGGCTTAAAATTTTAGGACAGAAAATCCAGTGCCAAGCCCTCCTCAGAAAAGACACACACGCACACTCTGAAGCCCAACAGTTATCAAAACAACGGAGGAATAAATCCCTGATAGGCAGTTTAACTTTGGGTGTCTGACTCTGCAAGGATTTTCTCCTGAAGACACTGCATGAGACTCTGGTTAAGCTCAAGCCTTGTTTCAGACAAGCCCATTAGGAAAGGACCAGAGGAGCAATTCAAGGAAAGGAACACAACAATTTCATTAGTTCTGCATGCAGTGCCTGTTCACATCTAATCCTGCTTTCGGGGACAAGACCAGAAATGATTATTAATAGGTGCTGGATTTCATTCTGTAACGACCCTACAGAAAGCTTGGAACTACCAGGCCAGTCACCTGTGTGTCTGCTGGACTCCTTCACTCTTACCTTTGCCAACATAATTCTCGTCTTTGCTACGTCGAGAGGTGTGGTGACTACAGCTGCGAATCCACCTGAGAAAATTAAAATACCAAACACAAGTGAGACATTGTTGGGTGGATATAAATGCCACACTGCCTATAATTCCCAGGGCTGTGGTCAACAGTGCTCTGTTATTAATGCCTACAGCATTTTCCCCCCTGTCAGAGCCCAGGTACGTTTGCTGAGGGTCTGCACACAGAGTGTTTTGTTATCGTGTGTTGACTTAAGAAAACAGCTCTAGTTAACTGTAAATCCAAACATCCCCCAGGGAGACTACTGTCCTTTTGTTTTGGACTCTACGTGTATGAACACATGAAGGTTGTAATGATAACGGATTCCACTTCCAACATCTACAGCAAGCCTGAAAGGAAGAACCTGCTTATTCATTTGCAGAGATGGGAAAATAAACCAGTCCCACTGTGTTCGGCCTCAAGAATTAAAACCTGACCAATCAAATGCTACAAAGATAAAAAGATGCTCTGCATCTGAAACACACAAGCTTCAGGGGCAAAGCTAACCACTAGATACAGACAGACTGGACCTGGACTGTTAGACCTGGGACTCTGAAGGAAAAAAGACAAGCCAGTGTTTGGGATGGAGCTCATCTCCAACAAATGAAATCAGCTCCACTTCAGATAACAACAACGTGAAGCTGCCCAAAGGTCTTAGAAAATTGTTAGAAGCCTGCTGCCACAAGTGCCATCTTCCCCTCAGGGGCATTTTTATTCTCTCTAATCGCTCCCAAACTTCACCCTTGGAGCTCATTACTTACACTTGCCGCAGCCAGCTCAGCTGTGATTTTCCTCCTGAAAGCCAGAAATCCAGCTTATCCATCCACATGTCTCACCCACAAACGTGTGTGTCTGGCTCCACATTCTAACCCTGTGGCTACAGCCTGGCCTCTTGTGCTATCTAGGGAGCAGCTTTGCTGTTTTTTCTCCCAGGATTTCAATCCCTTTGCCTTATTTCCCCATCCTAAAATTAACTATAATCTCTCCTCCTCTGTTCACAATATTTCAAGTAAGTAATTCATGCTGAGGAAGAGCCAAAGTGAAGGAAACTTCTGAAATGCAGGAGCAGGAGTAAGTGAAGAATGAAAGGGGAAGAAAGGGTGGGGAGAGAAAAGAGAGACTTGTTCTGAAATTTTTCTTCTTCCTCCTGTTTTTTTTTCTCTAGAGCTTGTATAAATCCTGTATCTGCTACAGCAGGGAACAAAATGACTCCAAAGACTGAAGCCTACACAGTACCCAGGGAATAAGCTAAAAATAATCTATTTTCTGTTCCAAGTTTTAAGGAATGTTCAAAAAATTGATTTCTTTTTTCTTGGGATGGGAGGGGGCAAAAGCATTTCTTCCAAAACGTGTAAAGTAATGAAAAAATCCATTTTCCCTGCTGGCTCGTGTTCTTACCTGCATCTCTCTCTCTCCATCACCTTAGCTTGAACATATTAAACCCCTGTTTTATGACAGAGGAGGCTGGGCCAGCTGGCACCCTCCTTGGCTTCTTACAGTTAATTAAGGAATGTCCCATGACAGTTCAGGAGATGCAGTAAGGCACATGTGCAGTGCCCTGGATCTCAAACAAGAATAGCAGGAAAGCTGAGTTAGTGAAGAGCCCAAAATGCCTGGTTTGGGAGCAGCTTCCGCTCCCGTAAGATCGGCCCATGTGGTTCGCTCTGCCGGAACCTTTCCAGCAGTGGTACCTCACTGAAAAGCAGAAAAGTGGGTTGTATTCAAGAAGTCAAAGCGGAAACTGTGAGCAAGTTAAACTAAAATCCAGTCCAGAAATCTTTTTACTGCAAGCCAGTTTCTGAGTAAGTGACCCAAAGGCTTTGAGGGAATGGTCTGGATAGAAACTTTGGTGCTCATGTCAGCGGTGTATTTTTAGAACGGTAAAAATAATCTTCATGGAAAATAGTGGCTTTACAAGTCTGGATGTAGAAGCCCTTCCTTTGCCCACAGAACAAGATAAAATTAAACAGTGAACACATGGCTGTCAGACCTGCAGCAAGCAAAAAATCTCAAAGCACCATCCAGCTACAGCGTTGATGGTAACACGTTAGTCAGACCAACTTATGTCCTTTATCAGATCCCCGCAATTTTTTTTATGCATTTGTTCCTAAGAGTTTCTTATTGGCAGCAGCTTCAACCTTGGCTGATAGAGTGATTAGAACAAACACAATTTATCCTGACACGATGTTCCCAAATTCTTATCTGAAAAGTTTAATCAAGGCTGATTGGTTTTCATTTTTCCCCAGCTAACATCTGGATCTTTCCTACTCTTGTGTTATTAAAATTTCAATGTTTCTTTTTCCATCACTGGGAAGTATTTGGTACAGATTTACCAATCAATTCAGAATGTCAACAGCAACAATAAAATGCTTCATAAGCACAACAAGCAGCAGGACAGCGGCTAAATTAAAAGCAAGTTTGTATATGCTTGACAAAAACACAAGATTAAAGCTAGCATTTGTTGGGAACTGCTCTTTATTGAAGGCAGTGAGTCTGACAAAATGAATTTGCTCCAGCCTTAACCCTAAATGTCCAAGGTAATTTCAGAATGACTTCTTCAACATTAGTGCACAGGTATCCAGGAACAGGCCACAGCATCAGTGAGGTCCTGCTCAGTCCCACCTACTCCAGCCAGGTGAAGGAAATTAAAACATGACTGTTTCCAATCATCAGATTAATACAACAGATACAAACCAGTACAGCCAGGGTCTACTCATTCAAAATATGAGGGCTGTGCAGTGCACTATTACACATTAGGGCCCAACAGATCTTTAAATCACTTCTATTTATTTAGTCATTCTACTCCTGCTGTCACTGAATTCTCCAAGAGCTGCCATAAAAGGCTAGAGTCTGATCAACTAGCCAGCAACCAGGAAAACCATCATAGTATCGAATGGGCAAGAAAGGCCCAGACACATCCAGCCTCACACTTCTAATCATTCCATCCTCTCTGCAGAGCTGATGGAGAAAAGGGCACCTTTGCAGGCAGTCTGTGTTCAGACTCACTCACCAACTCACTCCTGGACAAGGCTCCTTTCTCCCTTGCCCTAGAAAGATCTGGTGATGACTCGGGCTCAGCAAGTAGGCATAAACATGGATTTTCACATGGGATAAGGCTCTTGGCTCATTAATACTTCAAGCAGAGCGACAAATTCCTCTATTGGGAAAATAAACCTTCACTCAGTAGTGGGAAATTCATCACCTGTCTCCCAAGAAGTTACAATGGTCACTGTATATTCACACATCAGCTGAGCTCAGGGTGTTAAACAGAAAATCCCTCTGCTACTCACACTTTCCCAGCGACCAGTTCTTGATGGAAGTGCTGGTGACAGACACCTGCAGAGAATGGTCTACCTTTATTTGGCAACAAGAATAAAAAGTCTTGAAGATTAAAGATATTCCCCTAGGCTCCTGTTGGCATTTTCTACCCTTTTTAGCTGTCATACACAAATAAAACCATCAGAAGAGAGTGAAATACTTCACCTGAGAACAATACACAGCCCTGAGTCCTTGCAGTAAGGTGGCTGCCTGTAGAATTTGCTGCTACAGGAAAATGTTTCACAGGTACTTTGACACAATTCTCAAATAAGATCCAATGAAGGAAGGAAGACAAGTTCTCCTTCAGTCACCTGTTCTAAAGGGTCCAGGGAACCCTTCTGGCCTTCACAGAGGTTACTCCTGATTCTGTGTTCCTGTCATCTGACCAGACCCCTGCTCTCTCTTCTGCAATACCAGCCCAGTTCAGTAGGTCAAGGGTGTTTCAAGAGACAAGAACTTGTGCCTGACTAATATCCTTGTTGGAATTAGCCCGTCTGAGGAAGAGAAAAAAATCCACGTCGAGCTGTACTATTGGCTTTCTTCATTATTATTTTCTGTACTGTCATCTGAAGGTTACCCAGGACTGATTCAGGATCGAATCCCAAATCTGGATTGAAAAACTCAATGGCTCAGGTCCAACCTAAACCTCACAGCATCCTCTTACACTGACTGACTTCCAAGTTCACAAATGGTCTTTTTCAGAACTCTTCAATCAATAAGTTCTTACTTGAACTTTTATTTTATTGATATTATGTCAAATTTTTTTAAGAGGAAGTTTATTCTGGTCCTTTATCAGTGTGGGAACAACACCTGCCAATGGTAGAGCAAAGTGACCCAAGAACCTCTTTGGATTTCAGCAGAAACACCAAGACAAAGCACTGCTTCCTCAGAGATTTAACCAATTCAGGGTTAGGAGCCCAGTCCAAGCAAACTCTGCAGGGAAATCTTGAGAACTACTCAAAAATTTATTCAGAGCTATGGAGTTAAAGAGGCTTTTAGACACAGTGTGTAATCTTGTCAGAGCCGATTAGATCAAAACAAAAGTGACGGGAAATCCTCCCCGTTAATGTGCAAAAAGCTCTCATTATTGTGTTGTGTCTCACCAGACTTGCACCTCCATCCTCCGTGACTTTGTCACCACAGAGCATTAATTATTAATGTGAAGCCACACTTTTTTTAGATAGGGAGAAAGAAGGCATCTTAACAGAGGTAATTTTCAATTGCATCAAATGGACATTCAGGTTCTTTGACAAGCTGGAGACCTCCAGGGCAGTACCTTGCTTTCCTGACAGCTAATACCCGATGGCAGGATTTCCTTGCTAGTGTCCCACTTCCCTGGAGGACACACAGGACTCACCCAGGAGCTCCTCTGGGACAGCCTGCCCTGGTACACTGCAGGGCCAAGGTGCAGTGGTCTGGCCAGGCAGCCCAAGCCCAGAGAAGATTCGAGCATGGAGCACAACCACAATCGTGCCTGGCCTGCCCACAGCACAGGGACATGCTTCCTTCCTCTGCCTCCACCCCGTGCCCAAACTGCTCAGACACAAGGCAAGGTTTGGTTCAAACACAACCCGAGGCTTAAAATATGTAGATCTATCCTTGGGTTCTTCCCCACTGGCTGCTCAGATACCACCTTCTCCCACTCCCTCACTGCTCCAAACATCTCTAGTTAAGACACCAGACAAGGTCTCAAGGGAATAAATTATTAACAGATGAGCCAGAGCAGATTCCAAATCTCTGGTATCTATGCTCATGCCTGTTACATTTCTATAAAACCCCCACAGATCACATACGTACACGTGTGCTCAACACAGCAGCACCAGGCCTCTCACCAGCAGCACTTTGCCTGAAACTGCTGCCATTTCACAGGCACTGGGGATGGAATTCAACAGATTGTTGCTCTTGGTTCTGTCTTCACCAAACAGTTATAATTCAGCTAGGAACTAACCAATGCACACAGACACGTGTGTGTGCCATAAAGGGAAGCTAAATAGGACTTTTCTTTCGGTTTGTTTCAGCTTATTACCCTGCCCCCCAGGACCTCTAACATATTTTTAGAAAGTATTGAATTCAAGCAAAGAACAGAGAAGAAAAGTGTGTCTGTGTGATTTCACCATCCCACTACTACCATGGTGGCATTTTACAGCATCTCCTTGTGTAAAGGTTGTTTTTTTGGATAACATTTTTCTTTTAAGATTTATAACATGAAGATTTTAAATCACTTGGATGCACACATCCATCTTGTTTTATTCACAGGGTACTGGTAAGGTTTTGATTTCTTTTGTTTTGGGGTGGAAAGAAAGGGATAAAGAATTTGTTGGTTTTTTTTTTTCTTAGCTTGTTTGAAGCTATATGTAGGTAGTTAATTTTTAACTGTGGAATCCATTCTTCAGAAGGCAGGAAATTATTTTTTCACTGCCTCTCCTCAGCAAGAAGGCTAAATATTTTTGGTGAAATAGAATGGATGCAGTACCAGAACAGATCAGTAAGGAGGGCCTGCACGTTACATGTCCGCAGAGGGAAGCAGTGGAGACACAGGGGAAGGTTCTGATCCAAAAAGAGCTGAACCTTGTGAGTTTTGAAGCAGGTCCTCAAAGGACACATGAGAAAGGAAGCTTACAATACTGCTGGTGAAAAAAGGAAAGAATAGGGAAACAAAGCACAGAGAAGAAAAACCAGGATGGAAGAAGTGAAGCTGGAAGGATGACCCAGAGAATATTTACAATCACTGATCACATGACCTACAAAACAGGACTCCAGCTTTGCAAAGATTTGTGCTGGGGGAATAGAGCCTACGAAGGCAGGTAGGTTGAACTGTCCCATCTACCACCACCACGGACCTGGAAGTCTCTGCTGCTCCAGGACCTGGTGTCTCCTCCAACACCAAGTCTTAGGTCTCCCCAGCATGTCTCTGAAAGCTCCTTCTGCAATATTTCTGCTAGAAAAGCAGCAGACACTGCTGAACATCCACTAAATAGTAGCAAGTCCAAGCACAGCTGGTCAGAATCAAGACACTCAGAAAAGGAATTGGAGGCACTGGGCTAGATTTCCAACTGAGGCACCAAATTGGACTTCAGGAAATTACTCTGCAAGGCCTTGGGTAAATCAGATAACCTTTCCAGCTCTCTGAACATGCCTGAACACAGTTTTTGTATCAATCTGACTGTAAAGAAATCAACAGAGGTAAATTAATGATCCCCATCACACCTGCAGACGTACAGATTGCATTTTAAACATTTTTAGTCTGATAGCTTGATTTGTTTCAAAACAAAAATGAACGACCTGCTTTAATCACTCTGATTTTGTTTGCACTGATTGATGAAGTCGGTTTGTAGAATCCAGCAGCGGGATTTTAAGCAGAATAAAACTCCCTTCCCATCACATAAACAGAGAAATTACAGCTGGACAAGACCACGAGAGGTCATCTAAAATATTCCCTCTGCCCCAAAATGGAATCAGTTCTACCTAAACCATTCCCTCACTGCTCACACACCCAACCTACTAAACTGTGCAGCTACAGCCACAGTCCCTTCCCTCAGCTGTGCAGTTTCAGTGCCCTTCAAAACGAAGCCTCAGTCTCTGCAGGAATTCTGCTGCTATTAATACTTCATTTCCCATAACACAACTTATTTTTAAAAAGTTACATACGATGTAATGGCTCTGAATTTAAGTTATCAAAGAACAAGCTTTGCTTTTGATAATCTCTATTTCTAGAAACGCTATAATTTCTCTTTAAACAGGATTTATTTTTTCCACATATTCTGTTACTGGTTTGGAATCTCAAAATGTGTTTTAGCTCCATGGGGAAAAGCTCTGGCTATCCATCTCTTAACTACAAATCTGTTTTTTCTATTAAGACAGTTGAGTCTCTCCTCCCTCAAACTTGTCAGCTATACTGATGAGTCACTAATTGATTTTTTTCCTCTCTCTTTTTTTTTTTTTTTTTTTGGAAACAAGTACAGTAGGCTAAAATCAAGCAAGAAGACTACTGAAGAATTCAATTAACTTCTGGCTCGATTGGTAATAAATAGTACAGTATTGTACTCTGCCACTCTTTATTCTTGTTCTAGTGTCTGGAGATTGCCCAGATGTTGTGTCCTCTGGGCTTTTTTGCTGTGGAAGGCTTTTGCCTCCGGGCTGAGCAGTGCTCTCCTCTGCTCTCCTGCCTCCAGTTAATCTACATGGCTGTCAGAGCTGTCACATGAATGGTGAATCATGGCCTCTCACTGCAATCACTTCAGCCCCCGGGGAAGTGCTGGGAGCGGACAGCTGCACAACCCCCCCCACCCAAGCAAAGTTTCTCCTGGATGAGGATTTTCCAGATCAACTTTGAAATAATCACAAAGCCTGACTGACAGGCCCCTGGTTTTTAAATAACTGAAATTTGTCAAAAACAAATTGGTTGTCTTTCAAACAGACACCCTGGCTGAATCTTTTTTTTTAATTCTTCTCTTTCCTTTGCTGACTTTCCTATTTCCAAACAACAACTGGTCCATTTTCTTCTAAACAAACTTGAATTACAAAGGAATGTTGTTCTGCTATACTTAATAGATTTGCACATTTTTCCCTTTCTTCTTTAGTCTTTCCCAGTATAACATATAATCCTTTGCACCTGCAAAAGCTCCACAGACTGCTGACTGCCAAGAATCCACCACGTGACCCTGCTTCCATGACCAGAGATCCTGTGTTTAAAGAGAAAGGAAAATAAAAAGTTATTAAATGTTTGAATCTATCTGATCCCCATGTGAGTTAACTCCGAGGATGGGAACTTAAGTGAAAAGCTATTTTTGTGGCATTTTTTAGTGATGTAATAAGTGATTTTTCCCAAGGAACTTGTGTACTTGAACGAGCAGATGGAGTGAGAGAGATGTCTGGAACTGAGGGCTTGAAGCAAATTGCTTTCAGGGAATTCATATGTATGTATTTAAGCCTGTGGCCATGCAACTTTGCAAATATTTTGTGAATTTATTTTCTTTTTGGCAGATAAAACAACGCAAAGCAAAACACTGAGCGGGGCAGGGGGGAGAGGCATGCAAAAACCAGCATCAGCTCAGCTCAGCTCAGATGTACCAAGGCTCCTACTTAAAATGAATAGTCCCCAGAACTACAAGATTTAAGTCCTGTTTGCTCCCCTACATTTCTTAAATCAACCCTTCTCATCCCTTTCCCCCAAAAGCCCCATCGTTCAGGAATTACTCTTATCACTCCCCTTATATCCCAAAGCAGGTTTGTCTCTGTTTCTCACTTGGCGTCCTTAGGGACCACGTACCCTCCTCTCCTCAGCTCCCACCCACCCTGCTGCCACCCCTCAGCTCACAGCAGCATTTCAACGTGCACCTTAGAAAGCACCAACAGGAACAGTGCCTCCTAAAAACCTCTCAGGAGTCACCTCAGCCCGTCTGATGAGCCCGAGCGGTGCCAGCAGCAAAGGCCAGCTGGGATGGTTGTACTATGGCAGCCATAGTCACTGTGTTCTCTCCTCCTCCACTCTGCTCCATCCCCCATCCCCATCTCCTAAAACACTTAACGCTGGAAGCTCTCTGGAGGAGAGGTTTTCGGTTTATGATGTGAGGATCAGCGCTGAGCAAAACGGGATGGGATCCATGGCCCTTCTGAGGCCTACCACAGAGAAATCAGGAATTTTATTTTATAGCTGAGGCCTTCCCCTTCTTTTTAAAGTCATATTACTTCTATGCTATAAAATTTTCTTAAAAGCAATTGGTAGCTGTGCTAGGCTGAGATATTGCTCTGGGGCTCCTGGTCTTCAGTACAGCAACTTTCCACTGGAGCAGGAGAACTCTTCCCTTGTTTGCTGACTCTTCATTTAACACACTGTCCTCGTGACTTGCTTATTCCAACTTGGCCGGTGGTTATATTTCAGTTGAATGTTTTAAAAATCAAACTGTTCAAGCAACAATGGCCAGCCACAATGTTGTTTGGTACCCTGCCATAGCTAAATAGCTGCAGTTCTGCTGTACGAAAGCACTAAAGGGATTCCAGTCTCTTTAATGCTAGCCATTCTTTTCCTGGTGTTTTTAGTATGGGATGCTATTCTGCCGTCACCCACAGCAGAAACTCATTTTCATCTCATAAATAAATAAATAGGGATTCATAATTCTTCAAAACCATAATATGCTTTTCTGGAATAACTTACAGTCTTTTGGACACACAGTTCTCTCGCAGCTCAGTCCTGATGGATGAAGGACACAGTGCTCCCTAAGACAAACAGCACTACCTTCCAAAGTGTCTGGGTGTTGTAATAGCAGAAATCCCACCTTCAACACCTCTTTCCAAAACACTTCAGGTGCTTAAAAAAACCTCAAATTGAAAATCAGGGTTTAGAAACTTAAATGCTGGAGCCACTTGATAAAAACCAGAACTACTGTATTTTTTCATTAAACGTTCTCCAAAGGTCTGTACCTCTACAGCTAAATCCAAGAACTTACAGCAGCTACTTCTGCCATGAAAAAAAAAGCACTGTGGAAGAGCTGCTGGAGGACTAAGAGAAAAATCAGCCCATTAATGCAGACATTCATGGCTCTGCCAGAAGCCCAGCCTATTCTCAATCATGATGGGGTTTTATGTTAATGTCATTGTCCAAAGAAGAAGGAAAAGGTCATTCTTATTTCTTGGCATGTAGCTCTGAAATCTAGTTTCTGATAAAGCCTGGCTTCCCAGTGCAGCTCTGCACAAAGAGCCTTTGCCGAGCAAGGCACACGGTGATGAATTCCCATCCATTATGCCTGCAAATTGACAACAGGTATTTGCAACAATCATGCAATATGGAAAACGGTTTTAAAGGGTGGAGCCAGGAACAGTTCAATTAAATTAGGGAAAAGGAGAATTGAGGCTGGAGAACAGGAAGAAAATTCCCCAAGAGTGAGGTCTACTGAACCGCAGAGCCAGCCTCCCCAGGGAGGAGAGGAAAGCCCTCTCCTTTGAGTCATTTAAAAATAGATTGGAGAAGGCACTCAAGATTGTACTGTGGGGAATAATCCTGCGTTGGCAAGGGCAGGATGAGATGACTTCACGCATTTCTTTCCATCTCCAATTTCAGTGATTCACCCAGAGCTCCAAACCTGAACACGCAGAAGAGCAAGAGAGAAGCAGGGCACGAGGACATCACCCCGGAGGAAGCCAAGAGGAACAAGTGTCACAGGGCCAAGAGGACCAGCAGGACTCTGGTCCAAATTCTTTCTAACCACACAGTGCTACGGGCCAAGATGACGTGCTGAAGGTCACACATGCTTCCTCTCATAGCCCATGGGCCAACTAATTGACAGGGCTTCGTGGTAAGTCGGGATTGTAAGTTCTTTGAAAACACTTGCCTTTGTGCTGCACTGAGCAGGTTTTACCACCATTAAGACAGGGCAAAGCACAGAAGCTATTACAGACTTGTGGATTACTGTAAAATCAGGGCCTTGTTCCTGGAAAGAAATTCAGGATCCATATACAGATATCCCAAAAACACAGACTTTGAACAGAATTGGCTGGTTATTTGCAGTGATACAGGGCCTAGATCACACTCTGCCAGCCCAGATGCTGCACAGAATCAGAAGAGCCTTCCACTCGGGGGGATAACAGCGAGAGCTCAGAGCCCACAGGGCCACGGCTCAGCAGCTCCAAAAAGGGCAGAAGTGGCCACGTAACGCCTGTAGAAGCCCTGCAATGACACCACTCTCCTTACACGTGCTCTTGCAATACGGAACACAGCACGGGAATTATAAGCCACACAACTGCAACAGTTGGCTCAGCCTGGGTTCCCCACCACCATCACCAAAAGGCTCCTACCTGCTCACACTGTGCTCCTCCTGCAGAAGGCTGCAGGGGATAACCTGACTTTTCCAGGGCAATACCCATTCCCACTAGTATTCACAGCCTAGGAAAGCAGAACGACAAGGAGCACATTACATGAAAGCAGCCGCCATGCCAAGCCTGTGTCATGTGTATTCTATTAAGCTGAAGGCTGAATAGAAGACTTTGTTTTCCACTTCAAAGGACCCCATCCCAATCTCTCGCTCTTCCCTTATGAATAACAAATTGGAAATAAATCTTCTGGCTGAAGCACATGGAAACTCATACAGTTGGGGCCCTCTGCAGCTTCCCAGCTCAATCACATGCTAATTTTTTTTGTAAACACTTTTATGTGATATATATGTAAATCTCACTGTGCTTTGCTGCACCATGTAAAGCAATACAGCGGGTGTGGCCTCAGGGGATGGGACACAGCAGGAAGCCTGAATGCAGATTTCCAATTATTCACAGGGATAATGTTCACAGAGAAGGGTCATGTTTTATATGTGGGCAGAGCCTTACTTTTCTTCCTAGTGATCCCATTTCACACTGTTCTATAGGCCAGTGTCCTCTAATTCTCACCACAAATGTTATTTAGCTCTTTCGATACTGAGGACACCCCATTTTGTTGGGCAGAGGGAGCACTGGAAATGTCACTCTTAGGATATACCCAAGGCCTTCCAATCTGAAAACAAGCAAAAAAGGAAAATATTACTTCTGTCTTTAAATACAGGGGGGGAAGTATATGGTGCCCACAAATGTGAACTCCTCATGTGCTGTGGACACGTGGCCTCCAGATGGCCAATAACCTTTGACTAGTGCACACAACTCCCCACCTGTGTGTGGCTGCCACGTTTGCCATACATTTATGGTAGAAGTTAGGAGCAGAAATCAGCTGTCAGCTTTGTGCTCCCAACGCAGCCAGGTCTTGGTCTATATTCAGGGCATCTAAGCAATGGTAATCCAGAGGAAAATGCAATACTCACACCTCTCAAACCTGATGGCCAGCCCAACGCCCCAAGTGCTGCAGGAAGCAACACAGAGAATGAGACATCTCTGCCTTGGCCTTGATATTCTTCAGGCACTAAGAGGCAAGCAGACCTCATGGCACGCACTAAACTTGAGGCCTGCAGCTGAGTAAATATTACAATTCACTCCAGTGATAAGCATCTCTAGTATTTCTACATATCCCTCTGTTCAAGACAGTGTTCAACTTCACGAGAACAGGGGGGAGAAAAATCTGTGCAAACTAATCACATGGATCTGTGTGCACGTGCAGTCCTGTAAGCTGAGGGAAGAAAAGCAGTTTTCAAGTTTGCCTTTGCTACCAGAGATTTTACTTGCAACATGGCATTCTGCATGGCTGACCCTCACAGATGCATGGCACGTTAGCTACAGGAGAAGCAAAAAACTCATAAGCTGATTGCAGTTTCTATACATAAAGTCAAACATGGAGCACAGAGCCAAACGTCCTCCCCAGTGAATTTTTATGTGCATATGTGCAGCATATGTGCAAGTACATGTGTATATTATCTTGCAGGAAACATGCAAGCCCAAACATGGGAAAAATTCAATGATCTAAGTTCACTGTTGACATAAATGTTGAGACTCCATTTGCACTAATGGAGTTGTGCTCACTTATGCCAGCACTGATTTTGGTCCTAGAATTAAACCCACCCAAATCCTAGATAAATTGAAAGAGAACAAAAGTTGGCCTACATGCAAGAGCATATTTTTCATGTTAAAAGCGTTTCATTCCCCTCTTCTGCCCATATAATGCTGCATTGATGTCTGTGACCCATTTGGATGTAAATCAAAATGGATGTGCTAAAAGCCTGGTTAAAGAAAATGTCTTCCAAACAGTGTTCCCATGGCAAGGCAGAACAGCCACACTCTGTTTCCATGGCACGAAGGGCCATGTGTGTGTCTGAGGAGGAAAACACACTTCTGAAAAATCACTTCAAAGTTCGGACAGTTTTCCTTGAGCATCTGCACTGCTACTACCTGCTAATAAATCTGTGCTTCATGGGCTTGTGTGAATAAATTACATGGAAGAACTATATGAGCCTTTTAAGGTTCTTCATCAAGAAGCGAGCGCCCAAACCAAATGGTGAGCCCTGTGCACTGATTACTTCGATATTCTACCAAACATCTCCAGATGTCATTGGCAAGCTCAGCAACCTCTAGAGAACCACTTGTGGCCTAGGCACGACCAAGAGTGTCACAATCTGGCTCTGTATCTATTGACTGTTTTCCTCTGGCCGTTTTAAATGCTGCACTGATGACCCAAGACCATCTGACTCTCCCAAACGTGCCTGCAGTGCCGTGAGTGAGGGTTGCATTTGTTTCCTTCTCTTTGGTGCAGATGGTGTGCAGCATTCCTTCAACTGCGCCTCAAGACGGCGTGAATGACACTTATTGTGCCACTAATAAAGAGAGGGCTGTTTGCTGAACAGCTGTTGGGTACATTGTTCCTTTGTGAGAAAAATGCAGCCGTTATGCTAATGGCATGCACACGCTGCACGTTACATCACGCCTCCAAACGCCCTGTGGAAATATGTTTTCCTGATACAGCACCTAAGCAAATGGCAGACACATTAGGGTTATTTAACCATTAGGACTTAATCCCTAAATCAGTCCAACCCTTACTCAAAGAGGGAGCAAGGTATGGTAGAACACTTACCACACTGCCTGCAAGGAAATGGGTTTAAAGCTGGGCCTGGGTTTCATTTACTCCTGATTTACATGCAGCTGAGCACAGAGAAAAGAAATACTAGACTGCTTCTCCAGGAAAAAAGAAAAAGGGTCACCTACCCATACAGCAGGGAAAGAGCCATTTAAGGCCCAGTTTGGCTACATTCCTTTATTTTCTACTTGCCCTCTTAAACAGCAACAGATCTGACTGTAAATTTTAGGAGGGAAATAGCATGTGGTTTATTGTTTCAATGGTGGAGTTATAAACACGTATATTACTGCTGAGAACCCCAGCTGCCTGGGCAGAAGTATTCTGTAAGCTTTTCATTCTTATTAACTTTAAAAATCAGGTGCAATGAGCTCCAAGAAAGATTAGAGTCTTCACTCTCCACAGAAAGCTATCTAGCAGTCTTTGCACAGCAAGATTCAAGATATGTCTCAAAATATATCTGCACTGACCACTAAGAGTGAGGCTGAGCCCACCCTCAAACCAGTTTGTCCACACCCTGTACTGCCTAGCCCAGGCCCCAGAAGTTGAGCTCTCTGAAGGGGGGAACCAAGAGAACCAAGCAAACGATTTCATGTATCAATGCCCTCAGGTAGACCTATGGTTCAGTTCACCAGCAGATTTCCCCTCAATACAAGTGCCTTGTGCCTGGGGTGACAAATGAACCTGAACAGAAAACAGGGGACCTAAATCCAATCCCAAACCTGCTCTCCATCGCGTGGGCAGAAACCAGTTTAGAACCAAACCAAGGAACTCCTGTTCTGACCCAACCAATTTTTAGATCCTGCTCAGGCTCACAGGGGAACAGCTGGACTCTCCCCATTCTCTTTACTACAATGGCCCACTTATTTCACAGGGTGGAAATGTGCCCATGTGCACTCACCCTCTTCTCCAGAAGCCACCAAAGCATTCCTTCCTCTGCTTGTTCAGCATCTTACAGCACAGCAACCCACAAGGGAGACCTGCCCACGTATCTCAGCTCCCTGTCTCCAGCTATTGCCTCTGAAGTCCAACCAAATATCTCTTCTTGTAAAACATCTGTTAATTTGTGAGACCTACAGATTTGAGAAAATTATCTTATTGCTAAAGCCAGTGACAAAAAAACTTGTGGGAACAGTAGAGGTGCAGAAAGTCTAAGAGCTTTAAGTTTTGCTCAGCAACGAGACAAAGAGAGAAACCCTGGCCCTACTGAGTGCCAGAAGAGCCAGACCTCACCTTGAGCATGGTCAGTTCAAGATTTTTATCTTTCTTAGCAGCTCCTGGGCCAGTGGAGCAGCACAGCCTGTGCCAGCCCTCCCGGAGAGGATAGGTGTGCAGGGGCAGGACTGGCTGACCCTGATGTCACACAGCCTTAGGAACATCCAAGTGTCTTGTCTTAGAATCAGGCACGTCTAATGAAAAAGACAAATGGTTCCCAGGATAGTAGGTTTGTTTTCCTTAAAAAAACCCCACCAACTAAACAAACAAAAAAACCCTTGTTTTTCAAGCCTACTCATTTGAGACCTATGTTCTCCAGTCCTGCCTGTTCCTTCCCTCCTCACCAGCTACTAAAGCCTTTTCTCCAGACATACAATACATTTGGTCTATAAAGAGACCATTCTCCACGTACAGCTGCATTTGAGTAACTCTCAGAGGCTGGCTCTGAAGCGCAGCCAACATGCAGAAATACAAAACCCAAGAGGAATGAGTCTTGTTTCACCTGAGATAGGTTTATCTTACACACAGCACTGTTCTTTGAAGGAGCTGACTACTTCCAGTGAGCCATAAGAAACAGGCATTTTTGACAAGATGTTTCTGAACTCAAGACCTAACCAGAGGCTCCTGATTTTCTCCAGGGTTTTAAAACTCTATTTTATTGAAAAAAAACACCTGATGCCCTGTATTTCTGTAATACCTCCACAGCAGAAATTAAAGTTATTTTTTTTTCTCAGTTAGGTCTAAAAGAGAAGAATTATAGATTAAAACATGAAGTAAATGATAAATCATCTATGTGCTGCTGGTAGAACTCAGATATGATGATTACAAGTGCTGAATAAAACACCTGACCAGAACAAAACAGAAAGAAGGGATGGGTTCCACAGTGCTGTAGTCATCTGAGCAGAGACTACACAGCCCTGGCATCAGGGTGAAAGCAAGAGCTGCACCAGACTCTGTGTAACCCACAACAATTTCATGCCAAATACACAGCCCACAATGTGAAATTCCCACAATGAAGAACATACATATAGTATTTCCAAAGCAAGTTACAGAGGCACCCTGGAAATTCCAGGGCAGTGTACAAGGGGACTGTATCTTAAAACATTATTCCAAAACCTGAACTAATATGGGAGGCACTGTGCTTGGCTGGCATTTGGGAAGCACACTGCATCTATGCTCTGTTGCCTTTCTTCATGGCCAGCTGGTTTTGAGATGGGATCAAAAGCATTAGCCCCACATAAAAGAACCTAAACCTGATCAAACTGTCACAGTGGTATTCAACCATGGTGCTCCTCTGAGGGCTGGTGTAGCAGAAAGTGAATGAGATTTGAAACACCCCTTCTTTCCCTGAACTCTGGGAAAAATTCGGAATTGTTTTAGCTGTAAGGCTTGGGCTAAAAGGACAGAGAAGCACTACACTAGCTCACCCCAGCAGAAAATTACAATGTCTGTCCTGAAATCTCATACACCATAGCAGTTTCCTTCTCCCTTTTGGTTTGGTTAAATTACATCAATAATTTATACCTCAAATAAAATATAGAAAAATGGAGAATTAGGAAGAGAAAGGACATTAAGCACACGTTATAGCAGTGGATCTACCTACATCCAAAAATAAAAGGGGAGTTATTTTGGTTTTTTTTAATTAAAAGCACCATAATTTCTTTACTGTTGTTTCCTGAGTCATAGTGAACTAAAAAAGGAGTCTATTACCTGTTCCTAAATTCTGTGTTCACCCGAGTCACTGGCAGTAAGACTTGTATTTGAAGCAGTATCTGTTTCTTGCTAATTACTGCAATACTCCCTTTGCCAGCACCCACAGCAAATGTAACCTTATAGTTCAGTGATCTATACAATGCTCTCTCTTCTTCTAACTTAGTTTAGTGCATGATATGCAAGTTTACTCTCACACAGGACAGCTGGCCCACATTCACACACAGGAGAAAACTGTGCATGTAAATTACGTGGCTAAATCATGCTGAAAGCATAAGGAATGACTAGAGCAGCTTGGAGCAACGTAGATAGAGAAAATGGGATATAGAAACACCCAATTTGCTACCTATGACAAGCCTCTATTAGGCTTCTTTCAACTTAACACCCTGTTGCTGGTTGCAGCCAGCACATATCTGAAAGAAAAGGAAACTGTTCTCTTCCATGTGCCTCACTAACTGTCCTTTCATAGTGGAAAGATATTTTTCCTCATTTTTATGGTGATTAGCTTGTTCAGGGAATTGTGAGACTGAATCTCTCTTCCATCAGCTTATGCAACTTTGTACTAGTGGTTTTAAAAATGACACAGCCACAGCACTTGTTCTGTTCTGATCTGTGAGATAGTCCACATGCATCATTCACAACTGCTCCTGCAGTTACTTTCTCAAGTAATCCCATTAATACAGTGCAGAATGGTCCCTCAGGCATCATCTCAATGACTCTTTTCTGTTCAAGGCTTCGTGCCATTTTTCTCTCATCCTTTGCATTCCTAGTCCTTCATAATTACTGTCTCTTCACGCTCCCTTCGTGCACCCATGAGAAGCCTTTCCCTGAGCCACACTCTCATTGATGCTACTGGCCACATCCAGCCTGTTGATGGGACCATAATGGTTTTTGTCATTTGTTGTACTGACAATTTTTTAAGAGCTTCATTCAGATAAACAAAACGTATTCTGCTTTCACTGCCTGGCTTTGACCATGACAAACCCTGAGCTCTCTCCCTCTGCTGAGCCAAAGTGTCTGGAGCATGCCAGACTGATTTTTGCAGTTTTCTACTCTTGGTTCCCCAGTAGAAGAATACATTGCAACAGGTTTGTGGAACAAACTGACACAGTTTTGTTTCTCTTCAGATCTGCACTGACCTCTTTAGATTAAACATGACGCCTCATCATAAGTGACTCACTCCTGTAGCTGGCTAAATTCAAACTGTCTTCTTTAAAGTCTGTAATGTAAACAATACATTTTATTGTCACAGCTACGTGGATATTAATTAAAACAACTTTACTTTCTGAAACCAGCTACACAATGGTGCTGGTTTATGTGGTTTTGGCAAGAACACTGCACTTTTTCTCTTCAAGCTCTGCTACCTCTTGCTCCCAAACGTGGCTGCTGCACTATGAGCAGGTCGAGACAGTGTAGCTGCTGAAGAGTTTACAGAAAGCCATTCCTAGACACTGGCAGGGAAACAGATTCCTAATAAGGCAGCTCAAGCTTCCCTGTGCAATGGGATGATACCCAGACACCACAGCAAGCTGAGTTCACAAAGTACCTACAGAATCCTTTGAGAAACACAGCTCAGTTCTGTGCAGGCTCTTGATGTATTCCACGCTCCTCCTGCCTGTGGACTCATCTTTATACTGGACTGCCTGAAGCCTCTACATGCAAACATTCACACTGTGGGCTTGTTCCCCCTACCCCAAGCTAGAGACACACAGGGAGAGAAAAATCTGTTGTCCCAACAAAACATACCAGCACCAAGTTTGGGTCTCAGTGCTGAGCTTGCTCTGAAGTCCAGCACCCTTAACAAGAAGAAAGTTTCTCTCCCCAGCTCCTCTCTTATATTTTGCTGCAATGCTTTTAATGACCTACAATAATTCTCTGTGCTTCCAAACTAGGATCTCAAAGCACCTGAAAAAACCTTTCCTTCATCTTCTGTGGTGAGTTCAAGGAAAAACAGAGGGAGGGAGAAATTCCAAGTCTTCAAATCCCACATCTGCTCAAAAATCTAGACCCTGACTCTGACCATGATAAACAAAGCAACCAGCTGGTGGGAGAATAGCACATCATTCCAAACAAATGCACTACTAAAACATCATCCAATGACACCTTCTTTAAATGACCTTTAAGTAAACTATAGGCAGCCAACCAAAATAGCTTTGCAGCAATACACTGAGAATCTCTCCATGTCTACAAAACCCTGTCTCAAACAGCTTTCTCTGTATCATTCACAATTTCCTCTTACTTTAAAGAGCAAAACACTAAAAAAAAAAAAGAAAATTAAAAAAAATAATAATAAATAAATCACACAACACAAGACAGTGGCCACTCTTTTTAAGCAGTAAAAAAAGTTAGAGCCGAAGATAAAATTTCTGGCACATTGGGAGTAAAATTTAGCCTGCATGCCACAGATCAGTGGTTAGATATTCCCTGCTATGTTTCAGATATTCAGGCAAATGATCTTCACATGCACAGGTAGGTTGGCACATACTTACTGATTCTTGGAAACGCCCATAATAGCAATAATCAAATTAGAGAAGTTACTATGGAAAGCCTTTGCAAACTGTGTAACTTATATTTCCATCACTAAAGAGGACTTACCTTTAATGACTCCCAGAGGGGAAACTGTACCAGAGAGAAAGGAATCTGGAGAGGTGGGAAAAGGAAAAAAAAAACAAAAAGCGACAACATAATGTTACACAAGCAAATTGGGTTGGCATGTTCCTCAACTGGCTAAATTAGGAACAGTTATTGTTCCCCCAGTGAACTGCAGCTTATTACACTTACAAATCTTTACGGACACTTTATGTACGCTGCCATTAAATGACTGGTTTCACTAAAGCAGTTTTACTTTGTTTATCACATTCCCTGCTGAGAGGTTAATGTATTGTTACCAGGGTGGCCTAGAAGAGCAATAGGCAGTGTGATCTAGTGCAGGGACATTCTTGGTTTGACACTCAGCCAAGAAAGCCATAAGGATGGTTCAAGAAACACGTTCCCAAGGCCAGCAACACAGCTTGGCAAAAAAACATCGTCAGCAATGCACACTCCCGCAGATGCTGAGCTGAAAACAGTTGTGCTCCAACCAGGGTTTTGCAGTTGGGCATCAGCTGCAGAAACTTCCCTGAATGTCTCCTGGTGATTTCCATTGAGCAAGCTCCCTTGAGAATTAAAAGCAGGTTGTGAAGAACTATCACAATTCAACTTAAAATCAAGGGAGAAACTTGTTGGTTCTCTTCTCATTGCCTGTAACATGAGGTTCTTCTGTACAGCAACAGCCTGTACCTCTGTCTAGGCTCATTCCTGCTGTCATATGTCCCCATCAGTGGCTGTGCATTTCCAGGTCCTTTACAGAATTTGCCCTGATAAACACCTCATGACCCTCTTAAAACATGGGGAAAAGAAGCAAACGTCTGTCTCCATCAGCTCTGGGGGCTGTGCAGGGCTAACATTGAGTCAGTTTTCATCATGAACACAGTGATGCTTTGCAACAGGAGATATCACTTTCCAAGGTTATGCCTTCTCTTATAGTTCCTTCCTCCTCAAAATTCTTCAGTAAATTCTTTCTTGTCCTTCATCACTCTGAGATGTCCTGCCCCATACGTACCTCTGGTACCAACCCTGACTTAGCTACCTCCAGGCTGAGTAGCTATCTCCAGACATCTCAGAGAAAGGGGTCCCTAGGAAAACACTACCTTGTCCTAGAACTGCCCTTCAGCTGTATCTGCAGGTCTGCTTTGCCCCTTCCTAAGCCTTCTGCAGTTATCTCCTCCTCTTTGACAGCTGGTCAACCCCAGGTTCAAATCTTCCAAGTATCTGTTTTCTTCTATTTTATCTTTCTCCCCCAAACATGATGCATGTTGGGTTAGTTTTCCCCCTCATTTAGGCTGGTTTTGCAGTTCATGTATCAAATTATTAGTCTCAGAAAGTACTAATTCACTTTTGTCATGAAAAGGAATAGATACTCGAAATAGATCATGCTTAACTAATGCCAATATCTTTGCTCTGAGTAATGTCAGGTTAAAAACATTCAGTAAAGAGATGAATGGCTTATTAAACCCAAATTCAAGGTACACAAAGGAATCTGAAATGGTACATCTATTCAACATCCCAAGAGTTAAAGAGTATTGTCTGCTTCACTGTGTTGCAACTAATGATTAATAAATGAGTCTATTAAGTTAATCTGCCAGGCAAAACTAAACTTGACAGACACCTGCCACAGAAAATTTGTTATCTATTCAGGCAGGAAATGGCAGTGAGAAGAAATCAATGTCACTGCTGTACATTGAGCTGACAAACTGAAATCTCAGAGGAAGTTTGTCATCTTGGACAATGAGCAATATCCCTGGTGGCATCTCAGAGCCCCACAATAAAGGTCAGGCATGGCTCTTATTTATCAGGGTCTTGAAACTCTAGTGTAGCAATTAAATTTCATTTTTAATGCTGGGTGAAAAAGTCCAGCTATTTGACAGTAATGTGTGGTAATATATTTATGAGAAGATATATATACACCATGCTACTGCATCATTGTTGAACTGGAGATACATGGCATCATTTCTTTGCAGTGTAAAATGAAAAGCAATATAATCTTATATTATCTAGGCAAAAAAAAAGGGAAAAAAAGAAACAGTAGCCAATACATTTGCTTCAAATCTGTTAAAAGAGAGAAAAGGAAATGCTCTGTATCCAGCTGTACACCAAACAAAACAAGCTTTCAAATACAGTCTCCAAGTTTTGCTTTTTAATGCTTGTAAATGAGCGGCAAAATTACGCAGCTGTTAATAAGACAACAAGGAAAGCTTTTGACATGACCCCCTTTTTATCTCCTAGCTAGAAGCATTTCAGTCAAAGAGAAAATTTGTTCATGGCTGCTGTTTGATTTTCAGCATTAGAGGTGTTTGCTTTCCACGTCCTGCTCGGCAGGGTCGGAGCTGGATGGGGATTATCAGTTTCACTGTTCCCCACACGCCCCATGAGATGTGCAGCGTCCAAAACACCTGGGAAGATTCTGGATCTATGTCAGTGGGACCTGCACAGCCACTGCGATCCCTCCTCTCCAGGATGGCTGCAGGATAAGGGCCTAAACATTCTTAAGTCACACTTTAATAGAGTTTGAAAATTTGCAAAACCCAAGCACCATGAACAACAAGCAGAGCAGCACCACCTTTGTTGCACTAAGATGGTCCTAATGAGATGCCCTACATTTTTTGGAGTCTGTCTGACAACAACCTGACTTAAGAACAAAACTCACATAAGCAATTTCATGGGTATTGGAATAAAAAGGAGCCTGGCTTCTCACAGATTTTGTTTTTGCCATCAGATTCTCTGAAGCCAAATCATTTCCGAGCCACATTCAGCAATATTCCCATAGCAGGGACTTCCATCACATTTCTTCTTGAGATGTATTCTACAGCCATTGTTGAGAGTTCCTATTACAAGCCTTCCCTCAAACCTCTTAATCACCTTTGTTCTCCCCCTCACAGAGATATTTTCAAGAAACTTATAGGAACTTCTATTTATCTTCACTGCCTCTGCCCTTCCACCACATTTCCGTGATCAAGATGTGGAAGGGCTGCTGTGTGTTCATGTGTGCATACACCCTGCTTGCATAAGCCTTGTTTCCCTAAGAGACCAGACTAACAGCCCACACCCAAAAGTAGGATTAATATATGCAAAAAGAAACAGCTCTACAAGGGTAGCCCTTAGATGGCTTATTGCCCTTTCTTCCTCCACCATGACAGACGTGACAAAATCTCAGAGTCTTAATTAGAACAATTACAGCATTTCAATCCTTTTAATATTTTGCTTCTTAAAAGAAAAGCTCTTCAGCAATGAACAGGATCACACCCTGCTAGGCAGCAATATTTATGCCTGAAATAGGCTAAGGCAACAATAAAAATGTGGTCCACACATGTGGGTAACTTGCTGCCAGCAAATATGAAACGCTGGCAAGCCCCACCAACCCCTCATTCGACATTAATATAAAATAGACAGAGAGTACCAGTTCTCATGTCTGGCCTAATGTTATATAACTGTGCTGTTTGTTCAACAGAGTCAACCCTTACACACACAAAAAAAATGGACAAGCTTAAAGCCCCCAGACAGCTGCAAATCATTATTCTAAAATGTTTTATAGGTTAGTGAAATTATCATTTACTCTGGTTCCTGTAGTCCTTAGCACCTGATGCCTAACTTAAGGTAATGAACTTTGCAGATCCTTATTTCTACAGATCTACCTAATTCCCCACATACAAGATGATTTCAAAAGGTTATTTTTAATAAGTTACTTTTAGAAATAGTTGCATTTCAAGGCCAGAACAACAGATACACACATCTGGCTTCTAAAGAAAAATACCAACCTGCAAATACTGCAGATTTATGACAGAGCAAAAGTCATCCTATCAAATACTGTTTGATCAAATAAAAGAAATCTAAGGAGGAACTTAATAATACTCTTTGTAGCTACAACACAACATTTTAAAGTAAAGCAAAATTCACCCATTTGATATCTGATGCTAAATTGCAAACTGACATTGTCCCAGGAAAACAGCAGCCAGGAAGCCAGGGCAGAATGCTGAAGGAATGGTAAAGAAGCGGGAGGAAGAACCAAAAGGAAAAAAAATCCAAAACCTCATCAGCCCCTTCACAACTGGGATTCCCTTCCAAATATGAGAATTCTTTCGCACAAAGAGGAAACAGATGTTCATGGCTGGAATTTGCATGTGGCTTTATTCTCTTCTAGGATACAATAAAACTACTCTTCTTCTCATCCTCCAAGCTAGAAATTAAACAGTGGCATGTCATGCAGAGTCCAGCTGTGCTTTCTACCTCCAACCTTTATTAGCAATATATTTAAAAAGAAGAAGAAAAGAAAGAGACAGAAACAAAGGGAGAAACTAAAAAAGCCTAAGAAATGAAAAACTGTGGTATGTGTTCTCAAAACAATATAAAATGTACAGATGTTCCTACTAATCTGTGGCACATGTTTGTTTATTCAGGTTTTCCCTGTCTCCAGTTCAGCAGGCTCTGCTCTCCAGAAGACTTATCTGTTTTTACAAACATTAGAGTAAATACTGAAGGAGAGATTGGCACAAACAGCCAGAGGAGGAACAGCCTCACCTTGTAAGAGCTTTCTCAACGTTCCTGAAACTGCACCCCCATCCCAGAAACTCCTCTCACCCATCCCTCCACTGTTCCCTATGTCAACAGTGATGGGAGAAGAGCAAACAGCCATGAAGAGGATTTTGAGAGTATGAATATCACAAAGGCCAACAGCAAGAATATCTGTTCACCTCAGGGAGGACACACTGCTCATGAGGTAACTCTCAAACTCACACCTGACCTGCCGCCTGCACTCGCTGTGACAAGGACAGAGGTGCCATCACTGTCCAAGTCTTTTTGAGGAGTTTGAGAAGTACTGTACACAGTGTCTAGCTGGGGTCCTAAACTGTGCCTTCTCCATTGTAATTACAGAGAAAAGTCTAATAATCCACTTTTGAATACCATAAAAAACATACTGTTTTTCAAGGATACATAAACAGCTAATTTCAGGAGAACAATCTTCCCTTTACCTAAGTCCCTTTTATATTCCCCTTCTTTTTAAGCCATCTTCTTTATAAAAGAAGGGGTTTTTAACAGGTTCAAGTTACAGCAGAATAAAACAATCCTGTCACCCCACTGGAGTTAAATATTTCCATTAATAATTACAGTAAATTTGTTTCAGTGTCTTGTCCTCCTAAAATTCTTCACACACTTGCCCAATACATCTGGATTATGATAAACTGGTGTTCCAGCTATAAATATACTTTCTGCAGGATGAGATTTGAAAAGACAGCATGAAATGAGGTAAGCCTGTCCCCTGGACACCTCAGAGGCCATAGCAATAGCCACCATCATGAAGACCTGCAGCTTTCCACAGCACTGACAGAAGGTGAAGGTGTAGAGGACCCATCATCGATGGGATACCCCAAAGATGAAACAGTAGACTTTATTTTCTTGCAAAGCTTCAATTAATAGTGTCTCCCAGATCCTTCTTGATAAATTGCAGACACCACAAGGAACCCAGTGAAGGTAATTTGTAATCTTAACATGAATGAAAGACTGTCAAAGCCATCAGTGATGTTCCTGCAGCTCTGAGAGATGGAAGGTGGGAGCGTGGGGAAAGAACAGACAAGGTCATATGTTAAAGGAATGATGGAGAACTTTGTTAATAAACACTGATGCCACTAGAAACAAAACTTTCCAGGCAAGTACGACAACACTTGCATAGCAATGACCAGGGAAGACCTATTGGCTTCCTTCCTTAAGGAAAACTGTGAAAGACCAAGTTCACACACAGCACCTTCCTATAAGACTGCAGAAAGCCAAAGAGAGGTGAAACCCCTGCCTGGGCCATCTTTCCCAACTGGGAAAAATATCAAGTTGCGTTTGCAACAAACAACTTTTCAGAGCTCTTTGGTGTCGAACACGTGGCTCTGCAGCACTGCCAGAGGCAAAGGGTGGTAGAAACACTGATCTCCACAATGCCAAGAGTATAATTAAAACAAAGGTTTCAGATCATGCATCAGCAGCCACCTGAGGTAATCGGCAATTCCTGCATATTCAAGCAAATAATATTAACCCTGTGTGACCTGGGAGACCACAGCAAGATATAAATGGGAACAAATACAAAATTCCTGAATTATACTCGTTATTCTGGTTCAGGCATCCACTAAGCCTCAAATAAATATTTGCACCTTGCTTCCTCTCATTCCCCAGCTCTAACCCCAAAGATTTTCCACTTGTCACGTGGCATATGTGAATGTTTGGAACTAAATTCCTGTCTGAGACAAAACATTATGCGCCCCACAGGGTTGCTTAATTTGGTTACAAGCCATTCTCACAGATGTGCTTTGGATCAGTGTGGCAGAACTTCACATCCAACAGGATTTTGTTTTAAACGGCACCACACACTCATTATAAAAGCAACATATAAGGGATGTTATGCAGAAAAGATAAATACAAGGAAAATTCTATCTGGTTTTCCCTCTACTGTAAAATGGTTTTGTGCTTAAAAAAGAAAAGAGAAAAACAGAAAAAAAGGTTTTTCTGGAGGGGCAATGTTGAGCAGCAAAGGGGAAAGACACAGTCAGAGATCCAGCATGACTGTGTGTTCCCAAAACATGGGGAAAAGAGAGGCACTGAGGCAGATGCACAAACTCAATGCAGGCTGGATTGATTTAAGAGAGCCTGATGATCACAGAGCCCTAACTTTGCACACGCGTGAGACAGACCATCGTTGAGCTATTGAGGACTCTTCCCTCAAAGAAACAATATTAACAGCCTCAAATTCCACCCCCACCCCCTTTCTGAACCAGCCCCTCACTTTGCTGGGAGAAGAGAATAACTACTAGAGATCGTATAATGACAACCACAAAAGTCAATTTTATTGGATTTCAAACATAAGCTGGACTGACCAGCCCCTAATTAAACAAATAATATCCATGTTCTCCCATTTTCCAACAAATAAGCACTAAAGGAGATGCCTGTTTTGCTATTCATTCTCAACAACATACAAAAAAAAACCCCTCAGCAAGTAAACGAATATGCTGACACTGATTTGTACATGCTGTTTTCAAGGCGCAGATAAAAATCTTGTAGGATAAAAGATGAGTTTAGCAGCTCTAGAAGAATGAAGGTATTGTTTAACAGGAAGCAGATGTATGTCAGATGGCAAACTCATTAAAGTGTCCCATCGTTAAAGGAAACGGGATAACAACGAGCCATCTGAAAAAACCTGAACTGATCAGGAAATACACAAGCCGCAGCTAATCTCCTATTTATTGGTAGGTAATGCCTTTAAGTCATGCACATGCATTGAGTTTAGGACCATGAAGGACTGATCTTTGTTCTCATGAAAAAAACCACAAGCGCAGAACCCAAGAGCACGGAGAGCAGCATTTCTGGAAAAAGTCTTCTGAGGAAAAGCTCTTAACATTTGGAGAAGTTATTACATCAGCCCGTGGGTGCACACGCACACACGCGGTTCTGTGCTGCTGTCCGGGCAGCACATCACTTCTCTGACTTTGAGAGCATTTTAAGGGACACTTTACATATATGTAACACTTTAAATGTGAGTATAATTGCAAAAATGCCTTATGAAAGGCACCTATCAAGGAAGAGCCTCTAAATACAAACTTGTAAACTCCAATCAAGGAAAAAAATATTCACAGGCGGACACTGGACTGACGGATTTGCAGCATCACAGAGTTGAACAGTTCCTCAAATGAGAATTTTGCAGGAGATAAAAGCACCTAAGCACAAGGAATTAAACAAGCAGCATTGAATCACAAAATCATAAAATCATTTAGTTTGGAAAGACCTCTAAGATTATCAGGTTCAGCCATTAACCCAGTACCGCCAAGCCCACCACTAAACCACGTCCCTGAGTGCCACATGCACAGAGCATTTTAATACTCCAGGGATGGCAACTCCACCACTGCTCTGAGCAGCCTGTTCAATGCTTGACAACCCTTTTGGTGAAGAAATTTTTCCTAGTATCCAGTCTAAACCTCCCCTAGTACAACTTGAGGCCATTTCTTCTTGTCCTTTCGCTTGTTACATGGGAGAAGGGACTGACCCCAACCTTGCTACACTCTCCTCTCAGGGAGTTGTAGAGAGCCACAAGATCCCCTCTGAGCCTCCTTTTCTCCAGGCTGAGCCCCCTCAGCTGCTCCACCTCAGACTTCTGCTCCAGACCCTTCTCCAGCTCCATTCCCTTCTCTGGATATGTTCCAGCCTCCAATCTCTTTCTTGTAGTGAGGGGTTGAGAACTGAACACAGGATTTGGATCAAGGACAGCATGTTTGATTCACAGGGCAGGTGGATCTATGGAGAGGAGTGAGAGTATTGCTTCATCCGGCAAATATTCAATCTAAGAAACTTGACAACAGTGCAGCTGTAATTGCACTGACATCAGCAAAGGAACTTTTGTCCTCAGTGTAACAGCCACAAAAAAATAATTAACAGACTGGGAAGGAACATGAGTTTCTCCCTTTCTGGATGTATCAGCCTATAGTAGTTTTGTTACAAATGTCTTATTACTACATTATGATTACAAGTACAACACAGCAACTCTCACCATAAAAATTAAGTACATCCCCTGCCAGGAGTTTTCTGAGTATCACTAAAAAAATTTCCAGGAGAAAATCCATCTCTGCGTTTGCATATGGGTCTGATCCAAAGGTCATAAATTGCTGGGAATTTTGCACACATGATTTCGACAGCTTCTGGATCAGGACTGATGCTCAGGATGAAGAAAAGAGGAGAGAGCAGATGCAAGAGTTCTAGTGTACCACACATGGATCAGCTAATCTGGATTCTCCCATGTCTTCCCCAGGAGGCACAGACCCAGAGTCATGGTGAGAGTAGGATCTAGGATTTGCTCTTTTTAACTTGGTAAGCGTGAACTTCTGCAAATTCCCTCCTTTTCCAGAAGTCTAAAAAACAGCCCAACTCTTGGCCATATCTGAGCCCAAACTGTGAGCATTTAAGTATATCCTAAAGTCCCAATACAGTTAATGCAAGCTAAGCAAGTTCTTTTGAATGTTTTACCAAATACAGACTTTGGTGTTTTGCTGCGTCACTACCCCTGGTTATTTGGTAAAGGTATTCCTGCTTATTTGCCTTTGTGGAGGGAAAAAAACCCCAACAAACCAAGCCAAAACCAAAAAAAACATGTAATCAAACATTGCTTTAAACAAAACACCCCACAGACACTATTGAGAAAATTCCTCCATCAATGTTAGTGCAAAACCAACATTAATGCAACAATTACTATAAACCAAGTTGGAACTTCTTTCCCTGAAGTGCGAGCCCTGTGCAGCACTGTTTATGTATCTTACATCATTATCTCCATCATGTGGCAGAGAGACAGAATGCAGACTAATGTCAAATTTAGAAAACACTGTTCATGTAAAGCTATTCTATTTATCTTACATGTGTATACACATTCAGAATTCTGTATCTCAAAAAACAGGGCTTTGTAAAGCTTCTTTCTGTGGCTGCTATTTTCAGGTGTTGACAAAGAACCACACCTGCACTGCATGCCACAGGTAAAAGATGAAATAGGCTTGTCCTGCAAGGTGCTCCTCCCAGTGGGAGCCAATGGAACAATGCTCAGGGTGGGCAGTCTGTCACACTGCAGCCTAAATGGCAAATTAGTAAAGGACTGATCTTCACAGACTCCTCAGAAGACTTTGCCATGTGTGATCTCCATTGGCATTAGCCAAATAGAAGATGGATCTGCAAAGCACTAAAATACACGTCTAATTTCCCACCTCTTTATAGGGAAGCAGTTAAATGTATTCTTAAATCCTGTAGTGAATAGTCTGACTATCCTGTGTGTCTGAAATAAGACCAGACTATTTCCCCTCCCTCATCTACCTTTTTTATTTTTTTTTAATAAACAGTTGCATTGCTTTTGCCCAAACACAAGATATGGTCTTGCAGAAGTGAAATGACCTACTAGCTTACAACAATGATCTCTCCTAGCTTTTACATATTAAAGCTTTCCTGAACTGCAGCTACAGTTCCACAAACTTTAATCTGATTCTACATAACAAAAGACCTAACCTAAAACTCGTTAGAGTGAATTGAAAAATCTCAGCAAACATTTGGTCGAACCCAAATGAGCAGTTAGACAATAGCATAGCAGATACAGGAAGGATGGTTCTCTTATTTTTTTTTTACCCTCTATAATTCTTTTCTGACAGTTTAACCAATTCTGCAGACTCTGTAACTATTTAAACAGGAAGCTCCCTGGACCCAGCAGACCTCCCTGCCTATGCAGCTGGAGAGTTACTCTGCTCCTAATGGAGCATTTCTTCCACCCCCACCCAAAGGTAGCAGCTGTGCGATGTCGGGTCCGACACTGCAGGGCCACCTGGGACCTGCTGCCCTCCCAGGTGTGGACTTGCAGGCTTGTCCACGGCAATCAAGCCCCTGGGAAAGCTGTCCCGCTGCCTGCATCCCCCAACTTCCTGCCTGTCAGCAAGCTGGGAAAAAACTTTAGTGAGGCTGGCTGCATGTGCAAATACAGCGTGCACAGAGCAGGGTTCCTGCTTTCAAGAACCTCTTGCAGCTTCCTCAAAGGAGCCTAACCCTGCTCGCACAACAGCAGCATTGTTATGAGAACTGTGGAAATAAAAGCCATGACTCTCAATGATTTCTTTTAATTCATTTATGGAGAAGATGTTTTCATCATAAGCCTTTGAATTCCTTTGCATGTCTTTATATGGCCACCTCCTTTCTGTCTGCCTTGAGGATCTCTCATAACCACAATGTTAAACCATAAAGCTAAACCAAAATGATTTCTCACACTCAGTTACCCAGCTTGGACATGAGGAAAGTGTGCCAGACTACAAGAGCATGGGAATATGATCAAGAGGAACAAGAGTGCTTTGGTGGGCAAGACAGCTAAACAACTGGAACACCCCAGACACACACATACAAACCCTTATTTTCTTTATTTGCTTGTCCTGCCTGACTGTTCACACAGCCCAGTTATAGCTTCGGGATATCTGCAGGGCCTGAGGGAACTGAACTGCAGAGCATGACAGCAGCTCATGCTTGTTCTGTGAAATTCTGCTTATAGCTGTGATCAGCAAAATAGACACTACTGAGTTTCCACTTTACCAATATAAATCATCCCCTCCATGCTTGGCAAAGCACTTAAGCACATGCTTAGCTATGCTAGAGCTAATATTCTTCACAGCAGCTAGTGCAGGGCTGTGTTTTGGATTTGTGCTGGAAACCGTGTTGAAAACTCAGGGATGTTTTAGTTATTGCTGGGCAGTGCTCACAAGGAGCCAAGGCCCTTCCTGCTCCTCACCCCACCCCACCAAGAGAGTGGGCTGGGGGTGCACAAGGAGTTGGGGGACACACAGCAGGGACAGCTGACCCCAACTGACCCAAGGGACATTCCAGACCATATGGCACCATGCTCAGCACATAAAGCTGGGGAAGAAGAAGGAAGGGGAACATTTGCAGGTATTTGTCTTCCTGGGTCACTGATGAAGCCTGGGGATGGCTGATCAACTGCCTGCCCATGGGAAAGGGTGAAGGAATTCCTTGCTTTGCTTGTGTGCTCAGCTTTTGCTTTACCTGTTAAACTCTCTGTATCTCAGCTCACAAGTTTTGTCACTTTTACTCCTCCAATTCTCTCCCCATCCCACCAGGGCAGGGAGTGAGTGAGCACCTGTGTGGGGCTGAGTTGCCAGCTGGGGTTAAACCATGACAACAGCTTTCACTATTGCTGAATACGAGCAAGGTTATGCTTTAAAAACATTACAGACCAAACACAAACAAGTTCTTAAACTCTGTACTCTTCTTTACACTCCCAACTTCCCATTACTAAAAGCTCTTCCAGAGCTGGAGCTGGGCCAAAGTGATTTGTTGAACTGAGGCCTAAACAAAGTGTTCTGCTAAATTTGGGCTGCAAACAACATGGTGGATGAAGAGAAAAGCCAACTAATAGAGTCTAATCTTTTCTGTGGGTTATTTTAGATATGCAATGCAGAACTCTGACTGATCTCAAACATCCAACAGAGGACAAGCCAAGGTAAGAACACAACTGCAGCTCCACCAAGAGGCTTTAGAATCACAACCAGTAACAGAAAAATCCAAGCAATGAGTGTAACCGCCAGGGCCCCACAGTGGGATCAGATCCCACTGTTTCCAGCACACTCCTCTCTCATGCAGCAGGTCTGAGCACAGCATCTGTTGCACTGATGGTCCCTTTAAGAAACCTACTTCTGTGGAAAACATCAACACCAAAAGGAGAAAGCCAAATTCCACACCCACTGCAGCATGGGCTCCAGAGGGAATGGGATGGGAAATGCTGCTCTCACAGCTTTAATTCATTTAAAGGCCATTTTGCATCCAGAAGGTTCCACTGAGATGATTTCTTTTCCTCACTGGTTTTGCAGCCATGTCAAATGCCCATCGCAGCCAAGTGGCAGAATTGCCAATTCCCTGCTGTCACAGGTACCTTCATAGAACTCACAGTGCAATGGCTCAAGCTGTGTTGCCAGGTACAGGATTTTGTCTGTGATACAAAGCAGTCAATGGGATTTACATATATATGATTTGAACCATAGTCTTCCCAGTTGTTTTCCAGCTGGGAAACAGTCAGCAATGAAATAATTTTCACACTAACAGGCATTACTTGAGAGGAAAGGAAATCAAAACACAAAAATGTTAGTTGGAGAAATGGCCAGGAATTCTCTAACCATGAGGAATCTCCTGAAATTTTCCCTTCTTGCAGGACAGTACATTAGTAACTGCTTGAGAAACCTGCTCTTATATAGGTCTCCAGAACTGTTTCTGTTCCTTCAGCATTTAGATGCCTTATTCTGGGAGATACTCACAGCCCCCATAAAGCACAGACAACGCTTCTTTCACCCTGACTGGGATGTCTCTGTCCAAATTAGTTCAACAAGACTATGAGGCAGCATCTGCAGAAACAATACTGATCCTGACCAAAGACATGGTGCCCCAGAGGTTGCACTGCAACTTGTACTCAAGGAACGGGACAACAGACAGTGCAGTAAAGAAAAATCAAACAAATTAAGGACCAAAGAGAAAAGGAAGGAATGCAGTGCTTCTGCCTAATACAAAGAATGAGCTGATCTCAAACCAACTGCCTTTTACAGTATAATGTTTGTAACCTTTTGGGCTGAAAAGGAACAAACTGGTGTTAGCAGCATATAATACAACCAGGTGACTTAAACCATTTTTTTTCCTAATGAGATTAGCAAGCTATACATTACAATTCCCATAATGTTTCAACCTAAAGGCATTTTAATTACATTTTTCATTTATCTTCCCTGGGATTTTCTGATTTGTGCCAGAATGCTTTCTTCACTTAAAATGCAATTTTTATCTCAGTGCAAGTGCTAATAGACCACTTCAGACAAAACAACCAAAATCTGCAGAATTCATACAAGAGCAAAAATCAACTGTGGCTTTCAATCAAAGGATATAACTCCATTAACACCTTTCTTTAAATAGTATCACCAAATGTTGGTAGAGGGATTTGGGATCATGAAAAGAGTTAAGAAACCTGCAGAACAATGTGCTGATTCTGTGTTCTCAGATACAATTTTAAAAGCTCAGCTGACCTGATGCCAATAAATGACCTGAGTTTGTTTGGAAGTCATAGAATGGTTCGGGTTGGAAGTGACCCTAAGGATCACCTCGTTCCAAACCCCTGCCATGGGCAGGAACTTCCACTATCAGTGTCATAGGCCTGGGAGTAATTTGGGGTAGAAAGGAGGTTCCCAAATTCTTTCTGAAATGCTGATAGACATGGTGAAAACAGCCTGTAATGCTGGAAATTTCCAGTAGGCTTAAAGAATCTGAGACAGAATGAGCTCTATGTCTAGTGTCTGGTTGCACTTCCAGCTGCAGCCTTGGGGATAGAGCAGTTGTTACCACGTCCATCCTGCTCCCAAGTGCTTATCACAACCCCATCACACATTACTGTCCCTGTCCCTCCCAAGCACTGGTCTGGCTCCTCACAGAACTGCTCTTGCCTAAGGAACAGACAAGACTGGCTGATTTCACTCAGGCTTAAACCAAGGATGAGCTACTTCCACCACCACCACAGTGTGCCCAGCAGTGGTCATCCCAGAAAAGACCCTGACATGATGGCCTGTATCCACAGATCAACTGCAAAGTACCTGTTTGGAAAGCACAGATGAACACTGGGAAGATCCCACCCTGGGCAAGAGCCTTTACAACACATGCTGGTTGAAAAAAAACAACAAAAAAAGTAAGGAACTCGTGCCTTTGCTCTGCAGCAACTCAGTAAGATAAATGCCAAAAGCCTTTACTGTGGTGGAATAGTTAAATACAATCACAATAAAATTCCACCTGTCAGCTCCAAAAGCACCCCACATGTAGAATTTACACAAGCTGAACCAGAGCTGGCTCAGGGCATGTCATAACAGCCATTTCTGCACCGTGCACTGTTAAAATTGGCCTCAAGATGAATTGAGTGCCTGGAAAGGGCAACCATATTTCAAGCAAACCAGGACATGCTCAGGGTAGTTGGACTGCCCCTTCAGCTGCATTCCTGAGCGTTTAATTTTTGCCACTTGGTTTGCGTGAAAAATATTTCCAGTACACCTCCAAAAAATTCTGCAATACGGTAAAAATACTTTCCGGTAAAACTTTAGAGAAGAAAAGTGTTAGTTTATATTGAAAAGATTTTGCATAGCATTATTCCAACCTATGCTCCTAAGTGAAGAGTCAGCATCACAAGTATTTCTTTTTCTCACATGAGTTGTTTGCAATCTGTCAGTTCTCACAACTAAAATATGGCATTGCCAATCTAACCACATCACATGGAGTTTTTTTTTGAATGGTACCCTATTTTGGTTTGTGTTTGTGATGCTTTGCAGCAGAAGTCACTTTTGGTGTAAGAGATGGCATTACTAAAATGCAAATAAAAAGGCCACTGTAAATGATTTCACTCTTACTGGTTTTTTTCTCAAGGGGCTTTAACTTGAGAAATCTCACTGTGTGCAGAACTTCTGAATCAAGCCAGTGGTGCTGAGCACCCTCATCCCCTTTTTTAAGTCAACTCAACTTCAGGCAGACAAGTATGGGGGAAATAATCAGGCATGGCCCTTCCCAGGAGCTGTGCATTAGAGAAGTCAGTCTGACACAAATGAATAGAAATCGCTTGGGCTTTCTCAGGAATAAATGTACCAATAATGTAGGATTAAAATGTAATAATGAGAGAATTTTCTTTCATGTCCACAGACTACACATACTATATCAGCAATTCACATGCAGTTTGAAACCAACAAACTACTGTCAGCAACAAATACATTTCAGCTGTAGCAACTAGAACAGTTTTTAGCAGCAATTTTGTAGGGAAGGCTGCAATAAACCCCATGTCTCCTTTACCCATGCAGCTAAAATAAGTCTTCAGATGCTCGGGTAACACGTTATTGAAAGGGTATTTTTGAAGGTAAATATTTTTGTCAATTATTTGTTTTTAAAATGTTACTATTCTCACATTTCTCTGGATTTTAAAAAAATATTTGCCCTCTCACAACCTACAAAAATAGATCTCTTGGGCATCTTTAAACCTGTATCATTAAAAAGAAGAGAGAGGGGGAGAATCAAATATCTTGGACTTCCTCTTATTCCAGGTAACTTATTCCATATGCAGTCCAGCCAACTAGTTAAAACCTCCTCCCCTTTCTGTTTCCTGATGCTACCAATATCCAGTTCACAAAATCCACCATTTGGAGAGGTAATGAGAAATCCAAATGGCCAGCTGGGCTGCACAAGGTCTGGGGTGTCCTCTGGAGAGGCCAGAGGCTCTTGAGAGAATAAGGCATCAAGCAGGGAATGATGGGGCAGCAAGAAGTGATCACACATTAAAGAAAGAACACTGGAAAGGCAGCTATAATATTGTTGCAAGTCACTTTTGTACCAAACACTTCACAAACAACCGAAGATTTGCCCCAGGACCTGCAAATATGGGAATCAAGGCAAAAGTCATTGCTTAATTCTCCTTAAAGAAATGCTGCAAGCCAAGTGCCACTTTGGTGACAGTTTATTCTTGATAAATAAATCATTTACACACCTGACACAGCTCATGTCTTTCTTTTGTGATAATTATAGTTTTAGAAGCCTCATTTAAGGGGTGCAAATTAATTTCCAAATTCCACCTCCTGTCAAAGAGTGTATTTTATTAGGTGATTAATTACCTTCAGGAGCACTTCAGGAGACACCTTGGAGGCAAACAAGGATTGCTGTGACAGCTCCTTTAAGATATGGCTCTGCTCCTAAGGCCCGATGAGCCCAGAGATAAAATAACTGCATACAGGTGTTATCATCTACAGCACCTTGGGATGTTTGTGCCTCAGAGAAGCACATTTCCCCTCTAGAACATGCAAATATTTGCCTCAATGCTACAGCCCTTGCTTTGTGAGGAGTCCCATAAACTGCCTTGGGGTTGGTTCCACTTCCACAGCGAGGCAGAAAGCAAGAACAGCCGTGGGGAACTGCCCTTCCCTCAGCTTCAGTGTCCTCCTGAAACATTCTGTACCCCAAAACACACACCACTTGGCCCTCTCCAGCTTATATGCCTGGGTGACATACAGCTGGTTTCAAAATTCTGCGCCAAAAATACTTTTTGTAAGTTTTCTGTCAGTCAGTTACATAAAGGTGGCAGGATTTATAGCAAATTTTACTGCTGTTTCCTTGCTGTCATTTCAGATTTCTACACTGAGCAGAGCTGCCAGCAGATCTATGCTCACATAACTCCTCTTTGCAAGTAAGTTTGGTGCCCAAAGGTGACAGTGAGAAGAAGCCAGTGCAGCCCAACACAGGTTATAGGCACACCTATGCACCAAGTTCAGGTACCTCGACACTCCCAGTGACCTTGACACATCATTTAGACACTGAAAAAATTTCCACAGAAAAACAACTCTTCCACTAACACAAGTGGAGAAACATGAAGTTTAACAAATTTTATAGTCATTATCCATCTGTTTTACTTGAATCTCTTATTCTACACAACACCCAAAGCATTGCTGTCACAGGAATTGCTCTGCTCCCCTGCATTTCTTGTTTGCCTTCTCTTACAACTATACCTGCCTTTCAAGGGAATTATAGTTTTATGGATAAAATGAGATCCAAAGGCCATTGACCAAGGGCAGGGCCTGTTCCCAACATGCCTGTCTATCTTATTTTAGCAGCCTCTCCTGATGGATGGACTGCACAGATGATCAGCTCAGGTGCTGCTTTGTTGGATAGTTCCCCAGAGCAATTTAAGTCATTACTTCTTCATCTCCTCATCACAGGTAAAGGAACAGATTTTTCTTTTCTCCTTTGCAGAAAATTTTCAAGTACTTGTCTTTATTTATCATTTTACCTTCCTGTGGCTTTTCCAGCGCTCTTCCTCCCTTTCCTGCACAAGGACATCAAAGACTGCCAAAGGCAATTCTCACTGTGTACTTCATCAGCAAGCTTAAGCCAGATTGTTAGAAAAAGCTGGTTAAGTCTAAATCAACATTAACCCTTCAAGTTTGGGAGCAAAAGAAAACATGAAGTCAGAATAGTGTGAGAGATTCTCTCATCTGACAGCAACAAACTTCTGCTGATCTCAGGGTAGTGGGATATCCCAATCTCCCTTCAGTAAGCATGGAAAACAGGGAACATCAGAGATGAACAGGGAGAAGGGAACACAAAACCAGTTTCCAAAATCTCTAACAAAATAAGAATGAAAGACACAAAGTTGTTTTGGAAGCATTTTGAAAAGCTGAAGATATGTGGCAAAGGGAAGGATTGCTCTGGACTCTGAAAAGACCACCTGTAGCCCAAACAGATCAACAGCAGTTCTAGTTATCAAGATATGGATGTATAAGCCCTTGACATAACTCTCAGCTAAACATCATCAGAAAGTTACTTGCTGCACTTTCTTTGTCTCTTTCAAAAAGCCAACCCCCCCCAACAACCATCAAAACAGCAGCAAAACAAAAAAGCCAAAAAATCAACAACATCACACAAATTTCCCAGAAAAACAATCAGACTCCAGTGAAGATCAAGCTGGAGCTTATTGCTGCAGATCTGCCCTTGATTAAGTATAGTCTTCCACTACTCAACAGTTGTTACAAGGTTAGAGAGAAAAGTATCATCTAAAATGTCATACAACCCAAAATTAATTAACCAACTCTGACAATCACTGCACTACAAACCTACTTAGATTTTAACCCATAGCATGTGCTGGAAACTTCCAGTTGAACATTCTGTATTTTCTCATTTGCCCACATACGCTTGTTATTAAAACCACATGCGGGCACTGAATCATTTCATGGTTCGTTTAGAGACAAACACGCAGAAAATTGTGGGAAACAAGTATAGCCCTAAGAGTCTGTGCAAGCCTGTGTAGTCTGAGGCCTGCTGTGCTGCAGGAGCTTGAGCTACACGACTGTGTTATTCTGGGGCTCAAAAGTGAACAGTAGAGAAGGCCCCATACACATACACTGAGTTTTGGAGTAGATCATTAGCAGAGTCAGACAGTGTGACAGTTTCAGCCCTCAGTGCTTTGCAAAATGCCACATGTGTGCTGGACTGCTAGTTCACAACAAAAACCCCTAAGTGAGGCAGCAGGATAGTCTTTCATTTCTGAAAATGCTGTGGCAATGACGAGAATGCCCCAACTGCATAGGAAGTTCAGAGCATAACCTCAGGCAAAGCACTCAATCTTTCTGGAACTGACATCTGGAAAAAATGGTAGCCCTTCATCTTGTCCATTGGACTAGAAGGTCACCAGCTCAAAGATGACCTTTTGCTGAGAGGACAGTCAGTAAAACAGTAAGGCTTTGCTTTTGATCGCGTTTCTCTGGATTATTCATATTACAGCAGTGGCCGAAGGACTCAAACATAATGTGCCAGCTCAGATGTGCAAAGATAACACACATGAAGTCCACCTGAGAACACAACCTCTTCCCATTAACAATTACTATTGCATTCAGAAGCATGAATTCCCTGAAGGGAAAACAACAACTGTGTAAGCATTTTCTCTAAGAATACATTTCACCTGTGGATCTTATTCCCCAGCAACACAGGGAACATTCATATTCTGTCTGCAGATCTCCAATTTGGCTTTGAAGCCTAAAGCAGCATGTACAGGACCCAGGTTTCTTGTTGAGTCCTCTATCAGGATGGTATGTACACCCATACCAGAGATTTTCCCATGGAACTCAAAGGCTTCAAGATAAAATTAAACCATTAAATTATGAGGTCTTCCAGGAAGTTCTAGGGGAAACCTTCTAAAGTCAACTCTGATAGAACAGCTGTCTACTACAGAGCTCCACAAAGAGGTCATTTGTGATGAAAGACAAGGAAGATGATAGCTGATAAATCTAAAGCTCTCTAAACCTTCTGGCCAGATAAAGGGCACACAGTTCTCCCAAGAACACTGGCTTACCTGCAGCTTTACAAGGACAGTAATGACACTCAAAAGCAATAATGAAAGCCTCAGACCTCAGCCTTTTACTAGTGTTTTCACCTTGCTCCTGTTGATGGAATTCTATAAAGCAGGACTTCTAGCTGGTATTACTGAGGCAGTAAACATCCCTTTTAGAAAAGGGTGCTTGTAATTTCAGACAGCTGCATATGTAAAACTCTACCTCGAACTAAATAGCTGATTCCTGGAGAGGGAAAACAAAGAAATCCCAGCCAGGTTCCTATAACATAACTGGGGCTTCTGATAGATGGTTGGAAAGGTGGAGGAGAGGGGGGAGGGAAGGTCATAAGATTAACAAGCGTGTAACAAACACAGAACAATATCCATCAAGAAGATGATTAAGGCAATCATTTCAAAACTAGGGAAAGAGATGGTTTTAGTACCAAAAATTTTAAGTATATACCAAATCTGGGTTTTTTTAACAAGTTTTTGGGGTAACAGGAACCTGTATTTGCTGCTCTGTACAACTCTAGGAATAACTATTCATTCCCACCCCACTTGCAACACTGGTGAACTGTGGACATAAGAACCCTTTTCTCCTTGTGTTTCTGAACAGAAACAAAGCTTTTTCCATGAGGAAAATCCATATCTTTGAAAGAAAGAACTTTACAGTGCAATCTAAATATTCATCAAAGCTCTACTTGTAACAGCAGGAACCTAGCACATGGAGGCAGGTGGGGTGAATAAGAATTTATGGGATGTCTGTAGACATATTAAATATCTGAAGTTCGTTCTTCAAAGCACAGGTAACGCTGAAATGGAGTTTACAGACACAGTTGATTTAAAATATGCACGGTCTCAATCTATACTCAATACCTTCTCATATAAAAACAGATGCAGAAGATACCATCTGCTCTTTATAGGCACTGGTAATCAAAGGTTTTCTGGTAGTCCGAGCACAGGCATTAAAGGACATATTGAGGTAAAGCTCATGCTAAAAAGGGAGCAACGCTCAGCGCTGTGTTCTTTCATCCAAAGGTACACCTGCGTCCTTGATCAGAACATTTATTCAAGCTGGGGCATCTGGGCATCTGCACTGTGTCCATATTCAGGATACTTCAGTTTCTAAAACCTGAAAAATACTTTTGGTCAACAGGATTGCCTAAGGTTGCAATTTCTTCACTGTCAAAGAAGAATACTCATCAGTTCTTTGTTAGGCAATAAACTTCTTTTATCTTCTGATTATTGTCATGGAAAAATACAAGAAGCAGAGTGGCAAGGTACTAATGACTTCCTGTTAATTCAACATGCTGCATCAAGTAAGAAATCAGGATATCTTCCATCTAGATGCCTGGAAGCAGCCTTACCCTACAAACATCTCATTCAAGCAGTTCACACTTAAGTTAACAGGGGCTTGGAGAGCAGAACAGCTCTTAACACACAGAAATGCCAACATTTCTGTTTCATTGTGATTTTTCTTAATGTATTAGAATATTTCAAAACATGCCTGTGCAAAAATCTTTTCCATCCCAGTAAAATGGAATATTAAGGTGTTATTGAGCAGAAAAAAAGCTTTAGGGTCACAAAATACTATCCAATTTTACTGTCTCTGATCCAAACTGTAGCCTGGGTATCCATTTTCAAATAGAACTAAACCACACTGGGAGCTTTATGCTCTCTGAACTGTTATTAAGCTGCACTATAAATTTAATTACGGAAACACTTTTGACAGAATTAAATAGTAGTGCTTGAAGTCAGAAATAAGATCACCAATGGTGGAAATAACATTGACAGATTTACATAAAACCTGACTGTCTGTGATAAAGCTTAAAAGCAGCAAAGTACCAGATACCTTTAAGAAAAAGATTTCTAAGCCCATTCAGGTACCTGTCACAGTTATCTGGCATGGATACAATTAACTGTAAATAAACCAACAATGGAACAACTCCACCTCTGCAAGCACACAGCATTTGCAAGTCTGATTCCCAGTGGGTAAAGGCCATTACAGCCCAGTGCCCACAGAACACCAGGCAAATCTAATATCTTGGCTTTAAACTCCCTGATCCTCCTTTATAGGTTGATTTTTTTTGGCTATTTCAGGCATTTCACTATAATAAACTATGGAATTCTGCTCATACAAAGAAAATTCCATAACTAAATCTTCAATTAAAGAGTCTTATATCTACCAGCAAGAGGAAAGTCATGCCTCAAACCTGCCTCATGGTTTGGTTACTTGCAGACTACCCACAACAACTCCTGAAAGGACATCTGTGCTCATGAAGTCTGAGAACATTTTGTACCAAGTATTTCTCATTTTTAATACTTGACTCTTCAGGAGTGCCCTGAACTAAACTTCAACTTGTTAATCTCCACAGGTATTTGGACTGTAGCCCATGTATTTTCAATGGTTACCTGACACACGATAAATGACAATATTTGGTTAGTACAGTAAAACCCAGTGCCTTTGCCAATTATTAACACTATAACATGGTCTTGATCCAAATTTCACTGGCATTGTCGGGTTTTGCCTTCCATCACAATGTCTGGATGGTAAAATTTTAGTTAACCATGTGGATAATAATACTTAATCAGTACTAAGTTTTCTATTACCACCATATGCTTATAATCTGGCTCCAGAAATTATTTATTTCACTGCTGTACCAGTAAGTAATGGAACATGAGCCATTCAGTAGGATATTTACTGACATCTTGTCTCTGACTGTACAGAGCTACATTTCTAGACTGCTTTGCTATTGATGTGGTGCACGAAATCACCCACTTTTTTCCCTCCTTAGCCTTTGAACTCATCATCTGATTTTAGACAAATAAGACAGGGGTAGGGACAGAGCCCCGAAAACTTCTGTGAACATCACACAAACACCTCAAACACATCTGTAAGCATCTCAGCTGAGCTGAGAGACTCAATTTGGAAACTCCAGTTTGCAGGGAAGGCTGCAGAAGGAGCTCAAAAGCTGTTGGTGTGGTTGCTGGCCAGAAAAGATACTATGGCCTTGAGAGCAGGATGCTGGTCAGGTACTGCACCATGACAAGGTGAATGTAGAGGAGGGCAGCATGCAGGCAGCTCAACAGCCTTTCAGAATTTTCTTCAGAACACAGAACCATCCAAAACACGGCAGGGGGGAAACCACAGATGAAACAACAAAGAAAACAAAAAGCCACTGCAGACCTGTGTAAATAAAGGGTGAAGCTGCTTAAACCCCAAGGATTTCTGGTTTGTGGTGATGGATTAAAGAGCAAAGCAGGAGCCTAAGAGATTCTGTCTGTGTTCTGCTCTCAAAAGAAACATAATGCACACAAGAAAGATTGGCAGAGAATGAAGATCCAGTGTTTGGGGATCAGTGTACAACTACCAAAGCTGAAGTGCTCTTTAACAGGGTTCTCTAACACACAACCTCTGTGGGGAACCTCAGGAGACCATTTACAGAGCGCTTTCCCGAGCTCAGGGCACCACTTAGTCTTTCTTGGCCACAAAATGTTATCTCTGGCTGCTTAGGATGTTCAGAGTCCTCAGTCCTCCCAAGGAGACGGGGAAATCTGTGAGGCCAACAGGCCAGGAAACATCTGAGAAACAGCTGCTGAGAACTTTAGAAGTTCCAGAAACCTTAGAGTTGATTAAAAATAGAAATAATTTAATCAAGGTTACATTTATCCTCCAAAAGAAGGAATTTTCTTTAAATACACAGTATTTTTTACAGGAAAAGTACTCCCTGTGTTGGCAATTCACAGGCCTTGGGAAAATAAATACTTAAGTCATTCTAGGCCATCTTATTTGAAGATCATAATTTCCAAGGAGATTGAAAGATCAAACCTCAGCAAGCAGACCCATGTTTCAGTGTCCATATCCCCATAACCCATGCAGGCTCTTCCAGCTACAGGACAAAATTCATACTTGAGTTGGCTGCTTCCTAACATTATTACTCAGGTCTGCTCCCTTTTTAAATTAAAAACAGGGGGAAATCCAGAGAAAGGAAAGTCAGCAATAGGAATTCCCTTACACACACAAGATCCATTTCCAACTCATATATTAATGCCTGATTTGTTTCTGGAAGTACCAAGCTCCTTCCCCACTGCTAGTGGGATCTCTGCATGGCTGGTGTTTTTGGGAGAGCTTGAAGGTAAAATAAAAATCACAGGTGAGAGGACACATTCTTTTCAGGTCCTTTAGTAATGCACGGGATTCCTGTGGCCTGGATTAGTTAATTCCTAAAGTGCTGGGTCTGTCAAGAAAACCATGTTTTTGCAGTCTCTTCTTTATGTTCCCTTCTGTTAACAAAAGAGATTCGTTTGTCAAACCACAGATATTCATATCCTTAAGTTCAGATTCATCACACTTGGTGGTCTGGAAATTTTTTAAAGGACACAGAACTAAATATGAGCTGGACAAAACAAGGAAAGGCACCTTGATTCACCCTGAGCACAAATGGACAGATTGAATTTTCCTAGCGTTAGCTGCAATAAATACATTCCAGGGCATGAGGGGTGACGGAGCAGTGGAACAAGGAGGTATTCTTGACTGATTTTGAAGGTTTTGTTTGTGCCCAATGGCTTAAGAAATTTGTTCATCCTTCCTTGAAGACGACATTTGTAATGCTGTACCATGGCCGGGGTGAGTCAGAGGTTAAGTTACGGGCTGGATAAATTCCAACAGCACAGTTTATGTTCACCTGACCTGTGGATCTGTGCAACATATTGACTCAGGTATTAGAGTCAAACAAAGAACTAAAGATCTTTTGCATCTTGCCTTTCACCCCTCTGAACATGGCACAGCCCAGCAGGATCTTGGGCAGAACTCTCTCCCCACAGTGTGCCAACCCACAGGATTTATTTTTAACTGTGTCTTCCTCGCTCACATTGCTGTTGTTTTCCCTCATTTGTTTTCTCTCACAGGCATCTGGACCATCTAGGCAAGGTGAGTTTACCTTCAGTCACCATGCACAGAGGCCATGGCAGTTCACCAGCCCCTTAAATCACAAAACCACACTGCCTTCTTCAAACACTCTCCTAAAATTCTGAATCAAGCACCAACAATCATGAAATAGGAATGAAAACAAACACATCAAGGCTCTTTTGCTGGGTGGTGTTTGAAACTTCACCATAGCATCCAGTTCACCTCTCAGACATTCTTTCCATGGTTGTTAGATGTACACACACTTCTGTTTTTTTCAAAGCAGTTCATATTTTACATATTCACATCAGTCTGAGAGATGTGGATCATAAAAGGCACGGTGAGAAGAAACAGTAACATCCAAGTTTAGCCAGAGAACATTTATCCACCAGGCACATTCATATTGTCTCTCAACAGAGCATATGACCTGTATCATAACATCAGGGAAGGGAATGCTTCAGTGATTTGCAGAGGCACCATGAGCTTTATTCTTCTTCCAGTCAATGACAGTTGAGGCCAGAAGTGCCTGACCTGCCTCAGAAATTCCTGGGCTTAGTTTCTAATTGCATTCTTTCAGAAACTCCATGTTCTGAAAATAACAGCTAGTACCACTAAATATTCAGAATAAGCATCTCTCAATGATCTAAAACTCAAAATTAACAAATTAAACACACATCTAGACTTGCAACCAAAGTGACAAAACAGTAAGAGAGCACTGGGGACAGCTATGAATCCAAAATGAAATTCCTACTCATTACTTTAGGATGGAGTGTAAGCACTCAGACAATGTGCATATATATCAGAGCACTAAAAAGGTAAATACATTGCAAAAATAGAATAACCAAAAAACACATAAAATGTAATCTTGTGGGATGCAGTTTGGATACAAATACTAGAAGCAACCAAAAGAGGAGAAACCTTCTTTAGAATCTAATTCTACCAAATCCAAATGCTTCAGATATTAATTTACAAAACACATTCTGCTGAAATTCAATGCCAAAGCCCTCAAAGAGGCACCCCTTTTACCTTCTCAGGGTAGCCCTCACTGTCCTTATGCTCCTCATCATACCATTTTAGCCAGTCCCTAGTCCAGTGATCCCACCTTTTCCCACCTGGTCAAACCAGAATCTTCAGCTTGAACAACCAGCTGAGCAAAATAAAAATTAAGTAGCTCAATGACACAAACTATTCAAGCTAAAGCTAAAAAGTAAAATTTCACTGAATCTTTTATCTTAGAAAATGCAGAGCCTATCAAAGCTTCTGAAAGAATTAAAACCACAAAGACAGGTGGTCCCTGCAGTGGCATTCTTTGTTTTTCAAAGTCGGTACAGACACCAAAAGCCTTTAAAACTGGCCAGAAAAAAAAACCACACTGAAAGCATCCACCAACATTTCTCACATTGAAAATTACCTGTGCTACCTGTTTCCTTTCCCTTTTCAAAAGACAAAGACTTACAGCCAGAGCACAAGACAAGGACCCTCAGGTGTCCATGAGCAAGTGCATTGCCCCACAGGGATATCAAGGGACATAAAGCACAAAATCAGCTGAAAACTCTTCCTCCCATGGTCAGGGACCATCTGGAATTAAACACAAGACCTTACACTGCACTAACAGCACCAATTCCTTTCACTGCATCTCAGTGCTCTCACTGTGCCACTCCTTAGGTTTTCCTTGTCCTCTGCTGCTGTCAGTTCCAGCTGAATTTTGATGTCAACTATTTCTCTCATATCACATTATATCTACATAAACTCAGGGTTCTTTGGATGTGTTCAGCCCTGACACAGAAGTGAAATCCTCTGCCAAGAATGACAGGTGGGGGATGATGTTGTTCCAAAGCTGCCAAGAATTTTCACGGTGAGAATTTCTTTCTGAAACATCTTCTCTACCCACAGCTTTGTTAGATGTTCCTCTGGTTATTACTTTCTGGACAATGAACTGCAATGTCCAAAAGATTTTGCAACAAAGGTAAGAGACCATCATGCAGCCACCCTGGAGAAGCCTCTGCCACACAGGTCCAGGAGACACGTGGTCTTTGGTTGTGACCCAACTTGTTGGCCTACAATCTGCTGAGAGGGAGGTCAGCAAGAGAACACTGATGGGAGCATGATTTGGCCCACGAAGATTAAAAGTTTATCTGTGCAAAATGATGTTTTGCAAAGCCGGACACAGAAATAAATAAGGGTGTTTTGGAGCAGAGTCTTGAAACGAAAGATAGATGGAGAATAAGTAGGAAGGATAATTTGTTTTCCCATAAATATAAATAAATATAAGCTGCCTCCTCCTCAAAATATCAACCATCAGTGTAAGAAAACTCTGAGCCAGCTGCATCCATTTAAAAGGGTTAATGTGAAAGTTTAGGATTTGTAGTACCTATTGCTACAGTCATTTTTGTCGAGTTGCTGGTAAAAACAAAGACTCACAGAAGGGAGGTTGAATGCTTGTCTTGTAACAGCTGCCAGCTGTGAGCCTGAAAGACAGCAGGGCACCTTTCCTACATGCTGACTTCCCTGAGGATTCCACATCTGGTCCCAAGGAGAGACAAGATACTGGACAGAACATGGATCTGATCCTGTCATGCTCAGGTCTTATCATCTGCCACCCACAGAAATAAAAGATCCAATCATGAGATATCAAGGGATTATAACCAGAAAAGGGACAGGGATGTTGCATATTAAGGGTTGTAGAGAACAGGGAGTTTCTATCTCAGTAAACCCCAAAGCCCTATGAAAACTACTGTAAGAGTTTTTATAGAACTTAGGTATTTACACTAACCATGGAGTAGAAAAACCCCATTGCACCACTGCTGGATGCTGAACTTTTCTATGCCAAAAACTTAATTTAAAGTTAAATTAGAAGCAGTGGAGTTACCCAGCTGGAAAGCTGATGGTAAAACACCAAGAAGATATAATTCCCCACAGTCCTTTGCTACCAAGAAATCATACAGCTCTTTTATAACCAACTGATAAGCCCAGAGGTAGTACAGTTAACTATTGAAAGGCAATGACTCACTGAACTGGGCCAGCACCTATATATCTTTAAGAAGTAACAAATACAGCGTGTCTGGTCATCTCCAGCTACTGTCTGCTGGGTGGCACAGCAGAGTTCAAATCAGCAAAAAGTTCAGAACTAGGAAAAAGGCTGGTCTGTGCAAGCTACAGCAGGGAAAGGAGATTGCCACAGAGTTCAGTGAAAATAAACCCTTGGTTCACTTGTTTTATACTGCTGAAAGAAGAAAGGAAGACACCCATTGCTAACAGGTTGTAGAGGATCTGCACTACAGGAGATGGTCACTTTTGACTTGGTAAAGCATCTGCTGGTGTAGTCTGGGGGGCACATCACACCAGAGAAGTGTTTGCTGCTTCTCTTAAAACAAGAGGAATGAAAAGAGCTTTCTTTGGTAGCTTTCTCTAAATCTCAAAACATGAGTAGCTTTATTAGTCTGATTCAAAACTGTAACTAGAAGTCAAGTCTACATGTAAAAGCAGAAGTCATGAATGCGTTTGATGTATTTTAAGTAAGGCACTGAACTGCAGTTGTTATTTACAGATCAAAGAAGCTCCAGCAGTGTCCTGAAACAATCTAAGTGAGAAATGCCAAAATCTGATTTCATCCACGTCCATGTGTTGCTTTGAACTTGTAATTCACAGAATTGGTCACTATATTGAACTAATTATCAAGCTTAACACTTGCCAATTTTGATGGCTGTGCTCCCTTATAAAAAAGTCAGGTTTGAAGGGAAGCAGAATGATATATTGGAAGATGTGCAGCCTTTATCGAAATCTGGGGAGGAAAAGTAATGAATATACAAAAAAATACCCCCTCTTGCCAAAAGCTAAGCATAATTTAGTTCTCTAATTGGTTGCTGTGACACAGATTAGCAAAATAAATAGTTTGCAATAACAAATACATATAAAAATAAAGTGGTTAATTCCCTCTCCCTCATAGGAAAAGTTTCTTGTAACAATTGAGTGGAAAAATATCTGTGCTATCTAAAAATCTAATGAAGCCATATATTGTTCATGGAAGTAAAACTAAAACAACAATTTCACAGCACAGCCTAGTACATTTAAATTAAATACTAGTAACAGTGGAAAGAAACACTGATAAATTATTTCTGCAGGCAGGAATATAGAAGCAAAGTGTGTTCAGACACTAGAAAAGACTTAAAAACTACATTTTTTGCCAATTACTTACTGTGGTTGGAAATGATCACAAACACTGGTTTGCCAAAGAAGTGATTTCAGGAATCACACAGCTTAGGCTATAATTAAAAAGCAATCTTTGGGAAATAGGTTATTACCAGTATTTAGTAGCTAATTTGTTAGCTAATGCCTTAACAAAGCTCTCCTCTGATTGCAGTGGAGGGGGAGCGACTTCAAGAGGATTATTTGCTATTAAGACTTGCACTCAATTATTGAGAATGCTGCCGTGCAATTACAATGGCAGAGCAGTCACCAGGAAAGCTGGATGGATTCCGCCTGTGCTGCAGCCAGCAATTCCCACATGCAGGGCACAAGTCTGGCCTCTGAATTTTAAGAACAGCTCTCAGGATACCCTCACAAATTTGAGTGCTTGGCAACTAACAGAGGGGTGCAAGTTCAATGGTTCTTGATACCAATCACACATTTTATTATCACTCACATCAATGTGGGGATTTTTCCCCTATGTTCTTTAATTCCGTTCTGAAGGAGCAGTTGCGCAACTACTGGAGTCTCTAGATAACATTTTTCATTGAGATAATATGATACTAATTTGTTTTGCCTTTTGACAAAAAGGACAACAGGACAACAGGAAAGTATTTTCTGTCAAAATCTACTGGAGATTTACATTACTGGAGATCAACATAACAGTAACTTACAAATATATCCCATGTACTGACTCAAAGCTGCCATCACTTGCTCCTACCTCCTATAATAGTTCCTGTCCTGCTGACCAGGGCAAGGAATTGAACACCTCACTAACTCCAGATTTAACTTCAGTCTCAGGAAACATAACCAACAAACTTCTAGGTATCAGGACAAAGGGAAGACATCCAAACTCACCCATATTTATGAACCACTTTTCCTTCCAAAACTATCACATCAGACTCTTATTACCATATTTCAATTGCAAAGACTTTCCTATGGCAAAATCTGAGAATAAAAATGTCTTTAACAACATAATTGAACATGAGACATACTTTTTTTGTAAAGGTTGGTTTGGGGAGCTGTATCCCAGCTGACACAGAATCTCAGGAAGCCTTCAGCTGCAGAGTAAAGCAGAGAGGCCCATTAATCATATTTATCAAGATTGTCTACCCTGGCTTTCATGCAGTTAGGGGAAATGTGCTATTCTACTCCAGCAACAAGGAGCAAGGCTAAAACAAACTGACCTAACTGCATGGGTCATTTCCAGAAATAGAAAGGATACCAGCAGCACAGCTGTACAGGCCAGAAGGCAAAATGCTGGGAAGGCTGGAAAGAAAGGGGTAAAAAACATCCACTCAAAACTTGTGAGGTATGTAGCCAGTGGCAAGATTAATACTGGGCCAAATTTTGCTTCAGTTGGCATTCAGTATATTAAAGTCAGCAAGACAAGATTCAGTTCAGTTAAGTGCCTTATGGTCTTGTGTTTCACGAGACTCCTAAAATGTTTTATTGCACTTCAGGATTTCATATCAGCAGAAGCAAGGAGGGAGCAGATAACCTCCCACTGAGGTATGAGCATATTATTTGTTCTGATACTTGTGGATCCTTTTTTATTTTCCCTTCACTTTTACATTAAGAGAGTCTGCAATGCCAAATGCAAGCACAGAATATAATGTACTACCTGTTCTCCCATGGGAAAGCGGGGGTAGTATCCTGGCTTATGTATCTGCCTCTGTTCTGAGGGTTTGCTCTATCTGAAAGAGCACTGAGATGCCTCAGTCTACTTAGGACAGAAATTCATCTATGTCACATACTGTGCATCACCAGCAGCCTTTAACTGGGAAAGAATCAATCCTGGGATAGCCAGATCTGGCAGAGCAGCCCAAGCACGGGCAGTGTGATGCCAAAATGTTCAGGCCAAACTCTAGACCTGCTGGCTTTGAAAAGCAAGAAAACTATTTTCACATATTCAACCAACATAAAAAGAAAATTTGCAGAGCTTAAGCTTTACTGGCTTCTATAAAATTAACAGAAAAATAAAAGTGAGATAAAAGCCTGGTTTAATAACACTATTTCCATCTGCAGTATACACACCAGGTCTGCTTTGCCTACATTTCTATAAAAATAATGAAAATCATGTTACCACCAGTCTCTCCTGCTCCACTCCCTACATGCATTTCCAACTACATTGTCACTAAAAAGTGACATGGGATTTTCAAATTAAGGTACACGTCACACTGGGATTATCTCAAAGACTATAAAGCTCACTGGATTTTTCTAAAAACCAGATAAGCTAGAGAAATGCAGAATATTAGCAAAAACTGATGCTAAAGTAAAATTTAAAACAGTTTATTACACAGCCCAGGCACTGCAACGTGTCAGGATCACACATTCTCCTTTCTCTTCTTTGTGTCACCTAGGCTTTATTCCACTGGGCAAGAATACATGGGGAATGCTACACACCTTATGTAGTCCATTCATATCACAAGAAAACCTGGTTAAAGTTAAAAAAACAGCAACCCATAAAATCATCCCTAAACTGAATCTCTCTCCGTTTCCTCACGCGTTTGAATTTCCCAGGAAATTCAACAGGACTAGCGGCCAGAATCAAATCAAAGTAATGACATCTCAGATCTTATGTTTCCTTCGCATCTGCTCGGAGGGGCGGGATTGGAGCAAAGCCAGCTCCAGGATCCACAGGTCATCCCCAAATTCGATCCCCCGCGGCCCCGGGCTGGCGCTGCCGCAGGTGCGGGCGCTGCCGCCCCCCGGTGTCGGACCGCGGGCAGTGCCGGAGCCGATGCGACACGGCAAGACACCGCTCCGGTTTCCTTCTATTTTTTTTGATTAGAAGAAAGACTTCCCGTGCCCCAAATTAACTTCTTTTCCTTTACCTGGCCAAGCGAATTGACTGATTGCTAGTGCACTGCCAAGATTCCCCTTTCAGCAAGCTAAGAAAGCTGTTTCATTAGCCAAGCCTGGCCCTTAAAATATCCCAGAGCTAGGTAGGGCTTTCAGTATTTTCTTTTATGAGGGTCACTTCTCCTGTGCTCAAAACACTGGGATCAATTCCTATTTCCTGCAAGAGAATAAGAAAATAGTCTTTTAAAAAAACTGAAGTATGATGTGTATCAAGCATTTGGAAGAACTGTTCTTGTGGCCGACTCTCACAAGTGCCTCTCTAGCCATGCTACCAAACATTATCATAGCTGATAAATTACATAAGCTCTCTGCCACAGATCTGGTTTCTTTTTCACACTCTTTGGGCTACAGATTCAATTCTTGGATTGCTGATTCTTTTCCTCTGGTTTTTAGCAGGTGTAGAGAAAATAGGTAATAGCAACCTAAGCATAAAAACCAGGTAATTGCTACTAATACTGAGAGCAGTGTGATCCTGCTGGTGGAAAGCTTCCACTGTAAAATCATGGTCTGGTTTACTTCAGGAAAGAATTTCATCCTTGAAAAACAGTCCTGTGCTTTCAGAAAATTGTTAAATTGCTTGCTGTTCCACACCGATCACATACATTTATAGGACTAGTTGCTTCAGAGAGTCCAAGACCCTTGACAAGGAATTATTAAAAACAATACCCTATTTTACATGTAGATACATCTGTATGATCTTTGTACGGATTTTATATAAACAGATACACAACACACACGTATTTTTGTAGGGTTAGAGAATTACCCACTTCAGCACAGACACGCAGAAATTGCTTCACCCACAAATGCTTATGTGGCCTTCACAAGAAAAAGCCCAGCAACCCTTCAGCCGTGACAGGATTACTCTACAGCTTAGCAAAACAGGAACTGAGACCTACAGAAAGAACTTAGACGGACAAAATACAGTTGCCCATACTGGAATGTACCTGTGGAATTAAAACTAAAAGCTGCCACTCAGCCAAAAATTCCACAAATTTCTCTTTGATTCTTGCTTGCTTGCTTTTAAACAGTCACAAATGTTAAGGCCAGTCAAATTTTACAGAAGTAGGTACAACTGTGTAATCCCATTAGACTTGTAGGGTCTTCCCCTGACCTCAGTGTCATGCTACAGGGCTACAGTGATAGAAGATTCTGGTCTCCAGGTGGAGGTGTGGGTGGAAGTGTTGAAGAAGTGTTGGCTTAATGATTGGACTCAATGTCTGAGAGCTCTTGTCCAACCTAAACGATTCTAAGATTCCAAGATTCAAAGTTACTCCATTAACTCTAATATTCTTAGTTTCCCTGGAAAAGTTTTGAAGATTTTAACATCAGATAGCTTTTTTTAATATCCCTTATAATCACTTATTTGTTACTTTCCAGTGTTCCTATTTTAAGCCTTTTCTCCTTCCTTTAAAATGAGGACACTATCTCTTGGTGCCTGTCCTCCCTCTTGTCACAGTCCCACCTTCTCATGAGGGAAAGGGATGCCTTTTGTGTGTTCTCTTTCATGAGAGATTTGCAACCTCCTCCTGATCCTTTGTAACAGATAATTTTATTTAGGTGGGGGAAAACAGTGGGGAAATTCATGTTCTCCACTGGACACAGCACATGGAGTGTGCTCTTCAAACCACTGTGAAACTTAAAAATCAGAGCAATCAGTGTAAGAAATACAGTTCTTAGGTGATTTAAAAAGTAAAAACAACAAAAAAATCAACAAAAGAAACAAAAATGTCACAACATGAAGAAAACCAGAACTTTTTCTTCATGGCATTTTCTTCTTCCCAACCTGTTCTTGCCCACAGTGCTGCTACTCACCCACAAAACACATTCCTACACCTTGAATGCTGCAGAAAACATCATTTGCAGGAACACTTTAGTGAACTGCTTTGAGACTGTATGGAAATGGTACCTCTGTTTGAAGCCTGGAGCAGAGCACGCTTCCTGCAAGACTCTGCTTGCACACACATTCACTTAGAAAGAATCTGCATTATCAAATCACATATGGTGCTTTCAGTTCACAAGGCTTTCAAAGTGTTTTTCTGTTCAAAGACCCCAGATGCTAGGCAGTAGTTTTCAAAGTACAGAAATACTCTGCATATATGAAATTCTTTTCATCTGAAGACACTCACTGATGTCAGGGAGATGCAATAACTGTGTGCTCCACTGGTAAACTGCACATGGATGGCAGCAAGGATGGCTGAATTCTGCTTCTGGGCAGCCTGTATGGATACTGCACCTGGCCCAAGAGAGGGTTCAACCAGAAAATCTGAGATCACTGAACATGCTTGGCAAAAAAAAAAAAAAAAATAAAGACACTGCTTCCCCCCAGACTTCAAGGAACTTGCTTTAGCTCTCTGTCCACCCTGGCCAGTTTATCTGCCATTCAGGTATGTCACAAAACCTATTTCCCACAACTTGTAAATTAGAAAAAAACAGGGTTATTTTCTGGTCTGTAAAACACATTTATAAGTGCTTTGTGAGATCTCCATTTTCAGCTCCAAGTACTATTCCAGCTTGTGCAGGGAGAAGACAATGAGCACAACCTACAGCAGCAAAGGACAGTTATTCCTTTTATCTGTTTACTGGTGTTCCAGAGTCAAGAGTTATGATGTGCCTGAGCCCTTCCTCCTGAGGATGGACTTGACCCCTGCTCTTATCCCTCAAGAATTACCTTTAACCCTCATACACCCCTCAAAATTAAAATCTCTTCAATATTGGTATCTAGAAGGATACAACTGCAAAAGTGATACAAGAGCTGATACAAGATAGGCTTTCCAAGACAAAGTGATGTTAAGGAGAAGGGGGAGCAGGGACTTATTTTTCAACTTTTCCTCCCATTAATCATGTCACATAACTTCTGTACAATTTTCCACATAGCTCTTTAATCCATTTTACAGTTCCCACCTCTTTCATGAGACTGTTGATGTTCTACATGGAAACCTCCAAGCCAAAGAAATGCTGGTTGCTCAGTAAAAGTCAAAACCCCAGTGCTAGGGCTCCTGCGTGGCAAATTCCTGGTTAAATCTAATCTATCTAGAATCACAAAATAACATAAAGCCAGCTCAGTTTTCCAGAAGGTAACAAAAGACAGATACTGCACATATTTCATTAAGGAGGATGTTTATTTTTCCAAATATTGTATTAAGATAGTGTCCTGTTTGCCTATTTCAATCGACATCTGCTCTGTAATACACAGAGAATGACAGAAGATCAAAGTTTTAATTGTGCAAGTCAAAGAATGTATTAATAACATTCTTTCTGTCCTACAGCAACAGAGATAAACTTTTAAAAAAAAAACCTCTAACAGCTAGGAGAACAGGATATTTATATAAAGATGTCCTAACAAAAGAAAAGCATGCAAAACTACCTTGAGTGAATAAACAAACTGGGCTCCCTGTTTGCAGAGTGTTCCCTATCGAGCTTAGCCCTCACAGATCCCCTCCTGCCCTCAGTCAACAGGGTCGACCTACCTCAGCTGGGTTTTACATTTTTATACAAACCTCTCTCAGCATCCTTTGTTCACTGACCCTTTAAATTTAGGAAGACGCAGCAGGTGTGCCTGTAAGGCCCATTTGGCTGCTAGTTGTTTTAATTTCCCTCTCCCAGGCAGCAAGTCGTTTGAGAAGAGGGTTTTTTGTTGGTCTTTGTCCTTCTAGCTCCTTCTTCATCTGCAGAGATGCATATTCTCCATAGCCCTTTTGAGACACACCTTACAACAGGACAGCAGTTCTGTGGAACACACACAACAAACAGCACCCTCTCCTCCTCAGGAGACATTATTACTTCTTGGCTTTCGCAACTGGGAAGAGCCTGAATGTGTTGCTGTTTGTCACACTGCTGCCACTCATTAATGGAACAGCATATTTGGAACTAGCTGGCCTTCTCTTCCCCAAAGTTATTATACCATGGAGTGCTCTCTCCCTCCCAAGACAGCACAGCTGCCTTTATTCATTTAGGATCTGATTTTAAGGGAAAAAAACAAACACAAAAAATCCCAAACCAACCCACAAGTGTACTAAGTTAACAAACCGGGACTTCCAAAAGGGACGACTTGGCCATCTCACTGAAAGCAAGGCCAGTTCTGTGTTGTACCAGAGTGGGGCCAGGTGGTTTCCTTTCAAATTCAGAGCTCTGAGATGAATTCTGAAACAACACTGACAAGTAAAGCATCGTTGCTACCTCCACATGAATGGAGGCCACTACGGCCAGAGCGTGAATTGTCTCAGAAAAGTCTATGAGGCAACACAGAGGATAAGAAGAGTTTAATAATAATTTTAGCTCCGTTTGAATTTATTTCTAAGCTAGAGCCCAGTCTGTCTGCAATATTTTTTAAAGTGACAGACTGAATTAAAAGCACACAGAACACCCACTCAGCACTCACTCAGTTCTTCCAAGCCATGGTAACTCATGACATGACATTTACCGTGGCACTACTGGTGCAAAGATGCAACCTGCACACAGACATGCCAAGGGTGAAGTAACTCACTGTACACAGGGAAACTGGATAAAGCTCTTCCTTTCCTTTTGTGTTGCCCCTTCATTCATAATAATGTCCTTTAAGACATCTGCTAGAGTCCTGTAACATGAACGGAAATGGAAGAGCTCCAACGGGAACTCAGGGGTTTCTTTCTTTTTCCCATGAACTGAACATTATGGAATTTTAACAGATGTTCTACTTGGTCATAGTTAATAAAATGAATTATGCAGGAATTAAAAATCTGGCTCCATTTGCTTATATAAGATCTCAGCAGCAGAACTACATTCCCATTAAGAAATTCTAGTGGATTTACAGTCTGGTCCTGCCTTGTTATAAGATGGCTGGATTTTTTTAATTTTACAAATTAACTTGTCTCTGCTGTGGAAAACATGAATAAATTTACCTGTTCATTGACTGCTCTGAGCAGCGTAATCCACTTTCCACACCGATGCATACTACAACCATAGGAAAAGACAATTCCCACTTGGATTTGCTTTGGAAATGACATCATGGGAATTCCACATCATTTCACAGCCTCCAATTTCTGCCATTTATTCAAAGTCTCATTCAGCAACCTAATAACCATACTCTCACTTTGTGCTTTACTATAAAAGCTTTTCTCTTGGAGCACAGATGTCTCTTTCGGGTCTCTACTGCCAACAGAGTGATGCACTGTACCTCACTTCCCCTTCCATTTTAGGATTAGTTCAGTGTAACTACATCAAAGGAAGATGTAAAGGCCAAAAAGTAACGGAGATGAGAGAAAAGTCACCAAAAAGAAGTTAGGTGAAAAGAGTCACAGCCAAAACTTTCAAGCGTTGAGGTTCATACAGTTATTTCCAAAAGCATTATATATTTAGCCATCTTCTTTCTCTACCAACGTTCATCTGCTCAGAAAGTATTCTGAGGAGAAGATAAAGGGGTAAGTGAAAGACTGAGAATCAAAAAGGAAGGATGAAACAACTACCTTTCACCAGAACTGCAGCAGCACAGCAGCTAAAGCAAATTACATGAAGCTGTCCTGAAAAGATCTGCTTTGCTATAGTAAAAATATGAGGTTTCAACATCACACTCCATTTATAAACAGATTCATTCCCACTGAAGTCCAATCAACTGGCAAACAGATCTCTGCCCAGGCACTGAAATCTGCTTGATGTAATACACAAAATTTCATCCCAGTGCAACAGCTAAAATTAACCTTTCTTCAATTCTGGCTCAAGAACTTCGGCAGTGTGAGAATATCATCATCTGAAAAGCATCAATATTCCCAGCCTCTTCCAATTACTTTTTTTAAATGAAAAATCATGCATTGAAACCCCTCTATCCAAAAAATCCCACTCTATCCAAAAAATCCCACTCTATCCAAAAAATCCCACTCCACTGTAACTAAACAAAGGGGTTTGTGAAGGTGAAGAACCAAAGCATGTAAACAAACTCTATAAGCAAAAAAGTCAGCTGGAATTAAATGTCAGCCTATACATGCTATGCAGCTACCTGGTTATGTCCAATAATGAATTAATATAGATTTTTATGTGAAAATAAAGACTTTCTCTAAAGGAAAAAATGTACTTAAGGAGAAGGAAAAATCTCAAGATTAAATGTCATCCTTACAACAGCTCCAGCTGAAGGTGCAATATTCTACTCTTACTCAACTGGACATTGCTTTACAAAATTTAATGTCAGAAAAATGCATCAGTCTTAACAGTGTTAAATTCAACGATTTTTTTTTTCTCTTTGAACATCACCTATGATTTGTTTCATTTTGAAGAGAAAGCACATTTCATTTGGTAATCATTTACTTCTCATTCTATTGGACAGATTCTCCCAAAAAGCAATACTTCAACTGAAATCAGTTCTGAAGGATCTTTTATGAATACACATAATGGAGAGGACCCCCATTAAATTTCCAACAAAGTGCTGCCATTTTGAGTAAACAAAGTTATCTCAGCAGGGTCACACACTGTGCCATGAATATGGTCTGTAAATTAATTACCACCCTGACATATGTCAAAACAAATTTTAAGGAGAATAGCACCCAGTAGCAACTGTGTGTTTTATCTACCTGTTAGTATGCAAAATCTGTATTCAATGGGATCTAAATTTATTCATTTATTCAGAACCCCTCAGAGAAATCAAAATGATCCGTATTTGTTGGCCTTTTTTGCCCGTCTGCAAATGAAATCTGAGTGAATAACGTGTTTAGTGAGCCAGAAAATAAGTACAGGACAAAGCTGTGGTGGAGGTTACGTTTCAGAAAAGCAGGTGTCATCTTTGCACAAATAACTAATTTTTTAAACACTCAAAACTGCTAAAATAGACTGCAGTGCATTAGCATTTGTCAGCACTTTAAGGAACACTAAGTTTTGTATTTCTTATTTTAGGTAATACCCGTCTTTATTCCATACTTGTAACAAGAACTGGCTAACATAACTGTACCTAAAAACAGTTTTCAGCATGAAGAAAGGTTTTTAAAAGAGCTCTTGAATCAAAGCTTAAAAGGCTTCTGCAACTGGCTTTATTATCAATGGCAACACAGCCAACAGATATGAGCCCATGGTTAAAACAGAAGAGGAAAGATCCAAAGCTATTTTACTGAGTCATGTAAGGAGAGGACAACCCTCCCCATATACACATAAAGCACCTTCCTGAACAACACAGGTTCTGTCTGATCACATGTCAGGAAGAAATTCTTCCCTATGAGGGTGGGGAGGCCCTGCCACAGGTTACCCAGAGAAGCTGTGGCTGCCCCATCCCTGAAGTGTTCAAGGCCACGTTGGACAGGGCTTGGAGCAACCTGGGCTAGTGGAAGGTGTCCCTGCCCATGGCAGGGGATTGGAACACGATGAGTTTTAAGGTCCCCTTCCAACCCAAACCTTTCTGTGATTTTATGTTTTCCCAGAAACCAAGCCTCATCTCTGTTTCAGCTACACATACATGTTGCAACTTCTGCTTTGTCAAAAGATGACCTCCTGGGATCTGATTCTGAAATTATTTTAGACTGGGAATTTCTCAGTAGGTTTTTCTACTTCTTTTATGATCTGCCTTCAGTCCACATGGCATATCAAACACTTCCATGACACTAATCCTGGAATTCACATTACATTTATGAAAAGATTTTAGTTTAGGAACTCTTTTCTGCCAAGCAGGTAAAAATATTTTTAGCCCCACTTTTTTTTTCCTCAACATTGAAGTACTTCTGATTTAGAGTTAAGCAATGCCATATCAAATCTACAGACTGGGTGACTAAATACATTTCTTTCACACATTAAAAGAGAAAAAAAGAGAGAGAGCACAATCCTCCCTATATACAGATGACAGATAATCTCTTGGCATCTGTTGACGAATATATTTAAAGAAAGCCTAAATATGTCTGTGCTAAACTTGGCCTGATGCCACCAGTTCACCACAGCTGGCATATACAGTTCACATGATGCAATCACAAGACTTGAGAAAATTTCCAGTACTTTAGTTTGTGGTTTTCTCATGTTAACATATACCTTTCCCTCCATTTTCGATTTAGCAGCAACAGAACCGAGAGACAGAACACATGTATCACAGGTTTTCTTAGTGCACATTATCAGTATTCTATTTAAATTACAGACCAGTAACTTATCTAGAATGAAATACACTGGGATTTAGAGTTTATGGTTCAAGCAATTGATCAGAACAACTATCTCTTGTTAGAAAACTAAGTGAGGCAAAGGAATCGATTTAAAAAAAAAAAGAGAAAAAGACAAGTGTTTTACCTCTCTTAATACTGTGCTTTTATAACCCCGATAAAGTCCTTGAACACCCTGTAAAACAACAAAAGAAAGTATCATCCACAGGGAATTAGTTTGCCAAAGAGCACAGTTAGTCAGTGATTACACTGCAGGCATTACAGCCTGCCCAGTGTCACACCTGAACCTCAAATTGACTATATTCATTGTAAAATTGTATATTGTGTTCCATTACTTACAATGCCAGGGGGTTTTATTTTCACCTTCTTAGCCTTGATTCAGAGCTTTTATCAACACAAATACTTTACATTTTTAACCAGCTGATTAACATTCAAAACAACTAAAATTTATTTTATAAGCATATATAAAATTATGTTGTATAGGGCAGTTCATTCAAGTGTTTGGAAAGGCTTATGGTTCTCTGGACAGCAACACAGAAGGGGAAAAACATATGGTTTTGAGAGCACCAGCTTTTAGAGCAGAATGATCAAGTCACAGAAAGAAGTTCCAGTGAATCTTTTGTGCAAGGTTATCACAATAGTTTTCATCTGAAAGCAAATAACAATCCAGTGAATCATTTAAAGATCATATTTACGTCTTCCTTCTCCTGGCTTTTATTTTACACTTAGAACTGTGTATAGTATTTCCCCCCACAGTGTTTTCAGGAGCCACTTTCTCTTATGGAATACAACCTGAAAAACATGTCTTGTGAGACTCTGCAAAAGCAGAGGTGAACAGGTTTCTACGGGAGGGAACAGCATAACTCCTGGAAAGATTACAAAAGCCCTTATTTTTCAGAAGTCACCAATACTGGATGAGCACCCATTTCCAGAGTTCCTCCTGGCTCCCATAGAGCCTCTCTGAAACAGTGCCTTTAGGACACCTCCTCCAAAGCCTGCTTCAAAAACTGGGGACCATTCAGCAAATTCTACACACAGAGATTCGATGTTCTGCTGTCCCGGACAAGGACTGTTTGTACACATACAAGCAGAGCTTTGGAACCTGGAATGCTAAATCCCTTTTTTAAAAAATTTTTTCTCCCATTTAAATGGAGGTACCCCACACAAAAAGAGTTGTTTGGAGCATGCATGTAAGTGCACACACAAGGGGGAGGTGGGGGTTTGGTTCCCTCGATCCTGACATGCCAATCGCCTCTAACAAGAATAGATGGGAAAGTGCTGGGAGAGCACAGAACTGGAATAAAGTTGTAGGAATGCTTCTGGACACGTATGGCACCGAGTGGGAAGAATGAAACAACTTAGAAATGTTGCTCTGAACTCACCTCGTGGTACAAGGTTTGGGAGAGAATCCGGAGGGTGCTCGAGGAAGGAGAAACCTGGGCCCTTTGCTTGACGACCTCAGATGGAACCCGTATGAGACACGCCACCTGCAGAAGAACCAGATGGTCAGAGAGCAATTCCCTTTGCTGTCTCTCTCTTCATACAGTGGACACTCGTTTCATACAGAAACCTGACAAACAAGGAGATCAGTTTTGTTATTGTAGGAGTTGAACGTAAAAGCTGTTTATAAGCAGCTTATGAATTTGCTCTGAGCGCCATGTACTTTCTGAACACAATATTATACTAAAAGGAAAATGAAAGGACCCTTGGAATATTTAACTTTCAAACTAGAGCTAGATTTGGGTGGGGAAAATCACCAATGAAACCAAATTTGAAGCCATCCTGTCTTTTAGCAGCTACAGGAATTTCCCCCCCTACTTTCACATATCTAAACTGGAGATTTAGGATCCGAAAGAACAAACTTCTTTCCTTGGTAGTTCCTTTGTGCCCTCTAGTGACTGATAGCAAGAGACATTCTGGTCAGCTTTAGATGCACACAATATATTCAAGGTTTACCTTAAAACTCCCACTAGATTTCATTCAAGGTGAAGCACTGGATTGATCCTTTCCTAGACAACGAATTTTCAAGGCAAGAAAGCCCTCTGCAGCTGGATGTAATAGCATGGCTGCTGCCATAAAGGTCCAGCTTTTCTGAATAAGCTTTAAAACTTGGCTTTAAAACATTCACCTGCCACTTTGGCTTCAGGTAGGGATTAAGCTTATGTGCATATAGTTTTAAGGAATGAGGATCCTGAAGTGTGGGAGTTACAAGCCTCTTATCTCTCTGGAAAATGCCTGTTTATCAGCACTTAAACTTTTAAGCAGAGTTTTCCTTTGGTTGGCTCCAGGGATACTTAAAGCAGTGATGGGACTGGTGGCAAAACACTGGAGACACCACAGGCCTGATTTTTAGCCTTCATTAATCCCATTCTGTGCTGGACTCAGGAGCACACTACGATTCCTAGACATAAAGGTGATCACAGAGTACTTCAAATTCAGAGCAGCCCGTCTGAAGTGGCAAACCAAGCAGCTAAGTGGGAAATCCATGTGTGCCAAAGAAAGTACAGGAATTCATTGGAGACTGCAGAGAGACAACAATTTGAGTGGTCATTTGTGGGCAACACAATACAAGTTTTAAGTTTCATTTTCACAAAGACACCAAGAAAAAGTCTGTTATCCTGTTACATTCCTACAAGTTTACCAGACAACAATATCCAAAAGTCATTACAAACAGATCTAACTCCATGTGCTCTTCAATTCTCAGGGTCAAAAATAACAAGTGACCCCAATCTGTCAAGAAAATAAGAACTGTCAAGTTGTTTGATAGTTCAGCATAAATATTTATAGAACTTCATGCTTCATAACACTCCATGTCCTTATATTAGCTTTTTATTCCTTAAAAATATGGAGGAAGGAGGAAATCTTTAAAAAGGCTCGGATGAAAACAATCTAGTCAATCAAGACCAGACAAAGAGCACAGCGTGGCTTCCTGACATCTGGGGTGCTGCAGTTTTGGCAGCAGAAGGGTGGCTACAAAGTAATGTCTCCATTTCCCCCAGACTACTTGGGGTGCATTTCATTTCAAATTAACTTTGATGTTTCTCCCATTTGAATTTGCGCTTACAAGGGAGTCTGTGGCTGCACAAGAACAAAAACAGTGATTACACTGCGCTGCTCTGAAAGGAAATAAAGGCCCGTGTCACCCGGGCAGTGCTGTCAGATTGGCTCCATAGGGCACTTCTGGGACTCAAAAAGCCACGAGCTGCGACTGCCAAGATCAGACTGAACGGTGACATTTTCGCTGTGCACCTGAACTTCCAACGCGCTGCCTTGTTTGTTCCTACATATGTACCTTCCTTTGTATCAATAACAATCCCAGCAGCCTTTTGATGTGGAGAACAGGTCTCTAAAGGGAAGTATGCAAGATTAAGTTCACAGGTATCTTATTTAAAAAGTAACAGCCTGGATAGATGGGTGCAGAAAAATCTCAACTCTATCACGCTCAGATCTCAATCGCTCCGGTGCCTTCCTGGTAACGCTGCCAAAGGTAAGAGCACACAACGTGTGTCTCCACAGTTTGCTTTCTTAGATAAATATGTTCAAACAGCACCACTGTGATAACTCTGCACCAAGAGAATTCACACTTCAGTCTTCAGACATCTGAAAGCTATAAGCAAATTGCATAGCCAAGGGTGAAAGATGTAACTGTGCAGCCTCTCCACAGAAACTGCCCATCTCAAGGCTTTTACCTGCACCCAGTATGGAATTAATAGACATGTAACACAGACAATAATGTGACCTCACACGGTGGGAGCCCATTCAGCTCCCTAATCACCAAGATCTCAGGAAGAAATTGCTTTTTAATCTCTTGGCTGTTCACACAAATGTAGCCTGTTGCTTGCCACAGAAGAGCACAATACAGCCCACCAAACTCAGGCCATTCCTGGTGCATCCTACCGGATTTGGGGGTGACCCTGTGACAAATTAGCTCTCTGCAGAACATCTGTAGAGCCAGCCATGGACAGAGTCCAGCAGTGGGCCCTCAGCAGACTTACAGCATCAGACAACAGCACCCTGTTGATAGGGGCCACACTCATTTTCACAAGCAAGGTCTGGAGCCAGGAATTATTCCCATCTTTTGATGGGAGTAAAAAGACAGAATCAAGATCCTACAGACCAAGTTCAGGGGGAAAATGGGTGCTGCCCTATAAGCTCCTTCCTTATTTACCAGGTCAGGTAACACCATTTTCCAGCTTTCAGACTCTCTTGTCCCCTGTCAGTGTACATGTATACATATCATAGGAGCAGGAAGATGATAACACTGAAAAACTAAAGGCTCAAGAATTTTTAATTTTAAGCTTTAAGAAAACCTAATTTTACAGCTATGAGCAAAGCTATTATTAGTTTACAGAGCAGGTATGCAGAAATGACAATATTAGCATTTATTATCTTTCTAGCCTTTTAAGACTGTAACCACTTCTGAGCAAGAGGGTACTGAATTTCAAAATCCTTGTATCAAGTCATTACTAGGTCAGAGGGTGACTCCAGTATTTAGACAAAAACCTAAGTGCATTTTTAATTTACTAACTTGCATTAGTGAATTAGGGATAAAAACTAAAACCAGGACTATTTCATTAACATTTATCTATGTATTGCTAGGACAGTATATGTTTTAATTAAATTAAGGTAATTTTTTACTTCTGTCAGTTCAGGGAAAGGCGTTTTAACTTTTGGATAGTCTCTGCATGCTTCAACGCTGCCATCTCCTGGTCAGATCCATGCTGGAACAAGACTTTCCTAGCTGTTCTCACCAATGTCTCAACTGATGGTGAAGAATGACCAGGACAAGTAAAGTCTCAAAAGTGCCATGAAGCTTTATATATACCAATTCAAACAGTTTGTTTGAATATGTATATTATACATATATATTCCTATATACCTGAAACCTGTCCCCATGTGGCCATAGCTAGCAGAAAACAAGATCTGCACCAAATAGCACCAGGAACCTGCCCAAAGCCTTTTCCATGGGCTCACCTAAGTTTACTGGAAATACCTGATATTAAAGCTGTAATTTCTGCACAGGGGCAAATCCCACTCAAAGCTAAAGCAGCTGTTCAGAATCAGGCAGACTCATCTAATTCATCAGCACAGGGATACTGAGCATTTTTCTCCAGACAATAACACAAGATACATGTTAAAAAAGAACAAAGAGGGACAGGAAGGTTCAGTGCAAGTAGGTGATCCAGGCCCTCGTGATTCAATAGCCAGGAACTGCAAAAGCTGCAAGATATCCACAACTCACTGCTCATTCAGGGAAACCAGCAGCAAACACAGCCTTCCATGAAAATGGCTGAAGAAAACTCCCAACCAAAAAGATATTTTTTATTTTACTTTTTGTTAATGATCTTTTGGTTAACATGACAAAAAAATCTGAAGTAGCTGGTTGGACTAGAAAGAGCCCACAGCATTGCCACTGCAAATTCAGGAACAAGCACTTCAGTACAAACCACCCTGCCACCACTTCCAGCTCACTAGCAGGTCTCTGCTCCACTATCCAACACGTTCTGTTCTTTAGCAAAGCCAAACATAGACAATGCCAACATTTTTAGAAAAGAACACAACCCCTCCTGGTCCTCAGTGCTGCATTATCATCCAAATATTAACATTTCTCATTTAGATTAACAGCCCTCTGCTTCCACCCTTTGTGCTCCAGGCAAATCATTTTCTCCATGACTGGATTTGTAGGGTTTGGTACGGAATCAAAGTTAACATGTCTGTTTGTTTTTAGGCACCTACACTACAGCTTGACCACTAACCTTGCAGGAACAATCTGTCCATGAGGTGTATCCAGAAACATTTGGATGAGGAGAGAGCAGGTGCTATAGTTGCCATTAAGGGTTTATGCTGGGTATTTAAACTGGGTTGATGCACGGCAGGTTTTCTCAGAACCAGGGACACAGCTGGTACAAAACCATTAGCAGCTTTGTAGCTCTAAGGAGAGCAGCTTGAGAAAGCATTTATTTCCTGCTGCAGCCTGGCTGCACCTTGCACAGCTGATGATCTGACTCACACTCTTAAAAGCTCCCACAACCATACGGTCTGAGCACTTATCTTTAGTAAGAGACAGATATTGCCCATGCTCTCTGGAAAGGCTGCTGAAGCCCATTTTGTTAATGTACTCCTTCCTGACTAACAAGCTGAGCCATTCTCTGTACTAACCTGAGCTTGGGTGAGGATCAAGACCAAATTTTTTCCATTTAGTAATTAGCCAGCTATTCTGCTACGTGGCAGGAGAAGAGTAGTTTGGGAACAAAGAACTGCTCTGGAATTTGTTAGTGGCTGGTGATTTAGGAACCTGCACTCAGTGACTCTGAGCAAATGTCTGCCTTGCACAGCTAAGCCTACTTGAAAATCTGGTACAGAAACATGCAGCAGGCTCCAGAAACCTTTTCTTTGTTGCACCTTTAAACCCTTTAGAACCCTTTCTAAAGGATTTTAGTATTTAAATTTCTCAAGCAGGAAGTTAATTTTAATTACGTTATCTGTCTGAGTAGGCTGAGAAGCTTTAATTGATGTTCACCATATAAATATAATTTAATACTTAACACAGAACTAAAAGAACATACCTGGGGACAGTTACTCTTAAATGTCATTTGCATAAATTTATTTTTAATCAAATAAGAATCTAATTTATGACACTAAAAAACTTTGTATCCAGAGAGCAGAGACTTTAAGCTAAACCTCACAATACCTGTGGCAAGATAATCACTAACCCATTAGGGAGAAAAAGCTGCTGCACAAAAATCACAACAAAGAGGCTATGACTTATCAAAGGACATATGTTTAGGCTGCAATCAATCTGCTAACAAATCCTAATCTCTCACCCCATTCCTGAAGGTCAGAAGAAGTGCTTGCTGCAACATGATGTAAAATAAGCACGAAAGATGGAGCAACTCTAAAACCCCATTCAAAGAGAAGCAGCAGTAAAGTTGGTTTTGTGGGGTTTCTTAAGTGTACTCTGCATTAGCCCTCACCATACTCCTGCAGACAAAAGCTACCTTGGGGCTCAAGCGTGTTTTGTTGCTGGTTTTCTGTTTGGCTGTTCCTCAATTTCTATGTCAGATGTTCCCTTTAAAGTAGGAAGTTACTATTTTTAATCTGAAACATGAAAAGTGTCCTTTTCCCTTTCTCAGGTAACTGAATTATTAAAATAATAGGTGAGTTTAAAATTAAGACATCTGAAGTTGCACTGATTTCCTCTGGATCCTAAGAAAGTACGGGATATTTGAACCTCTTGGTCGAGTTAGAGGCTCTCAACAAACCTTGAATTCAGCACTGACACTTCTCATGCCTCCTTGGTTCTTCAAATCTCTCTGGGATTTCCCCTCTCCAACAGAAGAGAAAATTGAATGCAATATTATGGGATTAGCAAAGTACCCTCCAAATAACTGCTTCTAAACTGTGGTCACAGCTCTCGTATTGGAAATGTTTGCTAGCAGGGAACATGAGATGCATCTGTCCATGGAAGATGAACTTCCTCCCCCTTTCCGCCACCAGGAAAATTAACAGAAAAGCAGAGAAACAGGAGACACCCATTTATCATTTGGTTTCATATTTTCTTTGAACAGAGCACCTGAACTGCTGCAGTCACAGACCCACGACAGCTCAAACCTTCATCTAAATAATTGCTGCCCCTTTGACCAAGGCAGAACGAAAATACAAGTAATTTGCTGTGGGTCACAACTCAAGTTGTGAACAAGTCCCTCCACACGTGCTTGTCAGCAGGCTGTGCTACCTGCTGGAGAACGACTGAAGTGGAGAATTGAAGCGTTAACACCTATTTTAATGAGGAAATTGCCTCCAGGGATGACGGAAACTGCCCAATACATGCACTGGCCACTATCAGTTGCTGCTTTAAATGCCAACCCCAGGGAAAAAGTGTTCATCTTTAGCAATAAAACTCAGAATATGCTGATCTTATTTTCCCCTCCCACTCCACAGCACAGAAATGCCTTTCCAGCACAGTTAAATTCAGTCCTGTGTAAAGCTGCTGGGGTCGTGAACAGGTGACTCCACTCCTAATTTAAACCCCATGGAGAGAACAAGCTTTGACTAATGGGCTCTGGATGGGAAAGCTTGGACAATGCCAAGCTCTTTGTCCTATCTTTGCCTCTGACTGACACAATAAGGCCTTCATTAATTTAACTGCAGCTCCCCTGTATGCTGGCAGGAAACATTTCTTCAAAGAGCAACCTCACCCAGCAAGATCCCTCAGATCTCAGCACCTCCCAGAGCTTAAAAACATGCTATTTCAGAGAGGAGACCATTCACAGGGACCAAATGTCACAAGCATTTAGAAAACTGGAGTTTCTGCACAAATGTTTTCAACTTCCTCCAAGTTCCCACCTTAGACAATTTTACCTGGAATCCGCAGAGCTGTTTTTGCAGAGCATTATTTCATCCTATCATTGTCAAACCTAAGTCAGCTCCATTTTATTACTTCCCAGAGCTCCCTTCTTCCTGCTTCAGAGCATCACCTGCACCACCACCCACTTCTTCCTTCACAATGGCCTTCTTGGATGAGCCTTTTCACCCCAGCTGCCTGAAGTCCTCAGCTGGCTCCTCGTCCATCACATCAGGAGCCCTCTCAGGGCTACTGGGCTCTCAGGTTTCCCTCCCCACACATGGCTCTTCAATTGCCCAGCTACATTCCCTACAAATCTTGCTGTGGGGGCTCCCTGCCTACCTCTCCTTTAGCCACATCAGATACACCTTTGTACTCAGTGGAAATTTGTGCTGAGTTCTCTTCACCCCAAGGAGAAACTCTTATTCCAGTCACATCAGTTAACAGGCAAAGAGCAGGGAAAGTTTGTGAAGCTGACAAGGCTGACATCAAACACTTTGCAGAAGTACTTGTCACTGCAGATATTTTGAAAGTTTGTGTGCTTTGCATAACTCAGTTGCTTCTTTCAAAGCTTAATCAGTGTAGTTTTGTTTCCTTTTTAAAACTAAACCTAAAACTTACCAAAAGTGGCCTGCTGTTACGCCCACCTCTTGTACTCCAGCACAACTAAGTGTCCCATGGATTTTGAAGTTCCTTAGTAGTCACATGTAGTTGGTTTAAACCCAAGTGGCAAAAATCAGATTAATAACTTTAAAAAAATCTTCCTTAACCTGGTTGATGCTTGACTCATAAATTACTACCACATTTAAAGACAGAAAGCCTTAAAACCAAAGAAAAGTAGACCCTTAATTCAATATACAGAACCATCTGCATGATCCAATCTATTCCAGCAACTCTTTCACCATGACAGTCTGTTAAACTTATTTTAAAAGGCTTAAGAAAGTAATCAAATCCACCAGCCAAACTGTTCTTTCAGCAAAAGAAGCATGGTGCATCCCATCCAGCATAAAACTGTTTCCAAGGAGCCAAGTGGGGTCAGGCTGTGTTACAGGAGGACAGACCTTAATGAGATTCCAGGCAAGAGAACACAGGCAATATTTTCTGAAAACACATTAAGTCTCTTGTTGAAAGATGACTAGTGTTTTACAGTTTGCTCAGTCTCTTGGGGCTACATTGGCCCAGAACACGGAAATTTCAACTACATTGTATTTTATCAAGTATTTTCCTCTAATTGAGCCCTTACTCTTTCCTTCAGCCTTTTCACTTAAAGAATTATGGGCTTGTCTACATATGGAGCTATTCATAGTTATTCCTGACAAACCCTGATAGAACATTAGTTTAAGGTAAGTCTATTCCAAAGTATCTCAGACTTTTCCAAAGCTGACTCTGGTAGAGTAAGTCAGGAAATCCATCAGGAAATACTTTCAAATTATTTATTTCTCACTTATACTCCTTAATCCAAATTAGCTTTCCTCTACAGACACTTTGAGCTACGAACATTTCTAAATCAACTGAGTATCAGCCCTAGGATTAAAAGAAAAGACATGACAACCATCAAGCTTTACTGCAAAGTAGCATGACCTCTGAGCCCTGGACTGAGCAGATGACACAAAGCAATGTTGGAAGAGCAGCTGACGAAGAAGAGGCAATATATGCAGTTAGCATGGAGCATACAAGAGAAGATCAGCGTGGGTGGCTGGTTAGGTGTTTGACAGTTCTTAATTTGCTGTTTCAGCCTTTAATTGTATGATGAATTTGTTGGCAGCATTTGTGGATTCACTCCTGCATTCATCTTTATTTACAACCAATTCCCAGACGCAGCTCTAATTTGAGTTTCCGTCCACTCCAGTTCTGCTCCTTCCCCAGTAGCTCTTAATGGCAGCAGTCTCACCTTCCCAACCATCTCCCAACCACTGCTTCTGAAAAAGGATTTGGCAAAAATCCTACAGCATCTGTATTGCAGACCTGACCTCACATAGATTAATTTATGAGTATTTCAAACCCCACCACGATTAATTCAAAAGACCACCAACATTGCTTGCTCACTCCCCTCCACTGCACATCTTGCCAGGGTCAGCATATTCCCCTTCCCAAAGCCTGGATGCAGCCAGATATGCACAGCACAAAAGGCACAGTCACAGCTAAAATTACAGGTATTGATCATTGAAAATAGAAAAAAAAGTTCAAGTACTGTGGAAGAAGCCCCATCAAACTTTGGCTGCTGTCAGACTTTGGATACTACTTTGAATACCGTGATCTGCCAGCCCACACTACATGGGATGAGAGGAGACAGGACACAAAGCAGAAAATGCAGCTTTTTGGTTTTAAACAGTTCAGTCCATTTATTACTTCAGTTCCTAGAAAAGACATATTTAAAAATTCAAAGCCATTAGCCCAAATTCTAGACATTCTAAATAGTAAATCACTTTGTTGAACTAAAAGCAGCTCTGCCTAGAGTGTCCAACTTGCCTGTTGAACTGAAAAGCCACATCTTCCAACATGCAAGTTTTGGAGTTTCAAATACCTAAAATCTTAACTTCATGTCTGTTGTGAGGTTGTTTTATCTCTTTTAGATTGGGCTCCTGCAAGCTGATCTTCTAGAGCTTACTGTGCTGTAAAGCCCTGACCAATTATCCTGCTGGAGATCCTCTTATTCCATTACTCTGTGGATTTGTCTGACTCATGCTTCTGCCTTTTCCTCAGAACAGGCATTAATAGCAACTTTCTTCTCTGACCCGGACAGTTACACTCATGGAATTCGTACCAATAAACTTTCAGAGATTCCTGTTCTTCTATTAAACTGAAACCAGTTAACTGTTTCAAACAATACTGCCAGGGCAGAGGGAAGAAGGGGCTGACTCACAGACACAGACAACACTGTGTTGTCTACCATGTTTATAATGCCTCTTTTTATCCAGGAAAGAAAGCCAAAAAACACAAGCATAAAATAAAGTAAAACATAGACTTTCCTCCTTTATTTGAATTTAAAGCACACTCAAAATGTCTTTCTACAGAATCCTGATTTGTAAACTGTAAACTTGATTGCATTTGAACTTGCTTCTTTTAAGAAACAAGTTAAGACTAGTAGAGAAAGCTAACTGAATTCCCCAGAAAGATAACTTCTGCATTTAGAAGTTTTCCTATTTGACACATCCCAACAGCAGATAAAAAAATTCTCAAGTTATTAATACAGAGGGTCAGATGCTAACCACGGATGAACCACACACTTTGCTCTTATCACAGAAGTACCTCAAGTGGCAACACACTGGAATACACAAGTGAGGTTGGAATTTCACCTTAAAATACCTGTCCTCACCTTGCCCTGTGGAGACACATGATCCCCTCTGTCCACTGAAGTGATGAACTTTCAGACATTTCAAGTCTCCAGCATTCAACTCTCCCTAAAGTACTCTGGAAACTTATACAAGGACAAAAGCAGCTCAGTTACTTCAGCTGGTAATCTACTTCCAGAGCATGGTCATTACAACTACCTGCCAAAAGAACAGGACATCTCCCTCCCATCCTGGTCGTCAGTCCTCCCACACACTTCCTCTCCGAAAGTCAAGGTAACTTGCTGTCTTACAGAGTAGGGGGAAAAAAAAAGCAAGACAGTGTCATCAAAAATAGCCAATCAAGAACAAAAGGTCAGAAAGATAAGAGTGAACCCAATATTTACAAGCAACAGCCCAAAACTTTCACTGAATATCTTGCAAAGCTCAGATGGTAACCATAACAATATCTAAATATTAGATGGAAAAGGCTGTTGTCAGCTCCCTTCTCCACAACGTGAGCCAAACGACTTTATTCTCACCTCCATGGAAAAGCCAGTGGGATGCAAAATTATCTGTGCTGAATCCAAATTAGCTGTGCTGAATCCGACCACTTTGGCACTCCCGAGGGAAACCTCATCGGTCAAACTGGGACAACCTTAAACTTGTCCCACAAAACCATGTTTGCAGGAGGTTGGTGTGAGAGGCTCAGAGCAGGACATCAATTTATCAAAGTTTCTTGTAATTAATACATACACTGTCATATTAAACTGACATAAAAAACTCTGTACAAATCAATCTGGAGCTGTACAGTTAACTTTGGTTCTGCAAGACCCACCTGGTTACTACTTAAAATGGGCACTAGGAGGTTAAAAATACTGTTTCTTCTCAGAGTTACTAATACCGCCTCAGAATATTAAAAGTAAAATTTTAGAACATCTGGTTTTCCTTTCCACTCCCTATGATATCATGTTTTCCAAGCACATTTGGCAGCTCAGTGTAAAGATACAGGCAGACTAAACATACAGGGCAAAGTCGAGTCAGGATGAAAAATTCCAATGTCCTGGATGCAGTAAGTGTGTTTCCTATCTCCAGATTTCAGTTACACAAGTGGTATAATAAGGGGTTTTTCCCCCTTGGTAACTCATGTATTCTTCAACCTACTTCTTCCTTGATGAGATGGTATACCATGTATCTGTCCTCTAGAATTTTGGCTGTGTCTTTGTAAGTAATTTTTCGTGTATTATGGGATATTTGGAGTCCCTTTACGGCGAGATTCAGTTATAGGAAAAACTAATTATGTTTAACAGGGTCAGATTTTGTATGTACTTTTCTTTATCTCACTCTGGGAGATGAGACTAGCTTTCTATATTTCTCCTGCCTAAAAGGAAAAAAAAAAAACAAAACACTGCTACAACCTCTGCCTTCTCACTGCTTGGAACTGGAAAAACGAACCAAAGCCATCCCAGGAGACTTTCTTTCCCATGAATTTCCACAGACTGCAAACAAGACAGAAGAGGGCTGTTATAACAACTAAGATTTCCCATTTGACTGATTTCTCACATATATTTTATCATATCTTGAGGCAAACTTTGTCTCTCTTCCTCTTTACCTATTTTATTATTTTTAGTGGGTCGCATTCAAAACATAGATTGGTCAGCGCAAACACACATTTAGGCTTTGCACATACTCATATTTTATTTGTGCACAAGAAGCTATCTGACTCATTTATGCTCACCAGCAAACCTAGAAATCCAGCATCACTCTTTTTGCTCTAAATCTTAATTTCTCTGTTTCGTAAAAAAACAGTGTGGAAATGCAAAGACATGCCTTAGGAATCTAACATGACAGAGTGTGTGCTTTATTATTTCACATTTAAAAGCAATTTATATTTTAATAACTATTAGAGTATACAATCCAAGAAAAGTACATATTATCAAAAAGAACTACTGACAAAATAATAGTCCCAGTGGTTATGCCCTGAATAAAACTTAATGACTAATCAATAAAACTATAACTTTCACCCTGGTGCAATTTGGACTAGTTTATATATTTCTATTGATCAATTAAGACTAAATGTGAGAAGGTCTTGCTTTGTGCTATTTTTTTACAGGTGTGTTGTAGCAAACCTCCAAATCCCTGTCTCAGGTATTCTACAGCTTAGTTCTCCTCTCACACACATCAGTCCAAGAGGAGAAGAAAAAGCTAGCAAAAGCAGAAAAATGAGCTGAAAAATGGCTGTTACAATATTGCAGTTTCCACACCATTAAGTGACATTGCCATTTCAATGACTCCCAATATACATTTCTCTGGCCTTCGAGTAGCAAGAGCCAAGCACGAGACAGCCCTGAGCAACTCATTTAACTGTGCTGCACCATCTCTGTCACCCCCAAAATGAAAGCAGTAAGTGCCTGAGCTGTAAGGGTCACAGACTACAGACCACCTTGGAAAAAACAGGGCAACAGGTTCTGCTGGAAGGAGTCATTTGTAGCCAACTGGTTTTTGGCTACTGCTAATTAAATTACCCAGTTACAGCTTTCTCACAGAAGCCTCACAGGCAGAGGGAATATACTATAAATAACCTACTTGACAAAGAAGAGTGTTCTGGATTGGTTTTCTTCCCAGTGTATTTTTTCCAAAGCACTGGCATCTCTTCACGAGCCCAACTGTCATTTCTCTTGATTCTGCAACAGCACTTGAGAAGCTTAAAACACCTCATGGATCTGCTGTTCTATGAGGTATCAGGAAACAAGGAATTTTAGGGCTATGCACTGCCATGGTGGTGAAGAACTTCTTGCTGATTTCTAACAGCCTTTAGAGAATTTTCATGGAAATAAGTTCTGTGCATTGCTTTAAGTTAGAAGTCATAACCTGACAGTACAGGCTCTAATTAAGATCAGAAAGAATCCATGTGAGGCAGCAACACAAACATATCCCACCCAGCCCTAAATCTATCACCTCCTATCTACCATTACCAGAGTGGTTGCACTCACACATCTTCATGTGCTTGGTATGTTAAATTAAGTTTCCTGGCTAAATCCCATTCAATCTAATCAGTAACATTTCCACAGAAGAATGAAAATTAGTTGGGGATCAAAACTGAACCCACAGAAAGCAGGGAGAGCTGAACTGCTTCCCATGGGAAATAGCCAGGCTGTGCTGCTGTAACAGTGAGGCACCTGGTGTTAACCTGAAATGGCACAGGCACCTCCACACTCCTGGTAGCCTCAGACCAACCTACACCTAAGCTAAATCACCATGGGAAAGAAAAGAAAAAAATCAGTTAATAAAAGGAAATATGGAACCACAGACACAATAAATTTTTCTGCCCCACACCACCACAGGCCAAGTTGCAAAAGAGCCAGAAAAGCCATTTTCATACGGTCTACTCCCTTACCCCAAACTTGTGGAGACACATAATTTACACCCCATTTTATCAGTGCAGTGCCAGGAAACACCCTGTGTGACAGAAACTGGAGAAAAGAGGTGGCCAGCACTGGCAGGAACAGCATGGACTGTTTACAGCTCAACACCCATCCCCAAACACTGCCAAGGTACCGTGCCAACAGATAAAAGTGAGAGTAGTATCTCGGAAAAGGAGGATTTTGCTGAACCTGGAATATATTTGATTCAGCTAAGCCAAAGCAATCTTGCTCTTTTTGTTTGCAAATAAGCTCAGATAGTTTTTAAAAACAAAATATTCAAGCTTCTGGGGAAAAGTGTGTGGATAAAGTGCCTTTGGTATTTACCTCCAAAGGAGGAATGGTCATAGTTTGATCACACTGAAAAGTGTTCTCTTTCAACACCTGCCACAGTCTATTTGCACAGGAAGTTGCTCTTACAGAGCAACCAGCTCCTGCCAGAGCCCCACTTTCAATTCTGTGGATTTACAGGTTGTCCAGTCATCCTGGTATTGCATGTTGGTGATGAAATTAATTTTAAAATCTCAAACGTTCAAATACAGCCTTGGCATTTCCTTAGTACTGAAAACCTTTCCTTCTCTCAAAATAAATAAAATAAAACCTAAAAAATCTAAGGAGTGGTCAATATAAGCTGAGAAACAGCCTAGACAAGGTAGATTGGAAAGTCAGGAGGGCAAGAAGTATTTTGTTACTTAAATACAATAGGTTAATGCTATTTCATTTCTAACTTATAAAACAAACAAAAAATCACACACCCCCCATTAATTTCTGCCAAGTCCATGCTGTTCACAAGGCAAGGGCAACCTAAGCAGCAAAACAAGAGAGGCTTCTCTTGTGACCTTCCTTAATGATATCTAAAGTGTTTACTGAATTTGGTCCTGGTTATTTTGGGTATTGTATAAACCTGGGCAAAGCAAGCCATTATTAGCAGCTTCAGAACCTGCTATAAACAAAGTAATGGATTTAATGGATAAGAAACACAGCAACTTTTCAAAACAGTGGGAGGAAAGAGTTTTCAAAAAGCCTGTATATAGAAATTATTTCCATTATTCACATGCATCTTTAACCTGCAATAACCCAACCAACACATTAAAGTAAAGGCTGCAGCTATCAGAGAGACCATGTGAAAAGCTGTCACTAAAATATACAGATGTTCATCCCAAGGGAAGAAGCTTCATTAGATTATCCACTATATTTTCCACTGACACAGGCTTCATCGGGAAAGCTTACACATTGTTTGGTACATGAAGTCACACAGCTCTATCCTGTAAAGGTTTATTTATGTTTTCGAACAATCCACACTTTCACCCTCTACTGACTTAGCAAGATCAGCCAATAGACCCACTAAGAATTGTTATTAAGTCATTTAAGTCATTTACTCACTTTGAAACAATCCTTACAAGTGCCAATGTGTAAAAACTGTCACAAGTATGGTCAACACTCAAAAAGATATGATGCCAAACCCAAGTTTTCATAATTGAATGGTTTCCTCTCCTCTCATGGACACACAACATATGAACTTCCTTCTTACCACTTCCCCAAGGGAGGCAGCCACCATGTGTGTTGCTGGAGACAGGTAAGATGAAGAGCCATGGGGCAGCACGGATTTCACATTCTCATACGTGATAAAAAATGCAGCAGCTGAAATTCAAGAATACATGCAATCATTTCACTGTTCCTCCACCACAGAACTAGCACAAAAAGCATTTAGAGGTGGATTTTGACACCTATTATTGTGCAATTGTAGTTAAAACCAGGATGTTTTTACACCAAAACAGTACAACAGTATCAACAAAATCTGGGGGATAATTCCTGCACAGATTTATGCTCCTGGGTATCCCAGCAAATATCTCATAAATATCAAAGGTGACAGAGACAAGATGTGTTAATTAGTCATGAATGTCCAGCACATTTTGAAAAAACGGTATCTTCCATATTCACAGATAGAGAGAAGATCTTTGGGTGCAGTTGAATTGATGGTCTTTTTTTGGGCGTGAACAAAGAACAATTGATTAATTGAAAAGAAAAACAAACGAACCCAAAATTCATCAAGGTGCTTGATACAATTCTGCCCTCCTTCATGTGCAAAACTATTTCAGTAGCAGTTCATTAATAATTCTTCCCTGCTAATGTCAGTTTAATATTTTGCAATTTAGTGCCATTTTTTTTTTCCCAAGCTTGTCAAAGACTTGCAAAGGTTTTCTGCAGTGAACAAAAATCATACAAAACTAAGCTGAGCACAGCAACATGAGCTGTGTTTATTCACTGCAACAGCCAACTACAAAGGCACTTACACCTTAAGGGTTATTCCTTCTCCTAAAGCTAATTTCAGTTCTCAGTTATACGTTGGAAAGATAAAACCACAGTTCAGATTTTGGAGATGTAAAGCCTGGAAAAAATGACATGTCTTGCGGGGGAACAGATTTTAATTGTACAGAAGGGCCATGTGAATTGCCTTCTGCTAATCAAAAGATTCTTATCACCTCAAAAGGAGATAACAGAGCAGCCAAGATAAAGAACTGATTTTTTTTTTATATCACCTTATGAAGGACATCAAACATCTGAAGGTGTCAGTGGATTCGTCAGCAAAGTTCTCCTGACATTTATGTCTGACAGCATAGCTTGCTGTTTTTTCATCCCTCCCTACAAAGACAAAATGGACAAAGGCATCAGGAGTTTCAGATGCCTTTTCTCTGCAGGAACTACAAGTGTTTACTTTTTAAAAAGATCAGTTTCAAAAGTATTTCGAAAATATGTTGTTGCTCAAGCACTTTGGACTTTGATTCATTTCCAGTGCTGTGGCAGAGTGGGTCATGACTAAAGTGTCCAGGGCAAGGAAGACTCAAGCCCTCTTTGGCACCTAGAAATGCTTTAGGGTGTCCCTATAAGTAAGGCTTATATCCAGGTACCCTTCAAAGGAATTAAGGTTGCTTTTCAGAGTGAACATGCAGCAGCCTTCACTCCAGGCTTGCTCAGAGTTTGCTCAATACTGTACAATTCTAGAATCTGCTCTTCACAGCTGGACATGGACTCACAGAATCCAGACAGGCAGGAGAGGAAGCCATGGACACAAATGTCCTATACAATGTAAATTCCCAATGAAATAAGACAAAGCATAACCCAAAGACAATTTACCATTTGGAAAGGATCCTATCGCAGTGGAAGGAACACCAGCATAGATGCCACGGAAACCACCAGCCTTCCTAAATCCTTGAGGACTCTGCAGTCTTGTTTTTACAGTATCCAGGGGGAAAAGGATCAAGTCAACACAGACACCAGCAACTCCACCAGCCTTCAAGAGAAAACCATGGAATAAAGCACATTAATACCTTCAGGGGTGAAGCTGTGCTGCTTATGTGAGAAACTGAGACAGGACTAACCCAAAGTACTACTGACTGTGGCCTTCCTGAGGTCAGTTTATAAACTGATGGTCTTACACAGACCTTAGTAGCTTCTATAGCTATAACAGGGAAGCTTGAACAGAAGAAAGTAATAGATATTACAACTTTCAAACAATTTTTAAGGTATTTTCAAAACAATCTCAATGTTTTGCATAGTGCAAGCAAAGCAATGCAACACTTCCCCACTATACAGAAAAGCAAGACAGTGGATGTCACTTATCAACATAGCACTGAGGGACCAACACCTCCAGGAGTTGTGTTATAAGATCAGAGAAAGACTGAAGCAATTCTGCTCCCCCTGTAAGCATCTCTAGAAAGCATATTCACATTTTTCCAGCAAACTTCTTCATTTAAAGTGTTCCTCCCACCCCATTTCCTTTGTTGAACAAAGCCTAAAGTAAAGCTGCTTTATTTTCTTTTGCTGATAAAAGCCTATTAAAAAAAAATCATACAATCACAGAATGGTTTGGATTGGGAAGAACCTTAAAGATCCAAACCCCTTGTCCACTAGACCAGGTTTCTCCAAGCCCCATCCAACCTGGCCTGGAACAGTTCCAGGGATGAGACATCCACAGCTTCTCTGGGTAACCTCTGCCAGGGCCTCACCACCCTCACAAGGAAGAATTTTTCCTTAATATCTAATTCAAACATACTCTCTGTCAGTTTGAAGCCATTTCCCCTTGTCCTGTCACTACATGCCCTTGTAAAAAGTCACTCTCCATGTTTCTTGTAGGCTCCCTTCAGGTACTGGAAATCATATTCAATAAAGATGTTTTCAAAGTCGTAAGGAAAAGGGGAAGGTTTTTAACCAAAGCAATTAATAAAACAAAACCCTAAAAAAATTGGTTCAACCAGAGCTCAATCTTCTTCCATTGTCTGTGTTTCTAGATGACTGTGGGGTTTTTTTAAGTTACCCCACAGCATGGCTGATTGCAGAAAATAATTACTTGGCAAAAACAGGGAGACGAGACTGAAATAAACAGAAAATCTAATTAAAAAAAAAATAAATCAATAGTTAGCATTAATCCATTATGAGACATCATTTGGATGCAGTGCTAGAACACAAAAGACAGTTTGAAGTCTACTTCATATAGAATAGCACACGAGAAACAGCTGCACAGATTTTTAACTCTGCCTGAAAACAAATCACATGTGTGTTACTCTGATAATTTTTTTCAGGGCAACAGAGGATTCAGAGAGGTGCTCACTATCTACTACTAAAGGTTTAATCAATAAGTTAATTACTCTTTTAATCTAGTTGGCTATTTTGCATGCATTGATTTTTCTTCACTCCTTCTCATCAAAATCCTTATCTGCTCAAAATAACATTGATCAGATTTAATCAGATTTAATCTAGCCATCTGTTACAGCATGAATCAAAAGTTACTAACTGCTTCTTTAAGTTCTCAAAGTTCTGTATCTTAAATGTCATTTAAATTCATGAAGCAGCCAACAGAGCACCTGCCAGCAGGCGACAGTATCTGTGTGCTTACTCATCTGCAGAGAACAGGGATGATTTTGGGATAATAAGACACCTAAAACACACCTTCTCCCTCATCTGTCAGTAACAGTAGTGTTATCAGAAGTCAAAGAGGTGAAGAGCCTTTACCAGGAGTTGGACATACAGGTTAAATTTATTTAAGAGGAGACTGAGGGCTCATTGTGATCTGCAGCTTCCTCACGAGGGGAAGAGAAGGGGCAGGCACTGACCTCTGCTCTGTGAACGCGACCAAAGGAATGGTCTGAAGCTGGGGAGGTTTAGTTTAGATATTAGGAAAAGGTTCTTCCCTCAGAGGGTGGTCGGGCACTGGAACAGGCTCCCCAGGGCAGTGGTCACAGCACCAACCCTGACAGAGCTCCAGGACTGTTTGGACAACACTCTCAGGCACATGGTGGGACTCTTGGGGCTGTTCTGTACAGGGGCAGAAGCTGGACTTCAGTGATATTTGTGAGTCCCTTCCAACTCAGGATATTCTATGATTTTACAAACTCCATCACAACAGTTAAACAAAACCAGGACCCAATTCCAAGGCACTGAACTGTGACCAAACAACCTTCCCCTGGAGTGTTTGGGGCAGGGAGCTGAACTCTCCCCCAGCTGTCCCCACGCTAGCCCAGGGCACCACATCCCTGACTCCCACACAGAACCCAGAGCTAGCCCTGGAAGTTTCCAAGGATGTCCCCAGCCATGGCAACTGGGAGTCTCACCCCCTTGCTTAAAAGCAGCTTTTAGGGTGGGAAATGCATCACTAAGTAAGGCTCTCCCTGTGTCCCCAGGGTGACTACTGAAGCCTTGGGGGGATGAACCACAGCCATCCCTCAGCTCAGCACATCACCTTGGCAACAGGCAGGGCTGCTGCAAAATGTGGAACATTTTGTAAAAATTTCCTTAAGAAAGGATGTCCTTTGATGTTTGATCTTTGTCTACTTTCAAACCTAATCAACAAGAAATGAGATTCAAACCTGTAACAGAGAGCAGACAACAAGCTCTAAATGATGTCCAGGTGTTGGAAAGACATTACTTGTTGGTGGAATTGCCTTGTTAAGGTTTAGGGCCCTACACCTTTCAATGATCTCAGACATAGGGGGAGGTTACCAAAGCTTGGGAACAAGGTTGTTCCACTGACAGTGAACACAGAATTTACAGGCCACAGGGACACTTGGCAGAGCCCCATAGATTAGAAGGAAAGAAAGGAGGAAAGAAAGGAGGACTTAGCAACTGTGCTGAATAAACTCCATCTGGGTAAAAGGTAATTTACAACAATCGAAGAGAAAGACTGAGCATATGGACTAATTACCGCAAGAACTAGAGAATAATTAACCAACAGAATACAGAATATTAATAACAAAACCACACAACTTGTAGCCAATGAACATCAATGGGTTTGCTTGCTAAAATGCATAAATAGTGAAAAGCTTTGACAGTCGCGGTGCTGGCTTTGTGGATTTCCCGCCGCAGAACTGTAAATAAACCAAATAACTCCACTCTGTGTGTGAATCTCTCTCTTACACATTCGGCGAAAGAACCTATTTTGGGCGCTCTCACTCACCGCCAAGGCCGCCCAGGACTCCCGTGGCTCCATGTAGGGGTGACGGTCGGCGGTGGCTGCCCAGCCCGACTCCCTTGGCCCCGGCACGGAATCAGCGGGAGCAGCCCCAGCGCTGCCGCCGCGCCCCGTGCGCGCCCATGGGCGCAGCCATGTTACCGCTCCCGGCCCGCGGTCACGTGAGCGCGGCTCCCACCGCGCCTGCGCGCGGGCTCTGCGCATGCGCACCGCGGGCAGTGATGCCGCTACCCTTGGCCGTGCCCTTGGCCGTGCCCTCAATTAGCGCCGGGCGTTAATTAGTTATCGCTTATTGGCGGTGTGCTCTGCGCTAGCAGCCCAGCCGCTCCAGAAACGGGGGGAAGTGGTTTTTCCCGCTGCCTCTGAGGCGCTGGTGGGTGCGCCAGAGGTGCCCGCGGCCCCTGCGTGGGGTCTGTTTGGAAAGCAAACCTGTTGTACCCCCTGGGGAGAAAAAAGATACTCTAAGGTAAAAACATTCCCGAAATCGCTTGGAGTTTTTCCTCGGTTGATGTCTTCACGCCGAATTTTCTCGCCTTTTGTAGGTAGCTGGTAGTGTCAGATAACTTTAATAAAAGTCGCTTAATAAAGAAAAGAACTTTTGTGTTTCAAGCATTGCACAAGATTACATCAACCAAATAAAGATCACATCAACCAAAAAAATATGCATTAGGTGGGCGGAGAATATATTAGATAGGAGGGTGCATGTATAAAAGATGTAATTTTTTTTGTTTGATTTGTGGAAACCTCCACCTTGCACCACGTAAACAACGTGGTGCTGAGTAAACAACGTCTCCTTTCTAAACCAGACTGTTCAGGGAGCTCCTAAAATCGGCCACAATGTCTGCAGCACAGAGCCCCCGTGCAATGGTGCTGCTGGCACCACCCAGCACACACTTTCCATGGGATGCACCCCGTGAACAGGGATCAGAGCCATGCACAGGGAAATGAATAAACCCTCCCGTCCAGGGTCATCTGTCCTGCCTCTTCCCAGGAGGTGTGCTGGCTCTCCTGGAAGGGAAAATGCCATTTTTAACTCCCGTTCCAAGCGCTTTTACATTTTGTATTTGTGCCTCGCTGAGGCCTCTCCCCCTCTCCACGAAGGGCATTCAAATAATCAGCGGTTCCAAAAGTTGCAAGGAGGATTTTGGCACAGAGCCCTCACGTAATCCACACCCAGCAGGAAACCACACTTGAAATTACGGGAAATGTGATTGTACAGGAGGGAGAAAGAGCGAATGTTGGAGAGCACTGTGGTGCAGGCAGAACCAGAAGGGCTTCAATTCCAAGATTTCTTTGGCTGCAAGCACATCACTTGGGATGACTTTTGGACACAGCAGTCAGGAATGTGATGATGCCTCACACTCCTGGCTTCAGGCAGCTCAGCTTGTCCTCATCAGGCTACTCAGGGTGTTTGCAGGTGGGAAGCGCCGCGCTGGCCTGGGCTGTAACATCTGCCCACAGCAACACTGTGATTGGCATGAAAGTGCAATTGCCAACTCCAGCAAATTTATTACAGCTCCTCTACAACCCTGTGGTTTTTTTCCTGAGTTGCCTCAGTCCCCAGAGACAGGTGGTGTCAGAGCAGCCTTCATTTCATTTAGTCTTCATTTTCATTTTGAGTGAAAAGCTCAAAGCTCTGCAGGCAAAAAAAGAAAGAACCAGAATGTCATATTTCTCAACGTCCTTTGATTTTTCAGGCAGCTCCTTGGTTTTCTGGTCCTAACTTATAATTTTTATGATAATTTGGTGAATTATCAATGTTTTGTTTTAGTTTAGGCTTTGTAGTATTTACTGAGAAACAGTTCTTGGTTTCGTATCAGGAATGATCCAACAAATGGTCTCCTTTGACATTACTACCACACCTGTCCCCAGTGTGACTGTCTGACCACCTTTCCTCCAAAGCTTGAGAAGTGTGTGAAGCCTAAGGCAGGCAAGTTTGCTGTCCTAGGATTTAGTTTGTAAAAATTCCCATGGCAGGGGGGTTGGAATAGATGATCTTTAAGGTCCCTTCCAACCCAAACCATTCAATGATACTATGAAAACTTTGATTCTGGTTCCTGGAAAAAGCAGGAGCTGCAGTTATGTGTTCCAGCTGTAATATATACAGCTGGACTGTGAGCAGTAACATCCACCAGAACACCTGGCTGTCTGAAAGAACCCTGCTATTTACACAGAAATAAAAAGGATCTGAAATCTACCATTTGCGGCTGGTGTTCTGGTAAGGGGTTAAATAAATGCAAAAGCTGAAAGTTCCTCAGTTTCCAGGTCCATGTCTGTCATTAAATTAGGTGCTTTGGAGCGATATTGAGGGGAAAATCAGACATCTGCAGTAAATGAAGCGTGGTTTTAGAGTTACTGCTATTCCCATATAACCTACTGATGGCAGCACTTAAAACGAGACCTTATTACCCACATGTGCCCAGGAGGTCTCTTGATGTAAAGGTTCTTGGGGTCATAGCAAGCATTTTTCACATTGTACAGTGCAAAGCTTTCAGATACACTCTGTGGCACTGACTTTTATTTATCACCTTCTGTCAAGAGAACTGCTGCTGCATCAGGGAGGTCACAAACCCCTATTCTTCCAAGCCACTGTCCTGTCTTAAATGAACAAGTTCTGCTTAATGCCACAGGCCAAACATTAATCTTTGTGCCAAGTCCTTGAATGGACTCTCCCCAGGCTTGCAGAGTAAGTTGAGCGAAGAAAGAGATCCTGTTTCTTGCGTTCTTTCTCCCTTTTGAGAAAATGCTCTCCAGCACCTCCACTGCAAAGAAGAAGATGGGCTGAGCAGAAGAACCAGGCACAGATACAGGTGGTGTCTGACTTCACCTGAATGACAGATGTTTGTGGTCCCATATCTTTGCTTGATCCTGTTTTCCTCTCGTTCACGGTCCTGTGCCTTCTCCCAAGTCTGCTTCCAGCTGTGGCTGAAGCTCAGGGGCTGGAGGGTGGGCTGAGGCAGCTGAGGAACAGCCATGTGGTGCTTGTCACAGGCACTGCGAGTGCAATACCCTGAAGCGGAGAAGAGAATAAACACTTGTGTTCATTCTGCTGCAAGTGCTGACTCTGCCAGCACCAGGGCAGCTTGCTGGCCAACATGTTTTTGCTCAGCCCCTCCTTTCATCTTCTTTTTTGCTCCCTGCTCCTTTTTCTCTGCCCTCCCCTGCCCGTAGCTGCAGGTTCTTCAGAATGCTTTTAAAAATGACCATTATGCCTATACCACCTCACCTGCCTCCCTCAGCCTTTGCAGCACATAAAAGCCTTGGCAAGAGATGAAAAGCCTTTTAATTACAGTGGGATAAAGAACATATTGCATCTATGGATGCACTGAGTGGGATATGAGCTTCCAACAACATAGCAATCCTCTAGCTTATACTCTGCAAAAAAAGGAGACATCGTAGGGAGGGAATATCAGCCACTGATGATATTTGTCAGGGCTTTGTCAGGGCTACTTAAGCACCATTTTTGATTGATTTCACATTATAAATCCTTCTAATGACACAATGCTGCACAAAAATGCCTGTATGTGTGTACCTGTGTATATGTAGTCATGTCTGTATGCTTGTTTGCCTGCATTTCCTCCCCCAGTTTCTAGCTGCTATAGGATGTCTGACACCAGCAGCAAGAAGATATATTGATCTGGTCATAACATATTAAGGCTGCTGAAGAGCAGATGTTAAAAACAGACTTCTTGGCATATATCGGCCCCCGGCGGCATCGGTCGCACACATGTTCCAGTTTATTTATTGAAGCAATTGCTCTCCTCGTTCTGCTCATTATCTTCCTCCTGGGCAATCCAGCCACATCGGAGCCAACCCCTTCCAGTCAGTCAGCCCTTCCTGGGCTGTCATTTTTGGTGTAGTTCGGACAACACCCAGCAACTTTTCCTTCCGGAGAAACTGGGCCAGTCCCACTGTTCATAAAAGCAGCTGGAAATCTGTCAGCTGCAAAAAACTTATCCTGGCATAAATACAGTGAAAATAAAGACTCGGGGATCCCTTTGATTTGATAATAAGCAGGTGCACCATGGGGCCAGGGAAGCCAGCTGAAAGGGGAACTTGAATAGTACGACCACATACGGCACCCAAGAGGCTGTGATGCACCACAGGAGCACATCATGGCCCACTAAGAACAAAACACAATCCTTTGACCATCAAAATGCTGTTTGTCCCATTTTATTACAAACAAACACAGAACTGTGAAATTAGTGCAGAGCAAAGGGCTTTTCCTCTGCAGGACAGCAATGTGGCTCCACACCAGAAAGGTGTGACGCTGACCTTCTCCAGGAGACAGCATTGTCACCAGCCTCCTTAAACATCTGGCATGCCCACACTAAGGTGAGGGCTCCTGCCAGATTCTTGTGAAAGTACAGACTTATATTCTGCAGCTTATTTCTGCCAGAGATAGGGCAGCAATGCTCCTGACCACAGGAGCTCCCTTTTCCTGCCTTAACCCTCCTGCAAACTACAGGTAAAGCTGGTTTAATGTGGATTTTAGATTATTTTTTGCCACTTATACACCATTAGCTCCCCCTCACGCTTACAGTAGTGTTCCCTGTTCTTAGGAAGTCTGTCAGGGTTTAGAAATTTTGCTGAAATACTAATTGCAGTAAATTTTTATGGAAACAGATGGGGGAACCAGACAGCCATAAATTTAATAACTCCTTTGAGTACTTAGCAGCAGAAACACTAGTCCCCAAATTCATTAAGAAAAAAGGTGATTAATGATGATATAGATTTTGCATAATGATAGAAAGCTTTAAACTGTACAACTTTTGGATGCTCCTCATTTATTCTGCCTTATTGACTGCCTGGACAATTGAAGATGAACGGTCTGGGAAAGACAGAAAACATACATTTTAACTACTGAGTAAAGTAAGTGAAATAACCATCCAGTGGCGACGTAGTGACCTTTCCATGTGAACATGTCTTCCAGAGACTCTCTGCAGTTAGTCTTACAGCACAGCTGAGTTAATCTAATATTTCCATTTTAGCACATAAGAGAAATGAAGGAAAATCTCAATTATGCCTGGAGTTGTGGTTATAGTCCCTGACACAGGAATCACTCATGTCTGTTCTCAGCTCATTTTGTGGCTGATGCAATGACCTAGTTGACTCAGGAAGCAGAGTTAAGAAAAAGTTTGCAACAGAATGGCCCTAAGCTGCCCAGGCAATTATGCATTTCCAAATGTCCCAGAGGAGCATCCCTGACATTCCCACAAAGTGGCTGGAACCACGAAACCTGGTTCCTTCAGCCACCGATTTTCTTGAGTCATTCTGGTGATTTAGGTCCTTTTTCTTTTTAAAAAAGAGGATTAACAGACCCAGTCTCTTCCAAAGGCTGCAGCCAGTGTTAGCAAAGCATGAGGTGGGTTTTCTCTCCTAGGAGGAGGAGTGGATGCAACATTAGTACTGGACCCACTTTCCCTGCACATCCCTTTTTGCCATGACTCCACACTGCCGCCTATATCCTGTAAGACCACATGAAGTCCTGCTTCATATTCCATTCTGCAGGGCCAGGGACACCCCTGGAGTGGATGCAGGTGGCCACTTCATGGAGAGTCCCATCCCTAAATCCAAAACAGACAGGGGTTGTGTGCTGCCCTGCCCCTCAGGAGGTCAGCAGTGGGGGAGGAAGGCTGCCTAACCTCAGTCTTCCTCTTCTGTTTTCTACTAACTGCAAGTCAAACCCATAGCTAAGCACCTGGAGGAAAGTGAAACAGCAGCTCCAGAAAAGCATGGAATGGGACAACTCCATTCATCACATTGTCCATACACCACAGGGCTCTGCTCAGCAAACCCAAACTACACATATTTATTGGTACAAGTGAGTGGCTTTGACAGCTTGGTAGCTCTGCTAACTCTTTCTAGAAAGACTCACCATGTCTCCACAAGCTGAGGTCTCTCAGGGGACATAAGCAGCTCTTCCACCAGCTGAGAACTCCTGGGCCCCCTTCCATGTTTTCTTTGACACCGTGGAGCACAACCCTTCGGTGAGAGGCAGCCGAGAGGTCCTTCCCAGGACCAGCGGAAGGAGGCCGGTGACAAGAAGTTCTTATTCACCTTCCTTTGACTTTCCAGGGCCCTTTTCCTTCTATTTTGCAGTGAGAAATTCGCCAGCTCTTCTCCTCTCACTGGGAGTATCCGAGCTGGCTACTGATGTGAAGTTTCCCAGGGGTGGAGGTTTGTGATCATCCCTTCGTATCGTGCCATTGTGAGCCCCGTTGCCCTTCCCGGCCGATAACCCACCGGTCACGTTCTGCTCCAGAAAGGCCATTATCTAAGGGAAACAAAAAAGCATGGGAACAGGGGCTGTTTGTACGTGGGGAAGGAGCAGCACATGACATGTGAATTTGCCAGATGTTACCACTCTGAATGTTATTAAAATATGCTCTGTATTGAGCATGACTGCTTTATCTGTACATGGAAGGAGTTGGAAGATAAGAGGCATTTTTACTGACAGCACTATAATGGCCTGACCAGGCAGCCTGGGAGCAATTCCCTGACACAGTGTCACAATTCCTTGAAAATGTGCAGGCTGTTGACCTGGGTTTTGTGTAGTCCTGACCGCTGCTTCATTTGACAGTATCCTTCCTTTGCATCTATTTAGACTGAGACTGTTTTCCAGAAAATTGCACCATCAATGTAGGTTTGGTTTATAAAGGGATCTGACTTTTGTGCAGCTCAAATGATGCCTCAAGGCCTGTTTTTATGCTCTTCTGACAGTGTCTTGTGTCTGTCTGGTTAGAAATATTCCAGGTGATTAAAAATTGCACATCAACTGCTGCTTAAAAATCTATTGTGTACATATTTATTTCAAATATATTGGGTTTAAAGGAGGCTGTTTCAATTCTCCATCCCCCCTTTCCTCAGTCCTACCCATCTCACACCCAGAAGTGCTTTGGGGCAAACTGTGGGGATGAAGAGGGGGAGAAGGGCTTGAGCTCAGTCTGCCCACACTTTGAGCTGCCTTGGCTCATGCTGGGTCAGATGCAGAGGACCCAAGAGCCACATCAGCTCCTCCCTGGCCACTCTTAGGACTGTACATTCTTTGTGCCCAGTACCCTAAAAGACAGGGAGGATAAATGTTTGTCCACTCTCCACTATTTGTCATCCCAGGGCTGCTAGTGATGCTCTCTAAAAATAGTTCATGCCTATCACCAGCCCAGGCCCTCAGTCAGGTCTACAGATCTTTTTTAATGCAGCCACAAGTTGACCTCCCACTTCTCGACAAGGCAACTGCTCTGCAGAGCATCCACCCTTCTGGTGCAGGCAGGGCCCTCGCAGGTGCCTGTGGGGAAGATGTGCTCCTGCTTGGAGATGCCAGACTTCCAGCATCCAAATCTCTTCTTTTTGGAGGGAAAACCTGCATCTGCTATGCCAAGACTTGAGCTCAAGCTCTTCTGAAGTCTGAGAGTGCCCTTAAGTGATGCCTGTTTATTCCTTACTGCCTTTTATTCTTTACAGGAAACAATATGGGGAGGCTGTGACAGAAATAGAGATACTGTAATTATTATTTTTATTATTACAGAGTATGCACAGGAGCTTATTATTTTTAAGTCAGGCCAACCCTGTATCCTGCAGTGCCTTAATTTGGAAGTTCACACTTGAAAGGAGAGAGAATTGCATCCATACCCATCATCTGCCCTTGTCACAGCCATGGGGCTACACTGATGAGCTCTAATCACACGCGTGAGTCCAAACAGGGAGAGGTGGAATTTCTCTGTGCATGGACTAATCAACCCTGAGTTAAATGCAGTGCTTTAAAGTGATTTGTATCCATTCTCACCCCCACCTTCTCAGTCTAATTAACTCCTCTAATAGAATTAATCAGCACTCTAAATACAAGACTCGCTAACGACTAAAAAAACATACCACTATCTATTCCAAAATACAATTACACTGACAAACTCAATTACATGCCTCAGTCGCTTCTGAAATTACTCGCTGATATTGGACTGTGCACAGTTTAAGTTTCATTGTTGAAAGAAATCATAAACACTTTCTAAATCGTACAATGTTTACAGAAATACACAGAAGCACAGCTTTTATTACCCATGTGGCAAAATTAATTTGACACATTGAAAGCAAATGAATAGAGCTGGAGGACTCTATTCAGGCAGTATTCTTCCCACTGATAGAATTTACACTGGGGGAACATCTAACACATTAACCTTATTAAACTCTGATGTAGGTAAATAGCATTTCAAAGGAAGGGAGAAGGGATCCAAATCAAAATCCTTACTACATTTGAATGAGCAACATCAAATTCTGCATTTCTAACTGTTCGTTTAGTTCACAACACCCTTTCACCACAGTTTTTTTGCTCTGAAATCAGGAAAACTTTTGCAGCAGGGGCAGTCCACAATATGCAATTATCATCTTGGGTTTAGTCTTTGAAGTCTGTGGTGAACTCTTCAGCTGAAAATAAACTCCCATCAGATTTGATTATGTGAGTTTAGCTTAATTTGCAAGTCAAAAGAGGAAGAAAAATGTTGCTTGTGTTTTTAATAACCCAAGTTTATCAAAGTTTATCTTGACCTGAAGATACAGAGAGGCTTCCTGAACTTTTTCTTTGTCTGGTCACATGCAGAACCTGCTTCTCAGGTTCTTTTCAAACTATGATACCAGTCACACAGTAGTGTTTCTAACAGAAGGGATGGAAATGCTCTTGCTTGCAGTCGGACACAAATGGATAAAGATTCAAGAGCTGAACTCTGAAATACCTGTATCTGACTGCAAGCAACAACTTCCCATTCTTAACAAGATCTTACATCTATGCAGAACCAGTACAACAAACTGGTTTATACCTGTTGAGCCTAAAAATTACAGTGGCACTTACCTAGTAGGAATTTCTCAGCTCAGTAGAGTAGGTTACTGAAGGAACTAGGGATTGCTCAAAATTCCCTTGAAAAAAGGAGTCCAGCACTTTGAGAAGTGCTCCAAGGAGGCTGTTTTCCGGAACAGTGAACATCATGCTGGGTCTCACTTTCTGCTGAACATGAGGGAGACATGGGACCTGTCAAGGAAGGAAGGATCAGAACACTCAGTTTTCATCAAAACATTAGAGGTGTTGAGCAGATGCATTCAGAGATCTCCACAGGCTCTTTTCTTCTGGCACTGGGATATTGTGTTTTTACCTGCATGATTGAATGGACTGATCACACACACTGTGCTCTACTGATGTCCATCCCTATGGGCTCTCCCACCCACCCACTCCATCCCCTACTCTAAAACAGAGATTGCAAAACGATGATTGGATTGTGTTAGTGAGAAAGCCTTTCTCCTTCCCCTTTCCTTAGAAGTTATGGATGCTTGTCATATGGGACAGTAACATTCTAGGGGCAGGACAACAGAACAGAAAGTATCTCCAGAGAAACCAATCCCACATCTTCTGGGCAATATCTGTTGTATTTTGTCTCTTTGACATGTCCATTTATTTCACAGCACACCAGTCACCCAGATCCATACTCCCCTTCCTGCTGGACTTCCTCCATGTGCAGCCTGCCAATTCACACCCATCTGCTGTCTGCTGCTCCCTTCCTCTGCTTCAGGAGTTTAAAGTTAGAAAAGTATTAACGCAGGTTTTATTCTAATCTACATGTTTACAACCCCACAGTCACTCCTGTTAGAAGTGCTATAACACAACCACACACTTTCACGGCTGAAAATGCATGTTGGGATAAAGACAAATCGATGGTATGAAACTGGGGCCTCAGGCAAAGGGCTTCTTTGCTGGAACTCAAGAATAAGACTCACTTTGTGAGCTAATAGAGTTTATACTTTCACCAGAGGAATATCATACATCAAACTGAAACCTTTCAGGAAGGCTGGAGGTGGGTAGCTATTCCACATCCAGGCACCTTCTTTATTAACTCTGCACATTTCTGTAGCCACCAGTGATGCATTGCATGACACTTGCAAAGCATTACAGACCTGATACGGTATTAGATTAAAATTACAAGTGAGAAGCTATTTTACTGCTATTTATTTTCATCAGCCAAGCATTCCTCTCCTAAATGCCATTCTAGTTTGGTCGATATTGACTTTTCAGGCTGCTGCTAAGTTTTGCAATTCTTTTTTGTTCATAGCTTATGTATAGAAATCAATACTAGTTTGCAGTTTGTTGAAACTGAAATGACCACATTAGGAGAAACATATGCCTGATTTCTCCTTGCACTCTATTCCCAGTCAGAATTGGTTTTATTTCTCAGGCAATCTATGATATCTAATAATTAAAAATGGTGATTTCCATGTCTCGCATACACATTTTATTAACCTCACACTGAAAGCAAGCAGGAACACGGCTGTGAGTCTTCCTTAACATCACTGGTGTCAGTGATTGAGATACCAAGGGACTGGGTTTCTCTTTTAAGCAGAATCTCTGCTCACACCATCAGAAATAGATATTTCACTGGTTTTTGGGCAGATCAGGAATGGCTAACTGCAAAATTATCAGACTCAAGATCTCCTTTTCTGGAAAACAGCTGGAAATTGGTTACAGCTTTCAAACCTAACCACAAACAATTTGTTTTTGAGTAACATTACCCCATCGCAACCGATTCTCATCAAATCTTGTGGTGCAAGGAGCAAAACCCTCTGAAACAGCCACAGTTTACTGTCACTGCAATGTCAGGCATTATTGAAATTTTTCTTGACTGAGACTACCATCTAGTGTCCTGAACACAGACTGCGGCTTCTTTGGGGAGAAAAATGTACAATGCACTTGTTTGTTCGCTTCTATAATTACATTATCATAAATAATTCATCTCCCGAGACACATGTACAAATAGAAGAGAGACTGAAGGCCACACAATGCCATCTTGCTTTCCCACTTGAATTAGAATAGAAAAGTCAGCTAGGCTTATGATTTCAGGAAAAAAAAGCCCTGAGATGGTTCAGTAATAGCTCTCACAGGAAGCCTAAGTGATATGTTTGCTTTCCATGCTTTTCTCCCAGAGGTCCAGTAAAATTGCAAACACATTAATGCTCTTATTAGCACACCTGGGATATTCAACAAAACTGGCACAGATGAAGTGTGGCATCTGAGTGCCTCACAGGGCAGCTCTTGCTGCCTTAGGAGCATCTTTAGCTCTCCCCTTGGAGAGGCTCATGACACAGCTCTGCAGGACCAGCCACACTTCAAGAGACTTCACGTTTCCTGGTAGGGGGTGATGAGCATGTTTAGAACCTCTCTAGGATGCCAGAAAAGTTAGTTTTCCTCTAAAAAAAGTCTCTCAAATCAGGAGCCTTCTTGGAGCTCCAGCCACACTGAAGGTCTGCTCTGGCTGCTTCAGCAAGGGGCAGGTGACTTCAGCAATATCAGCCTAATTACTTGACAGTCTTTGCCTCCTGTGCCCACCCTGAAAAAACAAGTCTAAAGAGACATCAAGTGATCTGCAAACCCTAAAAAACTGCCTGAGGGGGGAAGAGGGCTCTGTGTTCTGGCCAGGTTACTGCAGGGGAGACTGGAAAACACAAACTCTGAATAGTTAAAAAAAAAAAAGCCTTTCTCAGCTTTTGACTTTTATTACACTTTCAAAAACATTAAAAAAAAAAAACCAAACAACTCTTGTGCCTAAATTTGCCTTAGAATCTTCTTATTCTCCCACTTACAATGTGCTGTAGCGACATTTTTGACTAGAAAAATACTGCACTGGGGACTGTTGAGGCAGCTCTGCTTTACTGCAGACACTGAATGAGCTGTGACAGACTGCACCATGCCAGGTCATTATGCACATCTTCCACTGTAGTTCAGAGAAAGCCTTTAACCTGCTGATAGCAAAGAAGAGCCATTACATTGCTTTTGATGCTGCAGCCATAATGGTATCTTATTTCTTCAAATTATTGACACAATTTCACAATGTTGTCTTGACATTCTCAGGCTGAAGGTATCGGTGCTCTTGAACCCTTTTTAGAGCACTTGCCTTTCATTTTCAGCATGCTTAAAGCTTAAAACATGCTCTCCAGAGGACTGTGAAGAAATCTCAAATTTCTCCTTCAGCTCAGACATCCCAGCTGTAATCCTCAGCACACCTAATCACCCTTCTGAGACTGATAAAGCCATTTGAAAATTAAAACTGCTCAGTAATATGGACCAAAGTGAATGTTGTTACCCCAGGATGAAAGCTGAACCATTCCTACTGTGGAGATGCAGCCAAGACCACAGTGCCAGAGAGCAGCAAACCCCTCCAGTCAACTAATGAAGCAAAGAGGGGCAGAATCAATGGCCCATCTCACTTCTGGTCTGGCCAGAGATGTGATAACAGGGAAAAATGTCTCAGAACTGACATGGAGGCAAGTCCTTCTCTCTAACATTAAACTGACACTGGTGACATCTAAACCTGATGGCTCTTTTCTCTCTCAGTGCAAGCTGTGTGGCAGCAGCCAAGAAATCCCTTTTAAAGGAGAGTAGTTTTATTGATTAAAGAGAAAACCTTATTTGACAGATTTGCCACCAACATTTTCCATTGCCACAGATATCCAGCAAACAGAGGAACCTGAGAGGCCATTCACAGACTGCTTCCACCACAGGGTGGTATCCGTATCACAGCGGTGATATCAGCAGAATTTTTCATGTCCTTTCTCTCTCCTTCCACCTGTTAGTGCCTTTTTTACATAGACCCAAAAAAAACCCCTCTCCTGCGGTTCCCAAGGTTCCCAGAAGCTACATGTCTGCTTGGGTTAGGCATGCCAGGAGAATATTTCAGAGCTTAAAACCAACAGGAGATCTCAGGCTGATAATTTAAGAAAATCGATACAAAGGGGAAAGACAGAGCACTAATCCACCTGTGGCAGCAGAACCCATCTATGAAACAAAGAGGACAAATGTGTATTCAATAAACCAAGTGCAAACTACTTCCCTGGACGTAGGAATATGTACTACAAGGTTTTTTCAGCCTTGAACACCTTGCAGGAAGCCTGGGGTGCCCAGTGTTCACATATCAAAACTTCAAAGTCATTAAGACAACTATTTCTGCTCATCTTTGTGTTTAGGCATCCATGAAAATTAGGAAACAAAGCTGCCTTATACGAGCAGTAAAGCACAAGCCAAAACTTAAATTGCAGGCTTGGTTGGTACCAGCCTGTTAGAGCATGGCCAGCCTCTCAGCTAAGGAAAACACTCAGGAAAGGCCTAAGACAAACTTACTGCTCAAGAAGAAAAATCAATGCACCAGCTCCTTAATCCTGAAGGTTAATCACTGCAAGAAACAGAGTTTTACCATACCTTGATCTTCGAGAGCAAAACTAAAGTGAAAGTTCACCTATTTATTTCCAGCCTGTTCCATTGCTGTGCTCCAAGAGCAACATACTGTGGCACTCACTCCTCAACTCAGAAAGCTTTTGGTCTGGAGCAGAAATTGCTGTAGCTCAGCTAGGTAAACCCTTCTTCACTCCCTGTGTTCAGCTTTATCTGTGATGGATCACTGATCCCTCCCTTCCTCAGCTGATCCCAGTCATCCAGGAACCGAAGTCAATCACTGACTTGTCCGGGAGTGACAATCCCTTAAAAAGGCGGATAAGAGAGGTTTGCAGGGGAAGGGTTGTATCTTTCTTCTTTCTTGGAGGAGAATAGGATAGGAGATAAGAAAGAGTTTTAGAAGTCAGCTCATTATCAGGAAATGGGCTAAAGGTAGAAGAGCAAACCAATCCAGCTGAAAGGGAAGGGAAAGCTAGACAGGATTCTAAGAGAAAATAGGCTGAATGGACAGAGCAGGAAGGTGGAGATTTTTTTGCTTTATCATCAAGTTTGTCTTATTTGAGAAATGCTACAAGACATTACTTCACTAGAATCACCATAAATGAGGGTGGGCTGGCTGCAGGGGCTCATATCACATGTAATCACTGCCAGGTTAGCAGCCTGCTCAGGTAGGTGGTGTAACATGATAGGTAGTGTAACCATGGATGTGGTTCTCACACTCTATCATGTGCTGTGGCCCATCCCTCCAGACTATGCCCCCCAAAACTGACCCTGCTGTCAGTCAAGGAGAACTTACTGAAAGTTTTGCAGCAGGTAGTGCCCACGTCTTGGTCTTTCAACTCTCTGAGTACTCTGATAAAGACCTTCAGAGTTTTAATTGCTTTGCTATGCTGTAAATGCTTAAATAGGTGCTGGATCAAGTCCTCAATGTGTTTAAAATTGTATCTGAGCTGGAGGGATTGCTTTAACTAGGAAAGACTTGGGATAGATAAGAAGAGCAATTATACGTTCCAGGAGTCAGAACCAGGTGTTTTGACATTATGTTTCTCCTGTCATTTTATTTAATAATCCATTGCCCCTCAGTTAATAGCTTTCTGCTTGATTAACCTGTATAAATCAAAACTTCACAGCTTTATCCCTGACATGCTATGTACTCTGAGCTGAGGGTAATGAATCGTGCCATGGGTTGATGTACTCTGCCTTCCGCTTAGGAAAAGTCCTGTGTCAAGGAAACACCTTGGCTTTCAAATTGAGTTATCAGTACACTGTCAAAATTTACAGGAGGAAATGCTGAGGATCCTGACGATGTGCAGCCAGGGATTACACAGCTCTGAGCAGAATATGAAGCTGCAGGGGCTGGCTTAGCCTGTGCTGGCAGCTTTCTGGGTGTCTTGACTAATCCATGCGACTTCCTGGTCTGCATTTGCTGCCTTTCAGCTCTGAATCCTCAGCCCACGCTGCCCTCTTTGTGAATCACCATCCTGATTTCATTATGATGATTCCAAAGAGGTGGTCACAGCAGCCTCCAGGCTCCAGGGCTGCTGCAAACCTGGGTCAGGAGGCAACTGTGGCACCTTCTGAACAAGTGCTGTTGGAAATACTGAGACCGGTGATTCAATAGGAGCCCTTGTTTTTCCTCAGGGAGGACAATTGTAGTTTGGGTCCAACCTTGAACAACAAGGAGAGAAGCATTAAATCCACTCCTGGATTTGACTGTTACTTTTCCTACCAAGCTGAACTGCTTCTCCAAAGCCAAGCAGTACTTTCCTTGGCCACTAGATGCAGCTCATGCTGCATTGCAATTTGCTTTGACATCACTCTGGGTTTTTTTGCTGGGCCTTGATGTTAAAAATTATTTCCCTTGTGTTTCTGGGGCTGTGTGTGTTTTTAGGGGCGGGTTGAATCTTTATCTTAAAATCTTCCTGCTTTACTTCCAAGCCTCTCTCCCCCAGACTGCTGCGTAATCCATTTTGAATGCCAAATCATCACTCCTCACGTCTCTGTACAGAAATCTGTTCAGCTGTGATGCTTTGATGGCCCTCTCAGGCTAATGGGGAGAGAAGAAATCAGGTGAGTGAATAGGGAACACACTGATTTTCAGCCTCAAGCTGAGCACAGAATTTTGCACTGAGCTTTCCACCTCCTGCCATTTCATTTTCCCAAATAGTTTTCATGCTGCAGGTGTTGAACGTCAATGCTGCCTTTCAGTTGACAGACATCCAGGGTAAGGAGTCTCCAGCTCCCACCTCCAGCAGGAGGCCTGGGAGCACACCACGGGGACAGGGAAGGACTAAGAGCTCTGTTCTGCTTTTAATGCCCACCCTACCTAACACAGCAGGATGAGAGTGAGTGCCCTCAGAGAAACAGGGAGTCTTCAGCCAGCAGCTGCAGCAGCTGGAGACATGATTAAAAGCTATTGGAAGTTGTCTGAGAAGAGCTGGAGGAGACCAGAAATCAGGCTGCAAAAATCAGAATCACTGGAAGCTGGGGCTGGCTGTTGGAAAGGCAAAAGGGCTGAGGAAGTGAAGGAGCAAAGCTGTGATAGTCCCTGCCCTTCCAACAGCTTCTCAGCTCAGGAGTTATGTGAGTGCAGGGCTAGGGGTGCTGGTGAAGGGCTGGCTGAGGCTGTGAAACACCAGCTTTGCCCTGGCTGACTGTGGGAACACTGGGCTGCGGTGACAGATCCCCTCACCTGCACTAACATTGCCTCTGAGCAGGTTTTCCAGAATTACATAAAGTGTTCCCTCTTATCCTCTGCTTAAATGTGCTTCCTCTTGAAGATGTTGTTTTGGTCTGCATGCTCATTCCTTCCACTTCACCTGCTGCTTAGTCCAGGGGTTCAGGTGGAGGAGAAACACCACCTGAGGAGCCCTGTGCTCTCTCCCCTTGCACATTTGATGCCAGCTTGCTTTGCTGGCTGGGTTTTTAGCTGAATGTTACCTGCACAGACGGAACCCATGACCCCCAGGTGACAGATGTGTGCCAGCCCTGACTGCCGTTGAGGCTGGATCAGCTCTGGCTCTCCTGGGACACAGAATGTGCTACCCTGGCTGTCACCAAGGAATCAACTCCAGCTTAGTAAATACTATTTTCTTACACTACGAGGTAGATCGTGGTGATGCTATTCTTGTAGCTGTGACATATAAGCAGCCAGGGTGCTAGAAATTACTGGCAGCAGCTGTGGGTACTTGCAGGTAACAGTTGGAGAGAAGACCTACAGGGCCTGGTTATTCTGTTTTTCTTTGACACTGTGAGATGTTCCTATTAGGCAATTACCTCCTGGGAGAAGCAGCAAGGTAGCTATGCTATTATTTCTGGATTGGTTTTTGGTGGGTTTTTTTAGAAAATCTAAAATAATTTCTTCATAATGCAGCAGATGAGATGGCTCAGACCTGCTGTGAAGGAAGCAGAAAGTAATGCTCACAGTTTGTAATATTTCCTTGAGCTTCTGCTTTTGCACTGAAAAATGAGCTTCCTCCCATTAAAATGCTTTTAAATGACAAATCCACAGCTGTTCTCTCCAGCTTGCTTGAACACAGTAAACTCAAAGTGATCTATGTGATGGCTGTGTGCATGCCAGCATGTTCTTCCCTGGCTTGGTGATGGTGTGGGCAGCACCTTGGGGCCTCTCTGAGTCCAGTATTGCCATCCATTGAGCTCTCTTTTCCATCATAGATGGGGCTGAACCAAGGGAAAAGCTTCCTGAGGCTGAGCTTTGGGAACGCAAATGTGTCCTTCAGTGTCAGCTATCCAGAGAGACTTCCCCATCCAGACCTGCAGGAAGGGACAGAGAGCTGCTGGCTTTGGGGGAGCTGGGCTTGAGGGCTGGAGAGAGCAAATAACTGGAGAAGAGACTGCAGCCACATTGGTCATCCTGAGCACATTGGATCAAATCCCATCCCTCATGGCAGGGGAAGCAAAACCTGGCTTTTGGAAATCCAGTGGTGCTGGTTTGTGCAGGTGCCACCAACCCCTCCTGGCAGAGCTGGGTCCCAGTCTGGGACCCTGGTTGTCAGCACAGGGCCATCCTGCCTCTTCTCCCTAACAAGAGTTTGATTGGTTTCATTTCCCATCAAGGGAAAATACAGTGGAAAAATGGAAGCAGATGTTTTTAGACAATATCTACAGCTCCTGGAGCTTCAAAGAGCTTTTTGATTGCATAGGCTTTAAAAAACATATAAAAGAGAGCCTTTCGCTGTATTTTCACTAGGGTAAAACCCTCTTTGAAATTTGTATGAGGAGAGATTGTCAGACTGAGCCAACATGGGAAAGCCTTACTGCTCACAAACCACATTTAAAATCCTTTTCACTGTTGTTTTTTTCATGTGCTGCCTTGGAGGCACGTTCAGCTCCTGCCTGCACTAGTCATTATGGGCAAAGCAAGGCGATTTCAGCTGGCAGAGGGCTTGTTCCCCCCCAGTGGCCACTGCCTGGTGCCTACCAGGAGCTGCATCACTCCCCATTGGCCAAATCTGGCAAGGAAATTGCAGCTCTGCCAGGTACAGCATCTCAATGCTTCTACCTGCTCTTCTTTGACCATCTCCTTCAGACCACAGGAAACAACAATGACCAGGGGAAGGCCACATTCCTCCAGATGGGAATGCAGCTCTCATCCTAAATGTGATGGCTGGAGCAGTGGCTTTGTGGGAGGGTTGTTGTGACTCTCTAAGAGCTGGAGGAATGCTGTTACTGCAGGGAGGACATGGAGACGTGTTTCTTCATGCTGAAGAAGTCTAGGAAATCTTTTGGTGTTTTGCCTGAAAAATCCCCATTTCTGACCATTTTCAGAACTTTTCTCCTACCCATGTGAGGATCTGAAACACCTTTGAATGAATGCTACTGGGCTGCCTAATAAAAGCCCTGTCACTGTGCAGAGATACATGACCATCAGGAAATCCTGCCACCATTCCTCTGTTCCTTCTGCACAAATCCCACCTGCAGCTCCAAACATCCTACATGTTGCAGGGTCCTTCCCAGAAGCTGCTTTTAAATGCTTGGGTTTCTGTTCCCACACCTGATAGTGCAGGAAATATTTCTATTTTAATTGCCATAAGCTTCCACTTCTTGCAAAGAATTCTCTAGGAAATGGTAAATTTTTTTGCACAGTTACCTCCTGAGTGAATTTTATTCTCTAATAACAGACATTCTATCAAAACTGAGCATCTTTATTTCTACCTAGAGGCTTTGGACTATGCTTTCTGCCTTTCCAGAAGGCTCCCGGGAAGGATGCTGCTGAAACAGCTAACATGGGTGAGCTGTGAAGGGGTGATAGCTGCCAGCACTGTGCCTGTATTGGCCATCTCCAAACTGGGAATTACGCTAACCTGCCTGTTTCCTTACCCAAATTTGTGACCCTGTAATGACCTCTATGCCAACAGATGTTTCAGCAGAGGAAAGCATGAGTGATTCTTTACTGTCTCCTGGTTACCCTCCTTTCTCATCATTTCTCACTACACTTCATCTCCCAGCACGTGGTGTGAGGAGAAGCCTTTCCTAGGGAGCAGATCCCATCCCTGGGCAGCCTCCATGCTGCTGGGTCTCACTGGGCAGCTGCTGGTCCAGAGAGCTGTGTAGGACGAGGAAGGCAAAGCTGCTGGGCTCTGTCTGTGCTCCTTTGGAAGCACACTCAGGATAACCCATCCCCAGAGTGACATTTCTGCATTTGAGGAGCTGACTGCCATGTGCCTCTCTCCTCTGGCGAGGCTGGTAAGCACTGTGATGGTGTCTGAAAGCAGGGCTGTTGTTCAAGCTCTTTATCGATGACTTAATGAGTAAATGAGCTAATGAGTAAAGCACTGTAAGCCCTGCTGAAAGCCCTCTGTCCTTACTAAGCCAGCCAGGGCATCGGGGTTGAAAAGTTCAGGTCAGATCCAGGATGGCCTTTCTCTCCATGACCACCCCAGCACCATGTGACACCAGCAACCCACGTCCCAAAAGCTGCTTTTCCACCCACTCTGGCTCTCACAGGTGCTTCTCCCTGGGGAAAGGGCTGCATTTGTCCTAGAGGTCCCAGATGGCGCTGGCACAAAACAGGGATGCATTTGACCATGCACCCTTCTCAGCATCACTATTTTTGCACTCTGTGTGTGCATCCCATGCAGAGGACATGGGAGCTGACTGTTCAGGCAGGCTGGATTTTATACTAGGGTGAGGTCTTGGGATTGCCTCATCCCATGGGAGCCCATCCCGTGGGTCCAGGGGAGCTTCACACACATGTTGGCTTCAGTGAGCTATTCCTATGTCTCCCTAAGCTCATAGCCAAGAATATGGATAAACACCTGCCCTGCAGCAAGTCTAGGGCTCCAAAAAGCCCCTATGTTTATAAAAATCACAGGTTTCTGCAGCCAGCTATAGGCAGATAATGTATAAACACTCCCATATGTCTCACAGGGCTTTCCCTACCCCTTTGCAAAGCCACCTGACACAGCTCTCCCACAGCACCAGGGGTCCAGTGAGACCACAAGCCTTCAACAGCAGATTGCAGCAAAAATGCTGAGGTTTTTCACTCTCAGCACAATTTCTCACAAGCACAGTTTTTAATTTGATTTCTCCTTGGCTTGTTTCCTCCTGTGGTGTACACACATCTTGCAAGCAATGAGGAATTTGTATGTCATTTCTCATTTCCCCTCAGCCTTACAGATCCAAGTCCTGGTTATCCTTTTTCCCCTGAATGTGGAGAAACAGAACAGCATGTTGGGAACCAGCGGTGAAGCTTTCAGCCAAAGCTGAGTAGGAAAGATCTGGAGATGTCATCTCTTACCCCATTACCAGTATACGCACCAGAAGATGACTTTGAGTACCCAGGGAAAAGAAATTGGCTCTGTTAGCTGCCCTTTCTGGTTTTTTGCACTCCTGAGAAGAGTCACCTGTCAGCAAACTTGTCCCTTCCTTTCTGCAAGGGAGAGCAGCATGCATGACTTCCCAAAGAGGAAGGCTTGCTGGTTCCCATGTTGAGGATACGTCCCTGTCTTCACTCCCTAACTGCATTCTCCTTTGTCCTTCATTTCACGCCGTCTCCTTTCCCTCCCGGCAGCTGCCATTTTGCATCTGGAAGAAGCTGGTAGGAAGCCACTGATAACTGTGCAAAACCAGCCCTGGCTGCAGGGAATGTTTGCCCAGGGCAGAGGAACACACAATGCAAAGCATTGCTAAAGACTAAAGATGATCTCTGTGCTGCCAGGCTGAATTGAACAAGCTTACACTGCTGAGCATGGGGATTATTCCTGTTCTTGCATTAAACATGGCAAAGAAAGCTCAGTCTGTGTCAGACGTGAAGCCAAAACTCCCAGAAATGTATTTGCAGCTCCTGGGAATGACCAGTCTCTCCTGGTGTCCCCCTTGCAGATCTTCCCTGCTGGGATCTGCTCCTTGGTCCTGGGCTCTGCTTGTGCAGCAGCTCCTTCTGGGACACCTGAGTAAGGTGAGTTGGTATTTCTCAGTCACATGATTTTATATTTTTAGCAAGTTTACAAAGTTAGGGGTTTAGCAAGTTACAAAGCCTTGGCTCCCAGGAATGTCGGGCACTGGAACAGCCAAGAGAAGCTGTGGATGCCCCTCCCCTGGAAGTGTCCAAGGCCAGGTTGGATGAGACTTTGAACAACAGGGTCCAGTGGAAGATGTCCCTGCCCATGGAAGGGTGATGGTTGGAACTAGATAATCTTTGAGATTCTTTCCAACCCAAACCATTCCATGGTTCTATGATTGTTCTTCCAGTCCTGTGTTGGTCCTGTCTGTGTTTTGGCAGGTCCAGGGGTAGTCCACAGGCAGGATGAGAAGCACTGAGCAGTTGAGCTGAGCAGCACTGCCACATGCCTGTGCCATGCACATGCCTGGCTTTCCCTGCTGCCAAGAGCAAGTAGTGCCCAGAAAAACATTCACTGCAAGAACTCTCCACCACAGACTTAAAAAGAAGAGGTATCTACAAGGAGCTATATTTACAGTAACTAAGTGCTGGTACAGGTAATAAACAAGGTGATTAAAAGAATTCTCCTCTCTACCTTGCTTAATAATCTGGAAAAAACCTGGCATGCTCTCAGGGACTGCAGAGTTTAATATCTGGCTGATGACGCTAATTTAATTACATGCCAGCAGGTGGTGCCCAAGTAGAAAAAGGAGACAATTTAATATAGTATTCTCACTATTTATTACTGTATTCTCACCCCATGTGTGGTTGCGAGTGGCGTTTCACTCCCGGCTCGAGCTGTGCTCCAGCCTATCAGACAACATTTAACAACTCAATATTGGTGGTTTTTTTCCTTTTCTGCCTCATCCCATCTTCCAAGACAGCTCCCAAACTCTCATGGCTTGTGAGAGAGCTGGGACATACCAGTTGATACCAAGGAAAACAGTTCTACGTGCACACCCATTCCGAAGGGGCTGCTTGGTCCCATGTCAGCTGAAGCTGCAGGAGGGGACAGGTGAGTCCAAATGAGTGTCTCATGGCTGGTAGGCTGCAGTTTTTCACAGCTGCACTCATTGCTTCTACAGATTTATACAAAAAAATGTGGCAAATAATGAGCTTGGTCCCTGTTGAATGTTTTATGCAGGAGAGAGAAGTGGCTTCTCTTGGCCTCCTTTAGAAAATACAAGGAGAGGGATTTGATGTCATCTGCTTTCTCCTGCAAAAACGACATGAACCTACTCAGCTGGTTCCCACTAACAGCCTATACTAAACAGATGCGAAAATACCAGGTTTATGTATTCTGTAGCTCTGGCAAGTTGCTGATCTGAGTGGTTTTTGCAGGTGCTAAAACACAGAATACAGGCACTGCCTCTGCAGGGCTTGCAAGCTCTTTAAAGGAATGTACAAACCCCTGCAATTTCATAACTTCAGTGAACAATGAGAGCGATTTCTCTCTGGATTAGGACAGGAAACCTGTAAAGAGCACTTTCATGATCCTGTTTCCCTGCACAGAGAATAGAGAGTGAAGCTCTGCCGCTTTCCTGGCTTGTGTGGTTTGATGATGGTTTCACTCAGCCCAGCCCAGGTGACAGGAGAAGCAGGACAATATCCAGGCAGCACTGGGCATCTCCCAGCTGAAAATCCTACCTGTTCAAATATAACCCGGACACTCAGCAGGAGGCAGTTGATGTTGCTTCTGAAAATGAAGGCCAAGGTAACTGGGTAATGCCTGGGAGCAACTTTTTTCCCTGATCAATGAGGGGAAAGGGCCTGAGCCCACTGGGAGCAATCTCTGCTGCAGGAGGTTTTCTACTGGTTGGAAGGCAGAAAATCCTCTCCTTCCTCTTGTTGAAATTCCCAACACGAGCAGCCAAACCTGATTAGAGTCAGTATATACTGGTCCTTTAGGAGCAGAACAGACAGGGAAGACTGTCAGGGAAGAGATTGCTTCCACTGGTAATTTATGCAGTTATTCTTCTTTTTTTTCCCCCTATGGAGAACATAAAACACTTCTCCTAGAGAGGAGATGAGCCACTTCAGCCATCTGCAGAGATCACCAAACACAGATCACTCGAGGCCTTTAGACTGGGTTGGACCCTTTGCTGGCAGTGGCACTACCTGTGTATTAGCCACATTTACCTCATTGGAGTGGGGATCTCAGTCATTTCATCCTCTGGAGAGCTGAATTAAATAAAAGCTAGAACTTTACAGGGTCCAGATTCATATCCTGGGGAGGAGGCGGAAAGACAAAGGTATTAAACGATGACCTTTTTTGTTTTTCTCCTTGGTAAATTGGTTTTCTGATCCTTGCTGAAAACACACAGTGCTCTCATGGATCAAGCCTGGCTCCTGCCAGTGCTGCAGATGGTTGTGCAGCTTCTCCTGCTGTATTAATGCTGGCAGCCATGCATCAGTGAGAGATGCAGAAAAGTTCCCACACATTTTGTGTTTGCACTGGGGAACCAGTGCAGGAACACGTTTGTGCAGAGAAAGCACATGGAGGGCTCGTAGGCTATGGTTTGTGCTGCTTTATTGGTATACAAATACCAAGAACACAGTTTCAAAGCTTGTGGTGAGCCTCAGCTTCCCTCATGATGTGCTCTCAATCCCTGAAACCCCAGATGTTCCCACACCTTGGGTACTGGATAAGCTCAAATGTTGGCCTGATCATCCTCTCACATGCAGAGTGGGCAGTGGTGAAGTGTTGCAAAAAGGCAAAGTGGTTGGATGGCCCAGAGAGCACCAAATTCCCTCAAGTCACAAGAATATAAAGAAAGCCTCTGGCATGTGGGGGTCCTTTGTTTCCTACCAGTCTCTCACAGCTCATTGCAGCATGACCTTCCCCAGCTGGTCTTTGCCTTTCTTTGCCAGCAGGCTGCCAGTCCAGGTCACTCCTGCATCAGATGGCACTGGCACGGGGACACCTCTCAGGCACTCGTCTTCAAATCCCCTCTCAGACACCATTGCTTATGGTGGTGGTGCACAGGCAGTACCTCCAAGGTGGTGATTTAATTGCGTCTCAGGAGGTACCCCCTCCACTCCGTTATTTCCCATAGAAGCAGAGGCCAAGTGTTACTGCACAAGTCAAGATAGCAACAGTGTTGGGCTTATCTGGGAGCTAACATTTTATCAACCTGCCAAGAGCTACAACTAATGAGGCACAGAACAGAGGAAGCTGAGAGTAGTAACTGGTGCATACTCTCTTTCCAAACACCAATAGCAGTACCTTGCAGGGAAGAGCACACGAAGAACTAATGAGTAAACACCCAGGATCCAGGCAGAGCCAGCAGCATCCCCAGACATTTGGTCTATTCTTAACAGACCCTACAAATTGCTGCTGTACAACCTGTAAGAGCTTACATGGCATCTCAGTCACCTGTTTTAGTTTATATATAAAATTTACGGTTTTCTGAACAGAGACTGGACTTCGAGTGTCCCCAGTGCCAAACAGAGCTGCTGGTGGGGCCATGAGCAGGTTTCTACTGTCAGCCTGGATTCTTTTCTTGTCAACCTTTCCTTGGGCCTGCCAAGGGGTACCAGGAGGTCCCTTTGTTTGTGGAAGTATTTTGGACAGTGCCAATGGCCAAAGAATTCACAGGGAGCCAAATCAGTCTGTGATACAGGGTGATTAACACATCCCAGGACATCCTTCTTGCATACATACAGCAAAAGCCTTGGCATACTCTGGAGATCTTCTGATTGCTTCAGCCTCTTCTCCCTGGGCTCCTCAGGGAGTGCAGGGCTTTCCTGAAGGGAAGAAGGGAGCTCCAGAGAGGAACACACCTTACCCGTGGGGCTTGGAAGTACCAGGAAGTGGAAAGCCTCAGCCCAAGAGCGATGTGTCCTTGATAGGCAAGAGAGAAACATCTGTTTCTGTAGGAGACTCCGCTCTTGCCAAGAGCAGGAGGCTCAAGCAAGAGGGAAGAAAGTGTTATGTGGGCAGAGAGCTAAAATCTCTTTTGTAATGCATGCCTGAGAGAGAATAGGCTTGAGGTCTAAACATAAAATGGCAGAGTCAAGTCAAGAAAAACCTGCTCTGTTATGCCAATAAACTCCTGGGTGGACATTGAATCCTTAGAGCTCTTGGGTATTTCTGTTGGTGATGTTATCTAAGAGAAAAGAAGAGAAGCCTGATTGCCCAGTTTTACCTAGGTTTTTTTTCTTTCTGTTTTTCTGATTAAGAAAGAAACTATTTATCACCATTGACTAAATGCTCCACTTCATTACTGGCTGCTGTTTCTCACAAAGAAATAAAGCTGAACATTAGCCATAATTTAGAAAACTGCTGCAGATTGCAGTGCTGAGGGCAATTAAACCATGCAAAGCAGTCAATCCCTTCACTACCCCCTCCTGCAGCAGGGCTGGTGTTAGATGCTGAATCTCTTCCCAATCTCATAGGGCCAGGACTCAATGCAATCCACACTCCCCATACCTGCTCTGCAGAGAGGTTTAGCTCCAACTTTAAAGCAATCGTGGCTGTGAGAGGAGAGCTGTCTGTCTTTTCCAGCACATTTTACCTTGTCAGTGACTGTAGCATTAACACTGGCAGCTTCCCAAGCCCTCTCGCCTTTCCAATTTAAATAAAACCAGAACAACAGCAACGCTGGAACAAAAGGCTGCTGCTGTCAGTCTCTCTGGATCTCACTCCTCTGCCAAGGGTCAGGTAACCATGCGGGTCAAATCACAACCCTCCTCCAGCCGTGGGGCTCAGGTCACATTTTTGGAAAAATCCAAGCAAATCTTTGCACAATCCATCACACCTGGACTCAAATTTTTTTGTGAGGAATATACTTTGTATTAATATAACACATTTTCAGGGATTTCTTACCCCCAGGAATTCTTGTTGAGGCCAAGAATTTATTAAGGAGTTTAAAAAAAGAGAGGTTTATACCCATAGGAAGGATATCCAGGAGAATAGTCAGCATACACAAGGCTGCAGACTTTCAGAAAGGATATAAACTCAGTCAAACATTAATAAACAATAAGCTGTTTCCAGTCTTTGCTGTTTCTTTCCCACCATACCACTGATAAGAGGTAAAAGCTTTCCTTGGGGGAACCGGGACAGATGGTTATTGCTCCTAAAAAGAAAGTTTCTGGAAAAAATTCAGATAATGTCAGAAACATTTGCAGACAAAATTTACTCTGCTGAAAATAATAGAAGTAATTTGCCTTAGCAAAAATCACAGAATCAGAGAGTGGCTGAGGCTGGGGGGTAGCTCTGGAGATCACCCAGTGTCTGTTCAAACAGGGTCACCAGTTTGCCCAGGACTGTGTCCTGTTGGGCTTTGAACATCTACAAGGATGGAGACACCACAACCTCTCTGGGCAACACAGGTTTTAGTGTTCAACCACCCTCACAGTTAGAAAATTGTTTGTTATGTTTAAGTAGAATTTCCTGTATTTCCGTTTGTGCCCCTTGTCCATTGTTCTTTTACTGGGCACCACTGAGAAGAGTTTGGTTGTGTCTTCTTTACTTCCTCCATCAGTACACACTGATGGCATCCCTCCAGGCTTTCTATTCTCCAGGCTAAGTAGTCCGAGCTCTCTCAGCCTCTCACAAATATCAGATGCTCCAATTCCTTCACTTGTCTTTGTGACCCTTCACTGGACTCACTCCAGTATGTCCATGTCCCCTTGTGCTGGGGAGCCCAGCACTGGACCCACCTTTCATATGTACCTCACCAGTGTGAACTGGGAGGCAGGAGCACCTCCCTTGACCTGCTGGCAATGCTCTGCCTAAAACAGTCCAGGAGACCCACGGCCTTCTTTGCCCCAAGGGGGCAAATTTGTCCCGGACAGCTCAGTGTCCACTAGAACCCCCAGGATCTCCACAGAGCTGTTTTCCGGCCTGTCAGCACCCAGCCTGTCCTGGTTCATGGGGTTATTCTTCCCCAGGCACAGGACTTTGCATTTGTTAGCCCACTTCTCCAGCCTGCCAAGGTCTCTCTGAAGAGCAGCACAACTGTCTGACATACTACCATTCCTCCCAGTTTTGTATGGCCTAAGTCCCTTCTTGTCCCTTAAGCTGCCAGCTTTCTGAGCACCCTCATTTTTCATCAAGGGGGGACATTTTAATGTGGCTGCAGTTGAAAGAGGCTTTCAACAAACCATTTCTCAGGTGCTTCAGCCCTTGATCTTCCCACGGACTCATCAGTGTTCCCACGTTTCATCACCCCAGGTCCTCTGAGCTCTGACGTTCCGGTCTGACGGAAAGAGAAAACAGGGAAAAGAGAAAGGGTGAGGGCTGCGTAAGCAGAGAGGGAATTTGGAGAGTACCTCTAATTAAGTTATTAGTGAACAAAGCCAAACACCTTTAAAAAATGAAAAGATCATCTGTGAAGTTGGCACTGAATCCAGCTTCTAAAATTAGTCCAGAAGAAAGACTGATAGATAAAACACCAGCCAAGGAAAAGCCATTAATTGCCAGGACAGGCAGTTGCTCCCTCTGCACTGCAGGCATTAACTGCGGTTAGAGGCAGGAAGAGCTGGATTAAGGGTACCAGAGATGATATGAACCACCATCCTTGAACTGAGATCCCAGGAGAACCAAAAGACCCGGAGGTGAATTAATAGTAACAAAAGGTCTTTCAGCCTGCTGGGCCACCCACTGCTTTGATGAGGCTTAGGAAAACCAAGGACATGATTAAGAGAATAGACACAGCCATGGAAGATGAGCTCTCTTACCCAGCATTTGGCCAAGTAACTTCTTGGACCGTGATTCCCAGACCTGAGCTATGAAATAACTTCACACTTCCCTTCTAGGATTTGGCAATGCAGCTGCTTCCAGTACAAGCAGGATGGGTAAGGAGCACTGAATAGATGAGTTGTGTGTCAAACCTAACACTCAGGGAAATGGATGGGCTGCTGGCATCTTCTACTAATTTATTACTATCTTGCCAACCTTGAAAACAGGGAGAATTGCTGATTATTCACTACCCTGACCCTTCATGGACCGATCTGCCACCAGGGTGAGCATTAATTCCAGTTTTTGGAGGCAGCAGTAGACTTGAATCTAAACGTTAATTAGGGGTAGGATGTATTGGTCCTGTGTTTTCTACAGCTACCACTGAAGTTTTGGGCCATATGAGATAAAGCTTGTTGCTGTCCTGCTCTCCAGAAGTGAGCCATGCTGAAGGGACCCACGTCAGCAGTACCAGGCGGGTGGAGTGGAATCATGGATTCTCCTTGTAGCTCCTGGCCAGAGCAACCAAGAATGAGTTTCTCCTTCCCTCGGGCAGGGCATGTGAGCACTGGGTGAATGCTGGCCCACACCTTAGTTGTGCTGCAGGAGGGCTCAGCAATACCTGTTCTTCAGGATGAAGAGTGAGATTGCAAACCAGCCCAGTGAATTCTTCCATTTACACTAACCAAAGGATGAAACCTATTTAATAACCTTCCTACAGGTTATCCTGAAGATAAATGCCATGCAATTATGAATATATCTGATATTTATTATAATGGCACTGATCATAATTAATTAAGTCGGCGTTTAGGTGAGTTATTTCCATAGGTAATTTAAAGTAAGTTAAATTTTCCTTTACCAGATCAGTTTTAGAGCTTATAACTTTATCTTTAATGAATGATCTATCACTTAATGACAGCTTTTGGCTGTGCATTAGTGAACTCCAGTTGATGCAATATTTCTTCCAGATAATTTTTCTAGTAAAGGAAATATAGCACTTTATGCAATTTCATGCCAGGTCTTGAAAGAGGGGCTGAGAGTGAAAGTATATGTATATATTTATCTCCAAAGGAAGAGAAGGTGACTATTTGCAGAGCCTTTAGAGGAATTCCCCTGCCTCTGCTTGCACAGAATCAGTGGATTGAAGACCATGGCTGTAAAATTGGACTGAAGAGAATTCTCCATCAATGTCAGTGGTAGTGATGCTCATGGGCTCTTCTCTGAAATGTAACCACCACAAAGTGAAGCCATGAGGTTTATCTTATTTCTAACAGAGTTTAGGAGAGGCTGAGAGAAGGACAGGGTTGTGTGACCTTCAGAAAACAGAATTAATTCAAGATTAGTAACCTTATTCACAGGTATCTTCAGTGTAATTAAACTGTGATCGAAAGGGACATCAAGAAGTGATATAATACCTAAAGTGTATTGTTGAAAAAATTACCTCTCCTAGTGGCTACTGAACTTTGGTGAAACAGGCCACAAACACCAGCTAGGAGCTAGCTATGGTATGGAATTGAAAATTAAACCATAAAACTGAGAGCCTTCAAATAATAATGAAGAGGGCATTTGGGATGCACAAGCATACCTAAGGTGCAAAGCAAGGGCTTCAAAAGCCCTTGGAGGACCTTTCTTGGACTGCATGGAGAAGAAAAGGCACTTTGTCTGTATCCTGTACACTGATATTTGAGAACACTGATTTTGTTGAACATTTTACAATGCACTTCAATTTCTTTCCTATCGAGAAAGAAATGTGGTTTAAAAGGGCTCCTCAGCTGCAAATGTCTTCTTACAAAGAGATTTAAATTTAATCTTTTTGGAGGAAAAAAAATTATGCTTTTTGGCCTCTGAAGTTTCTTTCTAAATCAGAGTGCTGAACCTCCAAATGAAGCTCATGGAGCTAAGATTTGTACTTGCTGCTGAGCAGCAAATGCCAGCAAGGTAATGCATTTTGTTAGGTCCTGATGGCAAGAACAATCTATTAGGAAAGCTGGGAAGGTCAAATGTGACATAATGAAATATTTTTTGCAGCCATAAAGCTTCTCTGTACCCCTGTGCTGGGGGTCAGACACGCCAGGGTGTGCTCACCAGGGACGGAGCTCAGAGAATGTATTCGGAGACGATGTCGGCCAGTCTTGGCTCCGCAGGGAACTGCAAGTCGCCTTCCGTTGTGTCTAATGAATAATAGATATGATGAAATACGTGTTTCAAAAACTGATCATGCTCTGCACCTCAGGGTGGCCAGCCCAGAGGTCGGGTTCAGCTGTTTCACCTGTTTGTTTGACTGCCAGCAGGGCATGTCCTGACCCTCCCTGCCTCAGGCAGGTGGGATGCTGCTGCTGCTGTCGCTGCGTTTTGTGCCTCTGAGCTGCTTCTCTTTCCTTGTACTTGGGCTTTTCAGAGTGTCTTGAACCTTTTACAAAAGGAAAATAACAGCTTCTTGACACTAGCTTGTGTAAGTTCATACAAAGCTCCTGGTACCGTGTAAGCTTTATGGAATCATGGAATCATAGAATGTTTGGGTTGGAATGGATGTTAAAGACCATCTAGTTCCAACCCCCCTGCAGGGGCACCTCCCACTAGACCAGGTTGCTCAGAGGCCATCCAACCTGGCCTTGAACACTTCCAGGAATGGGGCAGCCACAGCTTCTCTGGGCAACCTGTGCCAGGGCCTCACCACCCTCACAGGGAAGAATCATACTAGTCTTTCAGAGAAAGCTTATTTCACTAAAAATCTACATAAGCAAGGCCACAAAGATCTTGCACATGGCTTGAGTTCCTGCTTTGATTCTTCTGCAGAACCACAGTCTCAGTACAGCCCTGACCATGGCTGAGTTACAGGCTCAGCAACAAGGGACCATGTTATGATATAGCTACACTTTCAGAACAGAGTCAGACCCAGCTTATTACTGCACTGACGAACTGCATTAGCTGAGCTGTTTCTTGGAGATCTGTACTCAAAACAGATTATATTTCAACACAAAGACCACCAGTCACTGTGGCAGTGGTCTGTGCTGCTGCTCTGCTAAATGGTTCACGAGTGACTTTGTTACAAGAATCTACCTGCCTTCTTACCTGCAATCTTGTCTCTGAAATGACCAAGGAGGTTTCCACGCTGTGGCTCATCATCCTGGTCAGGTTCTTGCTAGGAGTCCCTATTGGCTTTGGGTGTAAAAACTAGGATGTTTGGACAGTAAAACAAATGAACAGCTTTTAACAGTGTAAAACATTTTGAGTTTGTTGCCAGCCAGAGCTCAGCATGTTTAATTAAGGTGTGTGAGCTTGAAGGAGGCTAATCTTTGCTGCTGAGGCTAATTTTTGCTGGTTTATTAGATAATACAGTAAAAGACAGATTGAGACTCCTTCTCCCCCACCCCATTTTCTTTTCCTTGTCACCAGCAGTACGTGGGGAGGGTGAGGGAGATAAAATCCCTTCACATGAAATCATCCTAATGAAGCACCAGAATCAGTACAATTAACCAGAGGCACAGCTGTACACCTCGCTGTGCACGCCCAGGTCCCACTCTCCATTTCCTCTGTGAGGATATTCCACAATGACTGTTTGGGCTAAAGTTCATAATTAAAGCTGTAAATCTTGGCTCACTGCTAAATTCGCCTGCCCACAGAGAGAGAGTGGGAAGGAGAAGGAGGAGAGTCTATCTCCCCCCTGGGAAGCCTTGTTTACTAGTATTTTGTAGGTTTTCTTATGCTGGTGGTGCTTATCAGGCTTGCAAAGAGGCAAGTACTGAGAGCACCCCAATACAGAGAATTTTTGGGGGCCTGACAACCGTCAGCAGTGCTGGGTGGTTTCCCTTTTGCAGCAGAGCCCCGCAACACAGACACATCCTGGAGCCAGATCTTCACACAGGGTTCCCACACTGGCAGTGAGATTTGAGGGTTGATCAGGGACGTGCTGATGCCACAAAGCACAGATGAAAGCCTCAAAGTGAAACACTGAACAGTGAATCATCCCCACTGCTGCCTGTACAGCAGCGCCCTGGGAAGAGCAGGGCAGCAGTGGGTCCCCAAGAAAGACCTTAGGAGGTCATTGGATACCCATGAATTATTGTAGTTTAATTCCAGTGAGCAATCTGCTACCTGTAATTAATAGCTGCAGTTGCATGTGTTTGCAGCAGAAAACTGGTGAGCAAATCTCTGCTTTCTTAGTTCTGCAGCATGTGCAGGGATGAGACGGAGCACAGCTCCTGCCAGGCACAGCCCCGCTTTCCCAGCTGTAACCTGCCACATTCCCAGGCAGAGCTCTCTCAGCCCTGCAAATCCTCGTCTGGAAGCATCTTGACATGCCCCAGTTATGGACAAAACGGAGTGCCACAGCAAAAACTAGTGGAGTGTTTACCACATTTGAGGCTATAACACATTTTCTGACAGACCACCTGAATTTTAGACTTTTTTTTCCCGCAGAGGAAATGGCATATCTAATTTACCAGAAACTATGATCCTTTCTCACACACTTCTGATGGGGCTGCTTATATGCAAATCCCTCCTTATCGCTTGTCCATAATCTGTCTAAATGTGGCAGAATAAGGTTTTATTAATAATATTTGCATGCCCATGGCACAGGGCTGAGTCATCGCTTGCAGTACACAAAGCAAGAGAAAGCAGTAGAGCATGTCTATTAATAAACATGATAAATCCATACCTTTGTGAGTAAAAGTTGCACATCTTTGCTGAAGAGACAGCCTTTTGTTGAAATAGTGATTTATTGCTATTAAATTTGTGTGATTAGCCAAGCTTGGAAAGCAGACCCAGAAAATCTCACGGCTGCCTACTCGCATGATGAGTTTCACCAAGCATGGAAATGCAGGAACATTTTATCAAGTCAGAACTTCAGAAGAAAACATTTAATTCCAAGGTCAGTTCCTGATGATACAGTTATGGATTTTCAGTTGCAAAATTACTACATGATTTATAATGAAGTTTATATTTGAAATGCTAAAACATTCACACACATACCCCCAAAAAAGGAAAGTCAGGAGAAAGGCTGTGATAAAGCCAAATTATATGGCATCAATCAGCCATCTGTTGTGCACTGTGGTTTCTAATGATCAAGGTGAAAACTTCAGTAGGCTGTAAAAATAGAGACTTACAAGATCCACTCCCCCTGCAGTTGATGCTTTCAGCAGGGATAACAGGATATAATGTACACTGGAATTACCACCAAGTTCAGTTGCATCATCAACAAGCCTGAGCACCTGATGGCCAGGGTGGGACATTCAGCCAGGACACATCATTATCTGTGGATGCACCGAGTAAGGCTTTGTCATGAAGATCTGACGAATTTTGGAAAGGAAGGGAGAATCCCCTACAGTAGTGTGAAAATCCACCTCCTCTGAACGACCCCGCAGAGCCCTGGAGTGTTCCATGTGCTGTCTGCTAATCTTTATGTAATTAGTAAATGAACTTTCATTTGGAGATGGTCCTTTATATGACCACCCACCCTTTGCTAGCTCATTTTATTTATCTCAAATATCTCAATAACAGAATGAGTCCATCAAACTTATCATCTAATTAAAATTCATTGAAATCTTTTGGGGTGGTTACCTTTGTGCCGTGCACCCATTTTATAAGGCTCTAAAGGTGATGTTTTCTTTACTTTTCCTCCTGTAGGATATTTTCCTTGTCACTTGTGCCAAATCAGAAGAAAATGTGATTTGATTTTACAGAAGTGGTTGCTCTCACTGTGTCTTCTCACTGGGGCTGAGCTCATCATTATGATCCCTTCTTTTGAACTGATCACCAAGGTGATTTGGCCATGGAGGAGTGAGGCCCCCAAGCTTCAGAGAAAGGAGCCAGGGCTTGTTGGTTCATAATGAGCAACTCAGACTTTTGTCATCTCCTTTACACCGATGTGGGAGCAGGGAGATACAAACTCTGCAGTAATTACCCACATACATGGCCAGACAAGGAGCAGAGGAGAACTTTTTTGTGAAGATGCAGCTGTTTTTCATTTGTCTCTTCCATGGATGATCTTTTCTTTTTATTTTACACAGGACACTCTTTCTCTATGACTATCTGAAAAATGCAAATGCGAATCTGTATGCTGATTGCATGAAGATTATCAAGATACTCTGGATGGATGATATACCAGCTCCTAGAAAAAGATAGTGATGGGTCTGTGAGCCTGCTTTCATTTGACTTGTTGCAAGTCTTGGGGCCAAGGTCAGCAGGTGCAGGTTGGGTCGGATTTCAGGAACATAACTGATTAAATCCTGGCAGGCAGCTGCCAGCCAGAACCCTGCAAGAGGATGCTCCTTGTGCCAACTTCTCTGCTTGAAAGCAGATTGCAGAGCATAAATCTGAACCCACAACTCTGTGATAGTCAGCCCATTTCATAGGGTTTGGCTGCAGCTAGGAGAGGTTGCAGTCATGGGGTGATGGGCTTGGGGTGCTGGGCTCAGCATCTGCACCATTGCCTGAAAAATAACAGACTGCTACTAGTGGAGCCCATGATATTGCAAAGCCTCTACAGCATCCATAATCTTATTGTGGGAGCCTTATCTATAGCTGGTGAAGGCAGAAATCCAGATTGAGGGGTCTGTACTATCTGTTCCTCCCCAGTACCTGCTGTACCCGCTGGCCAGCATCAGCCAAGCTGAAGAGCAGTGAGGAGACCTCAGCAGTGCCAAAGAATGTAGGACTTGGGCAGAGCAGAGTGACCCAGACTACTGCAACAGGAGCCACCACAGCAGGAGGTCAGCAATTTTCTGCTTCATTTGGCTTGGGCACAAGCAAAGGAGTGTGGGCTGCTGGCCAGGAAGGGAGCACATCACAGCTGGCACAGGCACCCAGCCTGACCCGGTGGAGGTAGGGGATGGGAGAGCTGAGGGTTAGCAGGGTGCTGGGCAGAGGCTGTACTGGTCCCACTGCTCATGGGCTGAGGTACCCTGGGAGTGGGGTGAAATCCAACATGTACAGCGTGCAACAGAGTAATCCCAAAACTCAGCTTGGAGGAATGGCTGAGGAAGAATGCCATGCTGGAAGAAAAAGAGGCAGTTGCTGTTTGATCAGTGCAGTGCCCCAGGCTCTCGTCCCTGCAGCGTGCTTTGATTTCATCCTTGTTTCTCCCAATACCCTCCTACACAGGAGAAATTGGATAGAGGCCATGGAGCAGGGCAGCATAACTGTCTGGCTCTCTGCTCTGATCACTGCTGTCGTGCTCCTCAGCCTGCCCTGTCCTTTCCCCTTCACAGCATTCCAGACAAATGGCACCAAGAAGTCAAGCCCTACCTTGAGCTGTGGTGAGATGGGCAGGGACCTCTCTGTTTCTGTTGGTGTGGAAGAGCATCCTCCAGGTGCAGCATCCCAGAAGCTCAGCACTACAGAGCCAGTGGCTGTTTAGAAAGCCTGCAAGATATTGGATTAAAGGCAGATGCCCCAGGAACAAAGAGAGAGGTGAATGATTATATTACTACTTCAAAAGGATCTGATTCTGCAACTAATTAGCTGTTTTTCAGGTGACAGCCGATTTTTTTACTTTTTTTAATGTATTCATGAAAGTGTTGCATTGCAAGGGCCCTGAAAATATATGCAAGGTTTGTGAGCTGGCAGAGAGAGGCTGCTCAAGGTGGGGTTTGCTGGTGATTGGTGCATCACAACCACTGCACAGCAATATAGCAGGACACTGCACCACTGCCATAAGTGCTGTCCTGAGCTGGATCAGAGGAAGGGCTTTGAGCTTGGAGCACTGCTCAGACCCCCCCTGCATGCCCTGAGCTTTCTCCCGGTCCGCAATGGGGCTGTGCTTAGTGGCAGCCCACCAGCTCCATGGCCAGGAAGCAGCTTATGACCAGAGGGCACAGGTGGGTGCCTGTAGGAAAGCTGAGCTGATTTACCTGTTTTCTACTGACTAGCATTGATCTGGAGAAAGAAAATCCCCCCTGAAATCCAAACATTATCCGGTGTGTGGGCCACAGAGCCAGTTTGCTGTGCAGCAGTGAAGGCCAGAGTGGTTCTGTGCAGCCTTGCAGAGTGGTCCTCCCTGCTAAATAGCAACACAGCCTGCTAAATAGCAACCAAAAGCCTTAATGATGGAGCTGTTTTTTAATGGTCCCCTGCACAGCCATTAGTTCTTAAAGAGGATTTATATTACAGCCAGCTCCTATGAAGATATTTTATTGGTATAGTAAATACAGAGAGAGGAATGGTGGCTTTTAGTCTTTGATAGCTTGTGCTTTCCTACCCCATAATTCACAACCCTTTGTGTCAGAGGCTAAAATCTATCCTATATGGGTGTTCTTTGAGGTGTCCCCTCACTTGGCCACTCCAAAAACACCCTTAGATGTCTCCCACCCCCTGCTTCCTGGGTCTCCTGCTTCAGGTTGAGTGATGGAGGAACATCTGGCTGCATGGGGATGTACTCAGGCAAAACATCCCACAGCAAGTGTGCCAGGAGTGCTGCCAGCTCATATTAAATGGCCATGAGGTCACTATGAGCAGTGCAGCAGCATATGGGCTTTTCTCCCTGCCCAGCCTCTGTGGCCATCGTTTGGCACCTCAGGCAGAAAACTTGGCTGAGGGAGGGTCCAAAGTTGTTCTTGTTCCCCCAGGGTGCATCCACAGAGACTCTGGGCCTGGGATCACTGCAGAGAGTCAGTGCCAAGCCTGCAGCTCAAAGCAGCATCAGAAGACTTCATGAATGACCCACAGACACTGCACAGATGAGGGAAAGGCTGAAAGCAGAAGAAGAGCTGCAGAAAAATGTCTGCTGTGTCTGCTCACTGAGGTGTGAGCCATTAGAATTACGCAGGATGTTGTTTTCCTTCTTGCAAGTCATGCCTGAAATCTGGTCTCATAAATGAGCTTGTTTTTATTAGAGGGAACTCGCCTTTACTGGGTTATAAATCTGAACGTGAATGTTAATTTTATAACTCTGCATCTAGAGAATAGCAGAAACACAAACACCACAATCCAGATAGCATGGCCAAAAGCACAGACACCGTGTCCCAGTGTGTTCCTGAGGAATTTCAAGCAGGACACAAGTGCTGCCTCCTCCCTCCCCAGTGGGCTGCTCCAGATCCAGTGGAGGTGAGCAGGACGTGCCTGGCAGAACTCACAGCTTACATGAGTTAAACAGTGATGAAGAATCAGTAGGACTAGGTGTTGTTATCCCATAGTTCAGGCATTTTTTGGAAATTCCTGTGGCGCTTGCTGAGGGCCCAGGTCATGGCAATAGGGGAGGTTGTTTCTCATATTCCTCTCTGCTCTGGCAGAATCAGCTGTAGCTACTCATCTGCTGGGTTTGGGCATTGAGTGTTGTGCGTGGCCCTGCACCGAGCACCATCCCACTCCAGGAACGTGCCTGGCGACGCTCCGGAAGAGGCTGATGCCATCAGCTGCCTCACAGTTGTTTCCTCATGAACAAATTAAATGGCTCATCTCCTAAATTATTTGCTTGGAACCTTTTCTTTGGTGCAGAGAGGCTCTGGCTGTATAAACCAAGAAGAAAATTACATGATGTCAGGGTACTGCAAATAGCACGGTCTTGCCCAGAATAAAAGCTCTTGGAGGTGCCTTGCCTGCCTTGCTGAGAGAAGTGATTTCAAATGTAGTAGACTACTCTGTGCCCAGTGCTCAAATTACAGCTGAGTCTACACTAGAAATTCCTCCTGGAAAAGCATTAAGTGTTAAGAATTTAAGTTTTTATGCCAACACTTCTTTGCTGGCAGAAGAAATTTTGTGCTGGCATAGCTGCCTTCACATGACTTGTGCTGGCTTAGAAATGTCATGAAAAAATGGCATCCCTAAGGAGCATGGCTGTGCCGGTGGAACTTTTATCTGTAACTCAGTCCTGGAGATAATCTGTGACTGTAACTAGAGTCAGTGTGTTTTTGCTGGTATAGCTTATGTCATTTCTTTGAATAAACTAGGTTATAATTTCAGAGTTACCTCGGCGAAGCTTTTCAGTGCAGACGAGACCTATGTGTTGATTAAGAACAGATACACAGGCACGCAACACTAGTGTTAGAAAGGTATTTTTGTGATGAATGTTAAGGATGCTGATTAACTCTCCTCTGACAAGTGTTAAAGCTGTGAAGTGTGCTGACCCTGTGGCAGGCAGGTACCTCAGCAGATGCTGCAGATCAAAGGGAGGAGCAGAGCTGTTCAGTGGTTTCATTACTGACCGTGGCAGGCAGCAAAATGCTGCCTTGTCCCATATGGAAAGTGGCTCAGCCATTAAAGATTTGTAGTTGCTCTGTCTGTTGGTAATTATTTCCAAGGTTGGTTTAAAGAAACAGCTGACTGAAGTGGCATTGGTTCTTTTGAGACTGACTTAGGGAAAATAAAATTTGATGCAATCACTGCAGATGGGAGCCAAGACAGAAATGACTTTGAGCAAAGGCACAGTGTCTTTGAATTCCAAAAGCAGCCTGAGGAGTATACATATACAGCAGGGACTGTGACAACCTGATCCTCCTCACTCAGTTCAGAGGAAATATCCTATGGTTTACAAGGAGATTAAGATTGTCCAGAGAAGATGTGGATGCCCCATCCCTGAAAGTGTTCAAGGCCAGGTTGGATGGGGCTTCAAGCAACCTAGTCTAGTGGGTGACAACCCTGCCTATGACAGGGAGGTTGGAACTAGATGGTCTCTGAGGTTACTTCCAACCCAAAACATTCTATGACTCTCTGATAGGGCATCTGAGGTGTTGTCACCACGACAGCTTGTTGCTTCTGCACTGTGTGTGCTTGTGTTGCTCTCTTGCAGACCTGGGGCAACTCGTACATCAGGTGCCAGCTGGCATGTGTGCACTTGCTATCACTCTGGGTGAAGAACCTTTTCCTAATATCCAACCTAAACCTCCCCTGACTCAACTTCAGGGCATTCCCTCGTGTCCTGTCACTGGTCCCCACAGAGAAGAGATCAATACCTGCCCCTCCTCTGCAGGTTGTAGTTAACTGGGGAATGTGTCACTCAGCTATTCTAAAGGTTTGATTTTTTTTTTCTTGCATTATAATAGAACAGACTCAAATGCTTCAAAGCTGTTTTCACCACCTGAATGTGCAGTGAGGAAGATCATCTTTTTCTCATTCATGTGCCCCTTATTGCTCAGAACTGTGTGTTCATCCAAGGTGTGTTGGTCAGTCCAGCTGGTCTTGTAGGGCACTTTGTTTTTTGCTTTGAAGACCTGTGCAAAGGTGCTGGACTCAGCCTGGAGAGAATGATCTGAATGTCCTAGAGACCCATCTACCACTATGATTATGTAACTCACCTCAGAAACCCAGGATAAATGATTTACACTTCCATTTAGAGCCTATTTGTAGCTTCTCATCCAGAGGCCGCCTAAGCCGCCTCCTTCCCCATCTGCACTTCAAATCTCTCAGAATGGAAAAGTGTGTGGAGCAGGTTCTTACTCCCAAGACAGCCCTGAAAGCCATCTTAAATTATGGTCCTTGCATGAAAAATGAGTCACTAAGAACCACAACATACTCTGCCTTCTTTGAGTAGTTTTAAGCCAAGTTTTCATAGTTAGGTTGCTTTTTTTTAATTTTATCTGGATATTTGATATGCACTTATTAAAATTATTTCCCTTTAAAACACTGTTTGTGCTTATCCACAGACTTCAAATATGTTTGAGGGGAGAGGGTTGGAACAGCTAACTGTTTCTGAATACCTCACACATTAATAGTGTCAAGTACTTGGTATCTTTATGTAGCATTTGCTTCTAAACCTGCAGTCAAACCAGGGCCCCACAATCCAAGGCAAACATCACACCAGTCTCAGAGAGCCTCACAGCTGAGTGACCTCAACCATCCCCCAGTGCCTTCTCCTTGCTGGAGAGGGGAAGCAGCCATTCCAGCAGCAAAAGATTTAGCTGTTGAACTGATATGTGGCTTCTCCTGCTCACCCTTTCCAGGGAAGTACAAGGTCTCTGTAGAATGGAAAAGATCTGCCTTGCCCTCTGCAGGTGCCCAGTTCAGCCCAGTGCTGCAATTTCAGCCATGGCTTGTAAAGGCAAGGGCCAAAAGTCCCCGACTGGAGCCCATTAGGAGAGCAGTCTGACCTCCCTCTTCCTGGATCAGTGTAGTGGGTTGACCCTGGCCAGATACCAGGTACCCACCAAAGCTGCTCTCTCACTCCCCTCTGCAACTGGACAAAGGAGAGAGAGAAGAAAAACAGCTAAGAATTCATGATAGAGATAAGAGCTGGGAGAAGTCAGTGATTGATCACCTTCGCGGGCAAAACAAGACTCAAAGTGGAGATAGTACTTATATTTATTACTAACAGAATAAAAGCCAAAGAGTGAGAAATAAAACATTCTTAAAAAGCACCTTCCCCCCACCCCTCCCTCCTTCCATGTTCTCCCTCCTCCCCCTCAGTGGTGCAGGGGGACAGGGAACGGGGGTTGTTTCTGTTGAACGGTCAGTTGTTGTTTCTGCCCCTGCTCAGGGAGAGGAGACCTTCCCCTGCTCCCGTGGGGTGCCTCCCATGGGAGACAGTCCTTGATGGACCTCTCCAATGTGAGTCCATCCCCTGGGCAGCAGTTCTTCCCAAACTGCTGTCCTGTGGGTTACTCCTCCATGGGGTCAGTCCTTCATGGATGAGCTGTACCTACGTGGGTCCCCCACAGGGGCCACAAGTCCTACCCGGGAAAAACCTGCTCCAGCCTGGGCTTCCCTCTCCACGGGCTGCAGGTCCCTGGTAGGACCCTGCTCCATCCTGGGCCTCCCACAGGGTCACAGCCTCCTTCATGCATCCACCTGCTCCAGCATGGGCTCCTCCATGGGCTACAGGGGGATCTCTGCACCCCAATGGTCCCCCATGGGCTGCAGGGGCACAGCTGCCCCACCATGGTCTGCACCATGGGCCACAGGGGTCACAGCTCTGGCGTCTGGAGCACCTCCTGCCCCTCCTTCTGCACTGACCTTGGTGTCTACGTTGTTACTCCCATGTTCTCACTCCGCTCTTCCCTGGCTGGAATTCTTTTCTGTGCAACAACCTTCTGTTCTTAACTATGTTATCACAGAGGCATTACTGTCACCCCTAATTGGCTCAGCCTTGGCCAGCAGCAGAAAGTCCATCCTGGAGCCGGCTGGCATTGGCTCCATGGGACAGGGGAAGCTTCCAGCAGCTTCTAACGGAAGCCACCCCTGTAACTCCCCCAAACACTACCAAAACCCAGCCACAGAAACCCATTACAATCAGTCAGGCTGAGTCAGGGCAGGGGGCAAGTCAAGTAATTTCTCCAGCCTCCCAGGAAAGGAGACCTGTGGTCCAGAAATCCTATTTCCTGCTAGCCTGTTCCATGTGCAGCCACTGGGCCACATCATCCATGCATCCAAAATGTCTCCTGGGGGGCGGATGCTTCTCCAGGTTCAGCCGTCTGTTCTCAGCCCCTGTTGGCATAGAAACACCCTTTCCAATTAACCTTCTGCAAAATATACACATACAGAAACATCCTGCAAACAAATGATCTTCTCTTTTCTTTCTGTCTCTCTTTTTCCTTTTTTTTTTCCTTCCTTTTGGCCTGTGAGAACGAGGAGTCAGGAGAAGCGTGAGTCTGGGTCTTTTTAATTTTAGAGCATTTCAGACTCTCTGCAGGCTGTTGCCAGGCTGTGTAGCTGCTCCCTACCGATAGTAACAGGCAGACAAAATACTAAGCAATCAAATTTCCCCTCTCATTCAGCCCTGTCCTCCGAACGTTTTAGAAGAAAGAATGAGAGCTGGGCCTAATAACTATGCAAATTGCTCAAAGCAGGAAACAATCAAGGGAGGCTTAGTAAACCCTTGGCTTTTGAATGGTCAGGACAGATCCAATACAAAGGGAGCTGAATTGCTGCCAAATGCCCCATCCTATTGGAAAGAGTGAGTCCTGCATACCTGTCATGGCCCATCAGCACCAGACCCTTGATGGGCTCATACAGCCTTTGCCAAAGCTGAAGGAGAAGGTGTCAAGGGCTGTCCTGAAACTGCTGAATTCAAAAGTTAGGAGGGCAATCCCCTGGATTACCCATCTCCTCTTCTCCTCCTGCCTGTATCCGGCCCTTTCCCAAGGAGTAACCTTGACATTCCCCTGGAAATAAAGGGATGTAGTACAAAGGAAAATTTCTCAGCTACCAAGACTTTGCCTGAAACCCATGAAGGGAAGGGCTCCCACAGGTGAGCAAAGCTGGTTTACTGGAGGGAAGGGAGCAGATGAAGACTTTATCCTTCACTACAGCATCTCGCAGTGCTGTTTGTTCCGGTGTCATGTTGGTCACACAGCTCCTCTTTCAAGGGAAGGCTATTCCTGCTCCCAGAATGAATCTGGACCCAAGACCTGTCTTCAAGATTCATAAAAAGTTGAACCAGCAAAGCTAAAGTCTAAACCAACTTTTCTTGGGTTGTTCCCAGAACAACAGCCCCTTAACTATGTAATATCCAGCTGTGCCTTTGTCTTTAAAAAGGGAAATAGTAAGATTTGCCTGGAGATACAGAAAACAAGAACACTCTTATTTTTGTTCCTGTGAAGATTCAAGGAGGCTTGTGATATGCCTAAAAGCTAGTGCAAAGGAAAAGGTCAGTGAAGAACATGCCTGCGGTCTGATGGCTGAAGATGTGTGCAATGAATTTCATTTCAATACATTGTTTTCTAGATGGTGTTTGGTATAAAAAACATGTGCATCAAATGTGGCTGGTTACTGACTCTGAGAAAACAAACACTTGGTGTCCCTGCCCAATTAACTATTAGAAAAGAGGATGTGTGATAGCTTGTGTGGTGTGAGGGGCTTGAAATACCATCTAAGTGGTGCCAAAATGTAGTACATGGAGTGAGTGACAGGCATTTTCAACCCAAACACCTGCAGGCAGAGTACTGACTGTTTGCAGTGCCCATGGAAAGGTATGAAATTATAGCCCATCATGGAGGCACAATGACATTGCAGCATGCTGCCATTTTCATTACTGTCTTTTTCAAAAAGATGGATACAGGTTCTGTGTACTGTTCTTGGTATTAAAATAAGAAAAGGATCTTTTTATTTCATCTTCTGTTCTCGTCTTAGCATCAGCTATCAGAGCGAGCCATCAGTCAGATGGCAGTGCTGATAGATCTACATTTTCACTGCATGCTTTCCCTCACTTTTGTGACAAAGATTACTAGACTAGAAAAGAGTGTGCCATTAATCCATTCCACTGGCAGTATTGGGACTAAAATGGAATGGAGGAAATGGCACAAGATGTGCCTTTCCAATGAGCAAAGATAGCAGCATGAGAGAATGAAATTCTTTTCTTCTGGAAAAGAAGCAAAGTTTGGCTGGAAGGTGAAATCTGAGCGATCCTCCCATGCTGTGTTCACCTGTGTCCCTGCCATTTGGGTCCATCATTTCAAATCTTGGCTCTATGGTCCTTGTATCATGTCCAGCACAATGGGGCAGCAATTCAGGCTGTGCTCAAGGTGTAAATGCTGAAAATAGATCCCAGCTAATACATCTGAGCAGATATGCCTGTGACTCCATGAGGCTGGAGGACCTAGCATGGCTGTAAAATGCCTCATGGCAGGGTTTGAAGGATTTGTGAGTACAGGTCATGTCCTCCCTTCCGTTGTTCCACCAGGGACCTTGTCTGCTGATTTTAGCAAGCTTATCTGGGTTTCCTCACTTCCCTGTCTTCCAGAGTATCATTAGACAGGAAAGTACAGCATGAAAGTGCAAAATGCCCAAGAAACGTTTCAGCCAGCAGCTGTAGTGGGGTGCTACACCAATCTGGTGTGTTTAAGGCACATGGATGAAGTAGACAAAAGCTACATGACAGTGTTCTCAGCAAATGTGACATCCATCTGCCCTCATGCCTCCTCCAGAAAGGTCAGATGTGTGTTCAGCAGGCCCAGGACTGGCTGTCGGCAGGGGCTGGGACAGGGCTCAGGCAGAGCAGGACATGTCAGCTGTTGTCAGCACACTGTCTCCCTGTGAAGTCTGCAGCAATGAGTCTGGGAACTATAAAATATCATTTGGCTGTTACCAACCTGTCATATTCCTTCCTGATGGTACCCTGTTCTTGTCTCTCTGATCTCACAGGTCACTTCTCCCAAATCATTCCTCTAAATACAAAAAATGTTGATTCTGATAAATAGGAGGGCTGGTAAACTTTCAAAGATGAGGGGTTTTTTAAGCCTTAATTCTCATATCAAAAGACATGTGATTCAGGAGATCTTAGGTCTCCTTCCTGAGGTTCAGGAAGAATTAAAGTATGGACTCTAACACCCTAAACAGTGAAAGACTTATTCCCTCTGAAGGTCTTACTGCCCATTCAGTCAGTCATACTACAGTATCCATATCTTGGTCCTGCTGCTTTTATAAACAGTAATGAGGGAATAATGATGTCAAATAATCATTACTCTCTATCTGTAGAGAAAAAACAGCCTTTGTATCAGACAATGAGTAATAGCATAGCAACATACAATATCTGAGCTAGAGGTGACTGTGACTGAGAAATTCATGTATGTGCAGCACCAAACACCAGATCCAAATTCAGCCCAGATGTTCTTCTGTGACTGGATCAAGATCTTTATACGCAGAGATGAAAAGGCCTCCAGCTCTGGGGACAGTGGCTGTTGATCCTGCTCCCTCCAGCTTTCTGGCTTGTAGTGCCTCTTCAGCTGGAGCAAGTCCACTGAATTCAGTGAGAAAACACTGGAAAAACTGAATAAGCCTTTCCTTTGATTTGCTTGTGTGGCCATCTCCTTTGCTATCTGAATTGCTATTTGAATTGTAAATAATGGCAATTTATGGTTTGTATTGCCATCTGCAGCTCCAGGAAGAGGTACTTCCCACCTACCCTGCAACTGCAGCATTGCCCACCCGGTCTCAACCCAACACCAGCCATAGCCTTGCCCCATTGGCTTTCAAAGTGCTGCTGGATGGGGATTGTTCTCACCATGCCTGTCTGGAGGAAAGGACATGCACTGGTGTCCTTAACACATTCCTTTTCTGGATCACTGGAAACTGCCTCAGGAGCTGGAGAGACATCCAGAGCTGCAAATGTGCTCTCTAACCCAGATACTCTGTGCAAAAGCTGAGTTGACTGGCTCAAGTTTGGACATCTGTCGTGTCCATCTTCCCCTTGCCGCTCCATTTCCCTGCGCTGCAGGAGAACCAGGGGTACTCAAAAAGGAAGGGATTTTTTGGCCAAAGCTACACAGCCAAAGTTTTGATGCTTTTTTCCTACAAAAGATAGGCAGGCCAGCCTAGAAACAGGTAGGGCCAGTGGAAAGTTATGTGTATTTTCCTGTTTCTAGCCCACTTAATATCAAAGACCTGCCCACCAAATGAGCCACCAGGCACATTTTTCATTTGCAGATCCTTCCTCCAGAGCTGAATCTCTATATATTTATGGGTATGGCTGTTTTCCTCCTCTCCCTGCCTCTGTCTTTTTGCATTTTGGCTCTTCACCCAAGGTCTTAAGTCAGTAAATTTCTTTCTGTCAGTGGCTCTCAAATCAACCCCTAGGATGGCATATTCTCAGGGAAACAAGATTGAGCTTCATTCTTTATTAATGGATGTAAACTATAACAAATTTCTAAACTTTGCTTTTTTAAAACACAGGCTGATAAGAAGTTCTTAATGAAGACATACCCGCGTGCCTTGCTTACACAAAATCACCCATTATGATCCATTAGTATGTTACCAGGGTGAGGACTGAAGATCTTGATCTTGTGTCACTTCTCATTTCCAGGCTAACCTATAAGCTTCTCTAGAGATAATTTTGTAAACACACATGACAGATTGCTGAGAATGTGTATTCATTGCTTAGATCAGTACATCCGGGAAGCAATCCCAAGCATGGAGCAGGGAAAGGCTAGCAGGTTATGCTGGTGAAAGCCTTGTGGGATTTCTCCAAGCTCAATACATTTTATGTCATATAATTGGTATGCTGGTAGCGGATCTGTTATAAAGAAATGGGCTTTAAACATTTTCAGGCACAATTTCTGTATGCAAATCTTTGCCAGCAATTATCACACATAACCGAGGAGTTTTGCTAATGATCAAATAAAATAAATGATCCTGTTTATTTCTTTCGCTTTGTTCATTATGTTTTGGTCTCAAAATCCAATTACAGATAGTTTGGCTGTGTGCTAAGTTTTGCTTCCAACCTCTTTTGTAGGTCCATTCTCAGAACTGTATTTCAGCACTCTGCTGACAACACTGCAGTTTCTTCTGGACCACGAATTTATAGGCAAGGAAACAAATGGCTCTTGCAGACAGTGTGAGCAGACGAGTAAGCAAATCAAAAAAGCAGATGGTAAGTAAAGCACTTAGTGTGATTCAGGTTCTTAAAGAGAATAAGTTCACTGCATTGAGCAATTCCAGTATCTTATGAGAGGCATCTATCCTGAGGAAAATGTGGGCAACGCATGGTAATGACAGCTGATTGAAATTCAGAAGGAAACAGCAATGCAGGCTGTTACAGCAAAAGCTGGGAATCACTGGAGACTCAGCACAAGTTAGTTTGATGACTAACAACTCAGCTGAAACAAGCAGAGTGTGTTTGGATCCCTTCTTTCATAAATCAAAAGTCCATATTAGAGGCTACTTTTTCCCCCGTAAGTGCAGAGCTGTAGGCAAGAAGTGAAGATCCCCCACGAAATCTCACATCCAAGTTCTCCTGTGCAGGGACTTCTTCAGCCACGGGCTTAGTTAGGATAAGTGCAGGGGTGAAATAGCAAAGGACTGGGCTGGTAAAACTGAAGAGCAGAGGTCATGCCTGCCATTTCTCCAGAGCATCTGAGGCATCTGTTTATTCCAATCTCTTTGCTGTCCAAGCACGCCTGCAATTACCCCTATTCCTCCTGAACAGCTCTATGGTTAAGTAGCCAGGGAGTGAGATGGCAAAGGTGAGGTCCAAAATATTCCCTACAAACAACTCTACCCTCTCTCTTCCCCTCCTATGCTAAAGAAAGGCTGGAGAGAGGCAGCAGTGAAATACAGGTGTTAGTAGGAAAACAAAAGAGTTGTCTGTAGAGAAAGGAGAAGAGGGGTGATGAAGAAATGCAGATAGTGGAAAATCCTAGAGGGCAGAAGAAGTGGAGGAGGACATGAACAGTTTCCAACCTCAGTGTGTCCCAGGCATCAAGACTTGTGATCAGCACATTTCTGTATATTACAGACTCTTCTTCAAGTCCCTGGAGATATTCCAGCTTCCTGCTCATCATTTTCCTTCCTGAACTGCATGTGGCTGAACTCTGAAATAGGGGAGATTGGGCTTCTCATCACAGAGTGATGAAAAACTGTTCCAACAGGTAGAGATGGGCAGAAATCTCTCACTGACTCTCATTTAGGATGTGCACAGCCAAGGATAGGGAGTCTCTACTGGAGCCTACTCTGCTTTCCAGCTCCATGCCAGCTTGTGGCACTTCCTCCACCATCCATCCCAGCCCAGGTGTGACCATAATGACCTCAGGAGGTCCTGTGAAGGTGACCTGCCTTCAGGTCTTGCAATGCCTGCTAAAGAAGAACTTTTATCCATCTAGAAATGAAGGTGGAATAGCTACAGTTCTTTCACTCTTCTAAGGGAAAAGGATCCAGCAGTAATTTCCTCACTGCTGCTCCATGCCTTGTTGCCATTGAGGTCACCTACAAAATAGAGGCTGTCAGTAAGATTTTGACCAGACTCACTTCACTTTAAACAAGGATGATGTGAGTTTTTACTGTATGTCTTTAAGGCAATGAGGGGAAAAAAGAAGTTTTCCTAATCAGACAAACTTGAAGAAGCAAAAGGTCTTCAAAGTAGAGGGATGGAAGAGTTTCTCCTTCTTTCTAGTCCCCTTTCAGCTCTGGCAGTACTGCACAAGTGCTCAGCAGTGGTTCTGGCAGTCAGCATCACTGCCCTTGGTGCTGGGCTGTTCAGGACACCCTCTTTTCCTGCCTGACTTGTCTGTAGCTCAGACCTCCCAGACGTTATTGATTTTTTTTCCCCATTCTCTTCTTTCTCAAGCTCTCCCAAGGCAGGAGATGATTTAAACATTGTTTTTAAAAGTTTATGGTGAGACAATTTAAAAATGTCATTGAAGGCCCTGATCTCTTGGCAGGGCTGGGAGAACTTGCTTATGGCTTCTGCAGAGGAAAAATCTTGGTGTGCTAATCCCCAGAATCACTTCTTTAACCACAGCAGTTGTTACTCCATGGCGACCACCCTCAATGCAAAGCTTTGCTCTTCACTGGTGTGGGCAAAACCTGGGGTCCTCAGGGGTCTGAGGTAAAGCTGTAGGACATGGAGTGATATTAAAGCTCTTCTAGAGTTATTACTTAACCAGTTCCTGTGCAGCTACATTTCCTTGAACATTTTAGCAGCAAATTCATCAAGTTTAGAGAATCTCAAGGGATCCAAATGGTTTGGCTGTGCAAACAGTGTTGGAGAAAATGCTCAAGAGCCTGGTTAGCTCTCACTGAAGAAAACCCCCTTGAGACTGGTTCCCAGTGTGGTCCATCCTTCCCAAAGCCCCTTCTGTAATGTGAGTCTGCCCACTGTGGTGGCCCTGTGCATGTATGTCTGTTAGTAAAAGATTAGGCATTCAACAAACTCATTCGAGGTACTCCAGCCATGTTAGGAATTTCAGAGGTGACCACCAAGGTGTGTTTTGAAACCCTGATAGTAGTTTTTTCCAGCCAAAACTGCCTTACCTGCCCATGGCTACGTGCTATGCTCAGTGCTGGCCACGTGATCCTGCAGAAGAGGAGGAGAGTACTGCTTTCAAATATCTTCAAAGTATTGAATTATTACAGGATTTAATGTTCAGTAGATGAAATTACCCTTTCAAGTGACCTCAAATGTAATAAAGAACCAAGACTAGTCAGTGCAATGGTTTTATTGCAGAAAATTACAAAGTGATGTACTGTAGCAGCATAAACTTGTCATAAATTACCTTGAGTAATGAACCATGAAAAATACCAAAGGCATGTAAACTGTATATTTCTGAGGCAGGATGCCTGTGGTAGGTAAAATGCATACATAGATCCCATAAGAAAATTGTAGGTGTGATTGAGTTGGATTTGTTATTTCCTGCTTAGACTCAATCAGGCTGAGTTGACCACAGTGATGTCTGTGGTAAAATCCCTATCCATATCAGTGAGTGTAGAGTGTCGTTATAAATTAGTGGAAATGAGCTGACAGTATCCAAAGGTATCAGAATCACAAGGGGAGATATTTTTTTGGTTCATGCTTTCTGTATCCTCTACATTTTGGGGTTTTGTACTGGTTCAGTCATTTAGACCCCACTTCCTTGTCTTAAGTCCTGCTATTTCTCTGGAAAATATATAGGGCTATCTCCACAGCTGATATAAATATGCACGGTTCCATCACTTCAGTGGAGCTACGCTAATTTATATCACAGCTAGGAGATTCTTCATGAGATTCATCAGTGTAACTGCTTCGTATTAACTGGTATGAGGGGGGATAAAATGCACAATGACTTTGACTTCCCTGTGAATCACTGCGTTCAGGCACTGGGGCTTCTCACTGGGAGACGTGTTCTGCATCAGGAGTACATTCAGCCATTTTTTATGGCTCTTCTTGGCCAGGTCAGACTATGCTTTGTACGAGGGGATTTAATCCCTTCTCAAAGGGGCAGGCAATGGTACGACTGCCATATGCTGCAGCTGCAGGGGATTCTCTTGGGCTGATGTGTGTAAGCACACTCGTGGTCTGATGCAACTGCACAAGTGTTTTAATGACAATACTAGAAAGCCAAATAGGCAGTGATGGAGGGAGGAGAGGAAAAAGGATAACATCCTATTTGTACCTGTAATAGAGCTCTATGCGTGGAGAGAGTTCACTGCTGAGCAGGAAGGGCAGAGAGCTGGAAAAAAGAGATGGTCTCATCTGGCAGTGTGTTGCAGTTGTGCATGAGGGCAGAGTGAGGACACCTCTGCAGCCTGGACTCCTGTGTCCTGGGTCTTGCTCCTCATCCCCAGCTGAGTCCTACGTGCACTGAACTCTAAGCGACCCCTGTATAATTAAGGGAAACTCTCTGCATACACAGGGGCAGCTGAGCAATGGGTGTCTGGTGTCTGGTTTGGTAAAACCTGCAGGTCACCTGCTCTCTGTGCCACCACTCACCGCAGGGCACAGTGCTTTGAACCTGGAGCTGTGTGAGAGCCCAGCTGCAATGTGAGGTGAAGCCCTGGGCAGCACCCTGGGTGCTGGCAAGTACATACACACAGGAAATGCACTGGAAGGCTGCAGAGGAGATATTTGCTTTCCCATGCCATGGTTGTGTAAATTTGGTGGCACTGGGATTTAGACATTCTGGGTGTACACAGTACAGTCCCCATACAACTCCTGCTCTTACCAATACCCACAGGGGAAGTGCCAGTGAGTATTTTAGTAGAGCTAATAGGGCATTCAGCCACACCTCAGCCCTTTCAGAGAGTGTGCAACAAAACTCAGAGTGCTGGCTCTTGAATTAGTTAACTGAAATGAGAGCGATTTTGAATGCAAACATATTGTAATTGATATATTATTTCTATTTGTAAAAGATAAAGAAATAAGTCTGAACTAACATATCAAATTTGAGTTATCTCACAGCTGGGTGGATTTGATCCAGCCTGTTGAGGAGATTAAGTTCAGCATCAAGTCCAGCATTTAAATTGTTATTAAATATTTGTATAGCAACTAGAAGTCACGGTTGATAGCAAATTGCTAGCATGTGAGTGCTGTGTATCTGCAGGAAAATCCCTACCAGGAAGAGAGATGTGATGGAATTAGACAAAGTAGACAAAGGATGCATTGTTGGGGCAGATGGAAATGGAGGCACAGAAGGAGGGAGTCGTTTGCCCAGGGTGACAGAGGATGTCTGGGGCAGAGCTGGGCACTGAAATCAAACTGTAAGGGCAGCGAGGTTGTTCAACTGAGAGAGGCTTGGCCTAAAATAAGAGTCTGATTTTTTACTAGAGTTAGTCAAGCACTTGAACCATTTTCAAAGGATGTGGTAAATTAATAGTTAACTAAGCTTTGGAACAACTTACAAAGGGATGTGGTAAATTGGGTGTTCTCTGTAGTCTCTGAGTTAAGCTGGATTTCTTTCTTTTAGACATGCTTTTCACCATCCACAAATTCCTGTATAAAGTTGGGAAGAGCTGGGTGCATTTCAGAGGTCTTGTTACATGAGAGCCTGAGCTGGGTGATGGTGATGGTACCTCAGAGTGTCCAAGTGTAGGAACCTGGGGGATCTTCGGAGTCCTGAGCAAGATCCCAACCATGGGCTATCTGAACTTCCATTTTTGAGATCTTCGACTTCAGTTCAGGGCTGTTGCTAACAGTAAATTGAACTTAAATGGATATAAACTCCCATTTTTCCAATTGTAAGTCACTGAAATAGGAACAAAAGCTGAAACTTTCTAAGATTTCTTCTCTTTTGAGAACCAGGCAAAAGAATGTAGAATTTATTTCTAGTTTTATTTACTGTGAAGCAATTACCGTGAGTGACCATGAACAGACAACAAAGTTTCAGGCTTGCTTTGTCTTTGAACTTCACCTCGTGTCTCTGAGGATGAAGTATGGGAGCAGAGATTGGGATATGGACCAGTATCCTGCCTGCTTGCCACAGAGCTATGAAAAGTATTCTTGCTTTTCTCTGTAATCCCCATGGCACATGATGAATTACTGGCATTAATCTGTCTGGCCATAACAGCCTCAGAGCTCACAAGTCATATGTTCATGCCACTGCCTTTTGTAAACATATATTTTAAATATGCATTGATTGGGCATGCACCGTTATTATTCATCAAAATGTTCTCATCTCCTAACACTTAATAACAATAATAAAGATTAATGCTCAGCTCCGACATGGAAAAAGACTGCACGACTATGTATTTATTTTGTGAGTTTAATTAAGGCTGTTTGTTACAATAAAAATTAATGTTATTTTCTTTCAAGTGCAGCACAGCCAATATGAAATAACTGGATTTCACGCTGCAGCTATTTGAAATGGCACTGGGCTGGAATCAGTCAAAAGGAGACGGTGCCCTGGATGTGTTTGTGTTTATATCTTTTTGAGCTGATGAATGATAAGAAAACAGAGTTACTGCAGTTTTCTTTTGGTGGGGGTACACGGTTGGCCTGAAATGCTTTGTTTCATCTCTCCTTGTGTGGGTGACCTTATATAAACCATTTACCCTCCTTGGACTTGTTTACCCTTCAGGAACTTGTTGGATTGAACCCAAAATTAAGGAAGGGTTTTTAAACTATAAATGAAAAGGGTGAAATTTTTTATGTCTGTATCCAGCCAAAAGCAGCTGCTGGGCTTTATCAATGCATTAGAGAAGAAGAAGGCTTCTGCCTCTGGAGAGCCACTCTCCTTTTTACCCATTCAAAACTTCTCCTTAAACCCCCAGTGTTGGTCCCAGCCACTGGGTCATCAAATGATTCCCAAAATATCACCACGTCTGCGAATGGCTGATGTCCTGCTGCTGCCAAACCACCAGCTCGTTTTGGACAGCCCTGGCACCCTCTCCCCCATGCCCACCCCCAAAGGACCCCAGCCAGAGTCAGCCTGTGAGGGCTGTCACACAGGAGCTCCCAGCACCTCATCCCCCCTGGGATTTTTGAGGGCAGTGGCTTCCGCTTCTGAAACTTCATAATCAAAAATGAATAAAGCCCTTCACATTTTCCATATGTCTCTGGAACTGAAATCTCTGGCCTTTACCATTGCAAGAAGCAGATGGCATATCCTGTTACTGCAAATAGGTTTCAAAGTAAGATGTATTTGAGTTGCTTTATTTAAATCAATAGCTCTCAAATATACTTTGGATTTGCCATCTTGATAGGCTAACTTGAAATTGGTGTGAGTATATCAGCTTGCAAAGAAGCAAGGACAGTCACAATAAAGGACAGCAGACACAGCCTGCTACTTTTCTCTTCCCCCCCCTTTTTTTTTCAGGTATTGTGCAATACAGTGCCTGTGTCTCCCACTCCTTTAACTTCCATCAGTGCTCCTATCCCCACTCCTTCCCAGAGTATTCAAGTCTTGAACTCAAATTCGCAGCTATCTTACAGAGTAAGGTAGTACGTTTGAAAATGTTCATTTGGGTGAACTGTTTTATAAATGCAATGTTTCTCTTGGCAAAAATATCTGCAATCAGAAAAAAATCAGCAGATCTGGCTTTATCCAGCAGAGGGCAAAGCCACCCGCCGGCTGCCCTGGCTGGCAGGAGACCCTTCCCAGCTCCCCACCGCTACTTCCCTTCAAAGCAAAATCACAGAACAATTTAAATTGGAATAGACCTTTAAGATGATCGAGTCTAACCGTTAATGAAACATCCCCAGAACCCCGGGATGGCACATGGAATATGCAGTTTGGAAAACGGGCCCCTTTCGTAGGAGGGTCCCTGCATGTGGGGTGGGTAGTACTCTCACTAGCCAGGCAGGGTGTTTTCATCATCTGTCATTTATTAGCCTTTTCTCTGTGTACTGCATTTCATAAAGTGTGAGATTAAGGACCCTTTCTGCTGTGAGACCAGGAACTTGAGATGACTTTTGCTGGAAGGAACATGAGCTGTGAGTAGGGCAGGTAAAGGGGGGAAGGACAGGGAAAAGCACAGCCAAGAGTCCATCCAAGGAGCTGCATATTTCAGACCCTCTGCCACCCTCATTTTATGACTCTTTATTGCTTATTCCCCCATTCCAGTCACCATTATATGTTTGAATATATATATGTATTTACTATACATGAATAGCTCACAACACTGTGCCTGCTCACTGAAAGGGTGGTTTCGGGGTGGAACTTCCTAAGGCAAGGCTGATCCACTGCTGCCACTGAGATCAACAGGAACAAAGGATGTCCTGCTCGCCATAGAAGTGTAGAAATTGGGCTCCAATCCATCTGCCTTGTTAGCATTTGGATAATGCTCTCAGGCACATGCTGTGATTCTTGGGGTTGTCCTGGGCAGGGACAGGAGTTGGACTCTATGATCCTTGTGGGTTCCTCCCAAACTGGGGGATTCTGTGGATTCTATGCCAGCTCCAGCTATGACCAAGAGCATTAGAGGATGCTCAAGCAAATTGTGCTAAGAGCATGCTGAGTAATTAGCTGACAAAAGTCCTTGTTCCAATCCTAAATTACCAGGGATCGCCTTGCTCTGCTCAGCAGTGGATTTTGATCCTTTCCAAAGCTCTTTGTATAAAGTGTTGCTTAAAGTTATTCCTTCCTCAAATCTGCTGAGTTCTTGGCTCAAAAATGAGATCATTTTTATCTGTGTTTTATAAAGTTATGATCAAATTCTAATCAAAACACTAATCCCAAGGTATTTCCAGACGCCTTGCCAATAACTAACAGAGACAGTAAATACTATCTGATACCTTAGAGCTCCTCTGAGTCTGATTCTCATTGAGATGAAAGCCTTCAGGCAACCGAGAATTTGGCTCCTACACTGCTGACAAAAACCTAATCAGAAATAGGGGTGGGATTCCCAGTGGTTCCCGAGAGATCCTTGCCTGGCTCTGAAACAAGCATTTAGGGTTTCATTTCTGGCAGTTGTCTTTTGGAAAAATAAGACCTGACATTTTAATGCAGGCCCTTCATACAAAAGGAGTTTTAGAAAGCAGAGAGATCTGCAAAGCCACACACAAAAAGAGGAGAAGGAGGGAAAATTAGATGGAGGAAACATCTGCTAAAGTTTTCCTGTTATTTCAGGAATGTTTGTATAACTCAAGCATTCCCTAACTCTTTTTGTATCACAGACAACATCTTCACTAAAAGATTGTCTCCTGTCCCTGTTCCCATCACAAAACCTCTCTCTCTGCTTGCATTTGCTTACACAGAAAAGCAATATTGGGAACTTACTTAATGCATCTGAATTTTGCTTTAATGGGGCTGAGCAGCTGGGGACAAGAAGGGCTCTGCAGCTCGCTCCTCTCCAGCCCCAACTGGAGACCCTCTGAGTCTCTCTATCTCCTCTCCCAGCTGTCAAAGCACACTGAATTATGTGGTATTCCATAACCTGAGACCAAAGCCCTGTACGTCCAGGGTAGAGCAAACAGCCCCAGAACCAAGGCAGCCTCGTGTTTCTTGTTATACAGTTAATGCAAAAGGCTGGTCTCGTTAAAGTTTTAGTAGCAATTGGGTTTAGATCTGTGCATAAAAGGTGCTGAATACTGGTCTGATTATTGAATTTGCTCAGACCTTGCTGAAACTGGAATACAGAGTGCATTACATTTAGGATAAAAGGTAAAAACTCACTTGGATTGTCCTGGTGCCGTCATAAATGAATCATCACTTAGCTATTAAGAGCTATGCTTGATCATGCAATTTAGAGCATACCAAAAGGAAGCACTGGCTGATTCATGTAACAGTATCAGAGCACAGCACATTTGCCTGCTTGCTCACAGTGAAATATGCAGGAGATTGGACTGAGTTGGATGCACTTCAGTTGCAAATCTGGGAGACTGTTCCTGCTGGATGTATCTACCTACCTCCAGACTGAAAATCTCTCTTCTGTCCAACCAGAAGGAAGAAAAAGTAAGGAAAGCGTAGTTGTACACTTGGGTGGTCACCAAGGCATAAGCTGTCCCTCTGGGTGATCTGGTATCTGTCATCATCTTTAGTTCTGACCTGTCTCCACTGACACTGGCCATGCTGTCACCTGCAATGTGGACACCTGCCCATGGGACAGAAAACACCAAATTTTCTTAGTTTCTTGAGTAGCTTTCTGAAACAACTCCCCTAGCTGGGTTTTACACAGTAACATGGGGTCCTGATCCTGTTCCTAATCCTCTAAGGGTTTTCCCCTCCTCCATGCCTGTACAAGAGACGTAACAAAATCCATCTTTTAAGGAAATGATTTTTTTTTCTTGCTCAATCAGAAACACATGATATTAACCTTTGGAGAAAAATGCATCAAGTTTTACGTTTGCTTCTACAGTAACATTGGGAATTGATTTTAGGGCAGACTACAGCAGTACTACTTAGTACTTCAGCAGGACTGTAAAAATAGGTATCAAGTTACTAGTATGAGAATCATTGCCTAGATACCATAATAGCAGGCAATATTGGAAAACCCTAAAAAAGCAGTGATTATGTATGTAAGGGAGAGCATGTAATTTAGTGTGGGAATGGCTGGGCTTAACACCTGTATTTAGTAGTTAAGTAAGTTCAGCAAACTAATTTCCAGAAGCCGAAATTAATAAACTGTGTGGTGTTTTCTTGTCATTAGACAGACTTTAGTCCGTGTTTCCATTAGCATTATATGCCAAGTAAGGTGTTTCTCTCCCTTGCCCAAGGACTGAGTAATAATTTCATGTATAAAGCTCTCTCCAAATGCTCTCTTTCCTCTACTCCCTCATTCCTGAGTGGGAACACTGGGATGGAGGGGGCTTGTGGCTAAAGGCTCCCATCCAGAGCTGCTCTTGCAACCATGGGCAGCACGGGGGCTGTGGGCATCAGACTGTCTGGATGAGGGAGAAACTGTGTATGTCTTCCCACTGATCCCAAATATTCTGCTATACACATTATATATATATATATAAGAATTAATGCAGATTTATGCCTCCTTCTACTCCCACACTTCAAACATCAGAAAACACTGTCTGCTAGTAGTTGTAAGCCTCTTCCTAGCACAGATAGTGTCCAAACCCTCCTTCTTTCCATTTTTTCCCCACTGTGACCTTCCCCATGAGCTCTTTCATATGCAGACAAGCAATCTCTGGCAGATCCTCTCTGCTCACACAGTCACCTTCCTGCCTCACGTGTAACCTTTGGGCAGTGATTCCTGTTCCACCTCCATGATGAGATAGATGCTCTTATATCTATCCTCAAGTAGGGTAGTTTGCCATCCCACCAATTTCAAGGAAGCTTCCCACAAACCTCTGTGTAACGTGTAGGACAGACCCTTCCACTGTGAATGACAAAAAATCACTGCAATGTGGGATCAGCCACTCATGCTGTGCAGCACAGCATAATGCAAAATAGAGTAACAACTCTTAGTTTCTTTTATGTGCATGAGTACAGATGCATCAGTGCACATGACTCTGTATTTCTCTTTGGAAATTGATTCTGGGAACATGGGTGGAATAAAAGTAATCCACTGGCTGAATTAGAACCTTTGGGTAAACAACAGGGATCCTCTGAAGCCAAAAAGAGTTTGAAAAGTTTTCTCCCCATTATATGTCTCTGACAGCACTCTGGAAATGACAATGTGAGCTAGATAGGAAATCCAATTAAGGAGCATAGAATAATTCAAATCTTTCATCTTGGAAAAATTTTGCTGTATTTATTTTTTCCCACAAGCAAGCAATCTTTAAGAAGCTGGGTTCTGCTTTCTGTCAGGAGCAAATGATTAACCTCCATTTCTTCTCCTCTGACTTAGGAAGAAGGTTTGTGTCAGTAACAGATCAGAGAATGCACAGAGGTTTCTGATCAACTTGCAGCTGATGTTTGTTTGCATTGTTTCAGAGTTTGGTCATTTTATTAGATATCCTTCAGATATCACATGAAATATCTGCCTGAGCCCATGGGAGAGCTTGCTGCTTGACTCTGCAGGGGCTCTGTTCTCTTTGAGAAAGAAAAACCCTTTAGCAAAGAGCTGAGTGACTGTGCAGTGCCTGCCCACGTGTCCTCCTCCAGCTCTTGGCCACTGGTCCCAGCAAGCCGTGTGCTTACTGACTGCTTTGAAAGATGCATGTGGATATTTAGGCAGAAAATAAGTTGTATCTTTAGTTTAGTGTGCTTAGGCTTGTTACTGCCTTGATCTGAATCTGGGATGAAGGTTTTCAAAAGAAATTGGGATCTGAAAGGTAATTAATGACCTTGCTTATATTCATGAATTATGCCCCAGGAACTGATTTACTGCATACCAGTTTGAAGAGGTACAGCAGCCCCTCCGGAGGAGGAACACTTCCAGATCCCTGGAAGTGTTCAAGGCCAGCTTGGATGAGGCCTGAGCAACCTGATCTAGTGAGTGACATCCCTGCCTGTGACAGGGGGTTTAGAACTAACTGATCTTTGAGGTGCCTTCCAACCCAAGCCTTTCAGTGATTCTGTAATTCTGAGGCTGGAGTCTGGACAGGCCAGAAATATAGGAGCAAAAGGAGTTCTGGGATGCAGTACTGGCACAATGATCCCCCTGAGTCCCCTCCTTGGTACCACATGAACCCAGGGATGGGGCACTCGTTTGGTGAAGAGGTTTGCTGTTAGCAGAGCTGATGAACAGCTTAAGTCGTGTTCTGCCACCAAACGGTGCTTTGCCCCAAGAAAGTTTGGACAAGCAGGGGAGTTAACAGATCAAGAGAGAATTTGGTATTATATCAGCTGTGACAGCTGCAAATTCTCCTAATTGCTATTGATTGTCAGGAAGTTTTATTAGACCAGGATGTCAGTTCAAGTTTAGCCATAAAAATGTGTATTTCAGCTAAGATAATAATCAATGGGAGCCTTTAAGTGTTACAAACACTTTTCTGATTGAGCAGGTTGAACGCTGCATTATTGAAGTTGCTAATCTAACACATTACTTGGCGGACATAAATCATTGCCTGCACAAACAGAAACTTCTCAGTCCCTCAGCTAAAGGTAGTATTTTTTCTGGAGGCATATTTGGGCACGTTATGCTAGTCATTAATAACACAGAAACTAAACAGCAATTAAAGCAAGAAAGAAATATATGCTCTGGTTTGTAGGACTGCTGAGTAACCGCAGTCCTAGTTAGAGATAACAGATGTTGTGGGTGTTCTGCATTTAAAAAATATCCTTCCCATGGTCCTCAGGAAAATGAATGGGTCTAATTTAAATGAAGAGATTCTTCTGTTTTTGGAAATATCATATGAATTCATTTTATTGACCCATTAGTAAATTATTTCATTGGTCCTTAAGCTCGTGGACCAATGAAATACATGCCCAGGAATGTCTGAGGGCTTCCATGACTATTAAATTGAGTACAGTGGTTGGGTTGCTTTTGTTTTTTAATGAATAGCCTTGCTTTGGCTGTAAACAATGAACACTTTCCAGTGTGCATGGAACAAGTTTAGGGATGTGGGGGAGGCAAACAAATGCCCTTGGCTGCTTGCTGCCACACGTAAAGCCATCTTTCATCCAGCTTATGCCATCCTGTCACTGTTCAGCCTGTGGTGGGCACAGCTGAGCATGGCTCCTCTTTCTGAACTTTGGGATTTTCTGATTTCCCCTCTCCCATTGTGTGTCCTTGCTGTGTGTCTGCCTTCCTTTGCCATTTCAAGCAGCTCTGCGTTTGCCAGGCCGGTTTTTCACAGCAGTTGTGTGATAAGGAGTTATGTTTTGAAAGGGTTAAGCTGTGTCCTCTTTTCTCTCTCAGTCAGGTGGGAACAGAGCTGGCTGCTTTCTCACCCCATGTCAGATTGCGCGGTAAAACATGACGGGTCAAGTTCCCTGGTCTAACCCAGCTGCTCTTAGCTCAGCCCTGAGAGCAGAGTGGTTAGACTGGTTTTAGGTCACCCTCTTGGTACTTCTCCTTTTGGCTCAGCCTTAGTCTGAGCTCTGGGAAGGGTAAGGGGGTCTTGGAGGCTGCTGGGGTTGCAGGGGCTGCCAGCAGCCTCAACAAGGGTGTGGGGTGATGATCACTGCTACCCAGGGAAGATGCAACTGGAGGAGCTGTGATAGTCCCAGGCAGCTGGAGGAGCCCAAGGTGTCCATTTCTCCCTTCAGGTATTGTTTCTAGCCTCACATCCAGGCTGGAGACATTTTAATCCCATTTGTAGACATTTGGTCCAGTTCAGGAGTGTTCACAGAGCTTGGACCCATTTTGGATGGGCTGCAACTCCTAGGTTTGACACACCATGGTCTGAGTTCTGTTTTGGGCTTGTCTGGAGTGAAGTGTTAGGCACAGGAAAGGCATTATGCTTCCTCCAAGAAACCTGAGCCTTCCTTGAGAGATCACTTCATTTCCAGGGTCTCAGCCAGCCTTGGGATGTTGCAGGCGTTTTGTCTTCTCTAAGGATTTTTGCTTCTAAAGGCTACTCATGGGTAATAAACTGCTTTATGCCAGCTTGGACATCAGCTTTACTTCAAAAGTGCCTGTTTGATTCTTCCTTATTACACAACAGAAGACATGATAATCTGCTTTAGCACTCTGAGTAAAGAAACCACCATTTCTGTTACTTCCAAACCAAATGCCCTGAAAAAAGGCTGGTTACACCTGTGTCTTGCAGAGACCAGTGTCCTGCAGAGCTGGAGATAAACCATGCTCCTAAATTTCAGGGTATTTTACATGCTCTTACTTTTTTTTCTTCTTATCACAAACACTAAGGAAGTTGGGTGGACTTAGATTAAGCTACATTTTTTGTTTACATCATTTTTTTCAATTATAAATGTTTACTATGTGTTGGCTAGGATGATAACATAGTATTTTTTTGCTTGATGCTTCAAAGATTAGGATAGAAAGTATTTAATGCAGAAGGATGGCTCTCCTTCTGCCTTCAAATAGGAGCAACAGTTTCAGGCTTTAATCCACTTTATTTGGAGATCAAGGCTGAAAACTGGATTGTGAATGTCTGTTGAATGCCAAAGGAAAAGCTGTAAATCTTTGTAGAAAGCTAAAAGAAGTACTTACAATTAGGCAGTTCTATTGGGAAGGAGTCCTGTGGTCTTGCTTGTTGTCCCAGCAGTGTCTGGGAAAGTTTGTTGCTCTTGTTCATGTATTGTATTGGGTAGAATAAAAGCAGCCTCATTAGCTCCATATGATAAATTGTAGACCTAAAAATACACATCACATTTAGATGGTGCAATGAAGCCAATTTTCACTGAGGAGCAGAAGAAAGAGAGGAACCTGTTAAGAATCAATTGGATAAAATGTCTGCTGAGACCGCTGTGCTGTTTGTGCTAAACATTAAGGATAATTAATTTCTGGTGTAAAATGCCATTTTAGCCAGCCCCATACCCAGGTGTATGCCAGGGCCTGTGCATGGTCACAGAGCTGCACAAATCTGGGTTAATACAGGGAATTTTTGCTGTCAGGTCAAGTTTGCAGCCTTTTCAGAACAAGGACTACAAAATCCCATCTGCCTGTGGATGTCAGCTGTGTCTGATTGCAGGTATTTCTGGTCATGCATCATACTCAGTGGAGCTCAAACACTTCTAGACACTTTTTGATTGGATGTGCCTCCACTGCCAGTGACCTTTAGAGATTTACAGATTCACTGTCTTGTTGTCATACTTTGCATGTGATTTACATTCCTGAGAGAGGGGATCAGGGAGTTGTGTGGTGTTGGATATTCAGTGCCAAGGATGCCATTAAAAACTCATGGAGGCAGGCTGGGTGGCCACAGGGAGGGCAGAGATCCACAGTGTATGGGGCAGACAAGGACTAAACAACATCTGGATTTTGAAAGAGCTGCTGAGTCAAACTTCCCACCCAGCAGCTTGATAGACATTCCCAAAGCAATCTCATGGACTGAAAAGGGCTGAGGAGCAGTAGACACTTGGAGAATGAAAGCTTACATTAGGTGTGACAGGTACAGCAACTGCAGACTGAAGAAGCTGCCACTGGAAGCCCTGAGGTTGAACAAAGCCAGTGAGATCTCACATCTCATTCAGGGGCCACATGTCACACAAGTGGTTGTTACTTAGAGCCTTGCTGAATGCTTCAGCTGATTCCTACCATCAGCAGAGGTTTGTCACTGCAGACCCAAATACTGACATGGGATTGGCTTTGGGTGGGACTGTCCATGCTGCTTTTCTGTCTTTAATTCCTGTTAAGTTATGCATCAGATGTCACACCAGGTGCCCAGTCTAACCCTTCTGGCTCAACAGCCATAATTCCTTAGCTTTATTGACCATGTTATTTTTTGTCCATGTGCCTTCTGCAAGTAAATGGTTTTGGTCTCACTCTCGATGTGTATCATTTGCTTCAGCCCCATGCTCCCATGCTCAGTGTAAGGCATAAATCAGCAAAATTAATTAATGATTCTTTGAGTACACTAATGCTTCCAAGTCTTGTAATGCCTTCATTTAAACAGGCAGTGTATGAGCAGCACCATAGCCAAGGATGTGAAATTCTTTTTAAATCCTCTGAAGCGATGGTGGTGTGTGCAGTGTTTATGTGGTTGATGGCAGGCTGCTGCCTTTACATTTTTACTCAGTCTCCAGGCATTTACTGCAGGCCAGAAGCTGTAATGACTAGGAAAGAAATTTTACTCTTGTTTCAGACAGAGCTATTAAAAGAAAATTCTTGTCAAAGTAATTCTTATCTCATGATGGGATTGCTGAATTACTGCATATTACAGGAAAGAGAACTGCAAGAGTGTTGGCTTTTCTTCCCATTAAGAAACAGGAGAAGAACTATTGTTTTATTACAATTGTCATATTTGCACACACACTTTTTAAAAAAATCTTTTAAAATATGAAATCGTCCTGCATTAGGTACTGAGCATAACATAACATTATCAGAATTAAAGAGCAGATTGCTCGGACAGGATTGCAAAGTGAGCAATTCCTTCCTTTGCCTGTGTCAGTGCACAACCCAGACACGAGCAAGAGGGAGCCACTGAGGCATAGCACCCCCATTCCTTGGGACTGCCCAGGGTGATTCTAGTGGGAGAGACAGCTCAAACAGCCCCTTACATTGACCCCTCTTCTCATCCCATCCTGCTGTCACCAGGGTGTAAATCCATAATTAGCACAGAGCTGTATAATGTGGGGCTCTGCAGGTCAGTCCCACAAACTTGTCATGGTGAGATCTCACTGTGTCCAGTTAAGGATCCCAGCTGGAAAGGGATGACAATACTCAAGGTTTTATGTTGTCCCACAGGCAAAAAGGCATTTTTGGTACCTTCTCACCATTGAGTCAGTTTGCATTTCTATTCCAGCACAGTTTCTGCCTCCCATAACCCAACATGGTGCTCAACAGGGCCAGGACACCCCTCTCTTGCTTTCCCTTGCCCACGTGGCCTTAGTGGACATGGAAGCCCCCTCTGCAGATCTGCAGTGCAACAGAGCAGCATAAGAAACTTCTTTCATTTACCTCTGGTTTTAGACCAAAATGCTAAATCTAAATCTGCTTCAATTTCTATCGCAAATGTCCAAGGCAATGGTGCGGAAATAATATGTAGCTTAAAAAAGAAATCAGAAGAAATACTTTCCCAGCCCCTTGGTATTACAGAACATTAGTTCACTGACACCTCCCTGCTGAAGTGGTGCAGGCTGGGCTTTTTGGTATCGTTCCCAAAGTGTATACCAGGTGCTTGGGATTGATCAGAGGAGGAACAGCTGTGGGTCCGGCTGCCCAGGGGTTGCTGACCCCGGAGCCTGCAGCAGCCACGACACTGAAACCTTTTCCTGTTCACCAAGGGCATCATCATTTCTTCTCTTACCTTTAGTTTCCGTCTCCTAAAGCTTCTGCAGGATAACAGGACACGAATGTAAAATCAGGAAACTGCCTGATACACCACAGCTGACCAATTAATCACTGGTCCATGTGCCTGTGGTGATGGGCCCTGATAAACAGCAGTATCACAAACCCTTCCTCTTCCGACTGCTTATCTCTTCCAAAATCCCCTCTCTGTGAGCTCACCCCTCTCCTCCCCAGCACAAGCACCACACTCCAGCAGCAGCCAACACAAGGATACACCCTGTAGTCTCTCAAGAGGTCCCTCTGATAAAACGATGGGCCATTCTCATACTATAATGTACATTTTTGTCTCTAAACAGACAACCCCCTATAGATCTATACATGCAGCTGCCTGTTACTGGCTGGGGCTGGATTCCCTCCAGCTCTGGGAAGCAGAAACCAGCTGAAGTCAAGTGTTGCACCAACCCCTTGGTTCATGTCTCAATCTGCCTCCCGGGATGAGGACAAGGACCCATGTTGGTACAAAACCTTTTTGCTAACCTGGCCTCTCCTGTAAATGGTGTAGTGTAGGAACAGGAAACTATTTTCCTCCTCTTTAAAGTTTTTGTGTAATTTGAGAGTCAAGCTTTATGCAGATTGGAACATGTTAGTAATGTCTGGAAAGTAATTATGGCATATATTATTGTTTTAATATTTACCTAGTGCTGACAGAGTAATAATTTTATTAAATCTTTAGGGAGGGTGAAATACATACCACAAGGCATGGTAGGATGAAGATAGTCTTCTGAAATCACTCATTTATATTTCAATTTTACAGTCACTTTCCTGTGACCTACTTTTAATCCTATGTTGGCTTCTTTGTGTCTTAAATTATATAAGGTGGCTAATGATTTTAATTTGAAGCTCTTTATGGAAGAATGCAAATAATATTTCAGCCTAGTGAAGGCATGCTGTGAACTTCTTATTGAAAAACAATTAATCATTGTATTGAAGAGCAATGGAAGAAGCTTGACTTTGCTGGAAGCTGGAAGTCTTTCCTAAGAGCAATATACCAAGGGTTATCGGGAGGAGATCTCTATGTTTAACATGGAAACTATAGGAGTAAATGCTTTTTGGCCTCTGTTTTATTTTTCTCTACAATGTCTACAATGACGGGAATCCACTAAAGTAGTTTTGCAAAATCAAAGAGCAGAATTTTGATATTCCTCATGTTTGATGTGTTGGATAATCTAATCCAATCCAGATTCTCTACTGAACTTTTTTTTGTACTCAAAGCATATTTATCATAACCAACCAAGTTAGGGTTAGGCTTTTTAATCTAACTTGCATACTCTCCAGAGAATGTACAGTCTTCTGTCACTTGTCACCTAAAGCAATGGATTTCTTTATGAAAAAACATTAAGTTTAACTCATTAATTGGCTGTCAAACTGATTATAAGAATTAGTGAACTTGATTTAGATGCTCCAAAAAGATTTGAGTCGCAATGTTGGGGAACCACTGAGGTTCATGTTCTGGAACAAATGTTTGTGATGTGTCCAGACTGGTCTTCACTGTAACATTTGGTAACTCAAGCAATTGGCTCTTGACTATTTTAATTTAAAACATGTCCACAAACTTGAGAGAAAAATCTATAGCAATATAATTATATGAATATATGAACTTCAAGACAGCTGAGGGACACAAAAACCACAGAGAAGCCCACAGTCTAAAAGAAATGAGTAGCTGATGGGTGGAGCTCCCTGACATCTGGATTTCACTACAGCGAAGAATTGTGGAAACCTGACTAGGTTGCCATTGCAGGCTTTTATCTTGTGGTTTTAGCTGAAAATCTTAGGTTTTAAACTTTGTTTTAATACCTAGGTTATTAATTGCCAGTACAGATAAGATGTCTTAATGTGCGTGAGCTCTCCTTCCATTGCATTTCATTAGGAAGATATCATTCCATTTCAGCCACACATCATTAAACATTTCAAAGTATATCCAGACAGGCAGTTGTATATACGAGACACATTGTTACAGGTAATATATTTTATAAGCTTCACAGCCCTGCAGATGAAGAGGCAGCGTGTGCCCTGGCCGTGGCACACACATGTTCAGGGGAACACGCAGCATCCGTCGCCGTTAAACACAGTCAGACACTTTTTTCAACTTCTTCTTTGCCTCTCCACTTCCACCCTTCAGACTCCGAGGCTGCATGCCTGTGTTTGCAGGGGAAGAGAACAGACTGCAGACTGAAAGCCAAAATCCACGGTCAGTAGGGGGATGGAAGCTTCGCCACCAGACCCCGCGTGTAGTTATTTGTGTGAGAGTGAAGTTCAAAGGCAGAGAGGTACAAAGCACTACGAGCCCCCTCAGTGCAAGACAGCAGGGAATTGAGCCCTTAATCCACGCTGGGCTGTCAGGGCAGTGCTTGCATTGACGGATTTCAGCTTTCCACTGAATTGATTAGCACTACAGTGCTGCTTCAGTGGCTGTCTGGGTTTGAGCGAGCCCTGTATCTATTACCAGCCGTTCTTATCCTCAGAGAACCTCTCTCAAAGTTCAGCTCAGTGAAGCTGCCCACAAGGCAGTCTTATTCTAGTCAATACAAATATAATAGAAGCCAGCAGGAGAGCGGGCAGGCTCCTTACACTGAACCAGAGTTCCTTACACTGAACAAGAGCTCAGGATAGATGGGGTTTCTTAGAATAAGCAGCAACTACAACCTCAGATATAAAAATCACCAGGCCGTCAGTACCATATTGAAGGTATTTTATTTATTTTTTTTCTCATCACTTGTGCATCTGAGCTTCCTCAGAAACCTGTCCTGCAGCTGTATGTCAGATTATACTTAACACCATTATCATGCTAAAGGCAAGAAATCTCCATTAAGAGACTCCTAGCTGGGCACACATGCTGGTATATTAATTTTCCAGACAGTATAGTACCACTGCATTAAGCCACTGAGCAGGCTCAAATATATAAGGTCCTCCACGAGCCAGAAGATGCTCTCAAGTGCTTCCACCCTGCATGGTGCAGCCCCTGTGGGGGCCAAGGCTCAGTGGTGCAGAACAGATCTGGGTAATTAGAACAACAGCAGACTGGGGGCCTGAATCTGTATCAGGTGCCTACCTGGAGAGCACATTCATACAGTCATTGCAGACAGAAGGGACAGACCACTGGGTTATTGGTAATAACTGAGCAAACCGACTTTTTTAAAAATCTTATTCTTTCCAGGAAGGGAAAGAGGAATTTAGACTTGACTTATTTCTCCCAGTCTCCTTTCCTGCTACGGTGAAGTAAATGCTCTGTGCTATTGTGAGCATTATTAGATGGCTTATCACACACTTAAATGCAATCCTTCAGACAGGAGATGTCTACAAATCCTGTTTTTTAAACATGCTTTGGATCCTGGTGGTTTACTTTTTCTCACCCATCCATGCACCTCTTTTCGTATTTTTATCCACTTCAAATTGCATTAACACCAACACCACACCAGTTTGCACCTCCTGGTCTGGCTGTGTCCGTCTGTCTTTCCCACTCTCCTGCCCAGAGCTGTGTCCCCCTCTGGCTGCCTGCAGCGAGGCAGTGGAATTTAAAGGAGGTTTTTCTTGAGTCAGTTACTGTAGATGGATTAAACAACTGACATAACTATCACTGCTTGTTTTGTCCTGATAGATTTACTGTGAATCTTTTTCTAAAAGTCATATTTAGAAGGAGCCTGGTGGGGTGTCTTTGCACATGTCTAGAACTGCATCCAGTACAGAAACACAGGGTGCTCAAACATGGTGCTCTGGGTATAAGCAGCGTTGGCACAGTTCTGTGAGGAATTTTCTCCCCTTTCCAACATTAACACTGTTACACAACCATCCTTGACCCCATGGGATATTCACCAGCATCTGAGAGACTAAACATTGACTATCTCTGAGGGAGAAAACAGGATTTTGATGGGGTAATTATTTGAATGGGGCTATCAAATTCTGTTCTCTCTCTTCAAAAGCTCTCTCAGTGGCTGTATTACTTCCTTTCCATTTGCAAGTACAGAAGAGCAGCAATAAGAAACCCTCAAACCACATGGAAAAAGAATAGCATCAATATGTAACAACACATTCACAGCCCAGCCCCATCCATGCAAATCAAAGCGTTCCCTCAGCACACAGCCTGGCCAGGATTAGAGAAAACCCCAGGATTTTTTTTTTAATTTTTTTAATTTATTTATTAATCCTAAAAGCTGTTACTTGTATTTGATAAATAAACAGTAGCTTTTGTATACCAATGAATGGTGTCAATGATAGCAATAACACCCCAAGGTGCTGGCAAACAAATTGCATATTGCAAACGGTGGGTAATGGGGGATTTGGGGAGGGGGATCACAGCTTAATTAACTCTGCCACTGTGCAGCAGCTGAGTTTCCTCAGCCCAAGACAGAGCAGAGAAAGAAATGCACGTTCCCGAGGGGGCTGCAGGATGCTGATGGTACACTTCGTGTGGCTGCACATCCCTGGGCACCATCACCCACGAGGGAACATAGTGGGATGGAAGGGAGAGAGAGGGCCCGTGGTGGCAGCAGCAGTGTGGAAGGAGAACTGTGATCCTCAGAGAGATCCTGGAGACAGCTGAGGGAAAAGCAGCTTCCTGGAGAAGCCTGAATGTGGCAGAAGTAGAGGCGGGTTACATTTCACTCCTGGTTTGATCACACAGGAAGAATTAGATTGGAATCATAATCCATATGGGCAAATGTTGTATAGTGTGTGCAACTCCCAAGGTACCAACCCCCAGCCACCAGCAGCAGGGAGCAAAAGGGGAGACATTTTTTTGGCAGGAGTTTGGGGTACACACTACCCCCTGAATGTAATTTACTGTTGGCAGCACCCCACAAAGACAGCACAAACATGTAGTTTTCAATGGAGCTTTATAATTAAGGCTAAGGAAAGAAAAAAAAATCCTCAGTTCCTCCAGGAAGTCAGATAACTCCAATCAAGAAAATTCCCCTTCCTCTCTCCTAGAGCAGCTACTTCGTTTAGGTAATTCAGACACTCCGTTCCCTCTCCATGGGATGCTAATGGGTGGAGATGCTTTGCAGAGGGGCTGAGTCCCAGCGCACGCTGAGACCTGTGCCGGCTCCCCTGCAGGCACCGACTACGGGCGACTGCCTGGGGAGGGAGACTCGGGGAGCCCAGAAACCTCCCTGCTCTTCATTTGCTCTTCATTTCTATGCGTGCTGCTGCAGCGGAAAAAGCCATCAAGCCTCTCAGAGGGAGCAGGGATCGATGCCACACGGATCAAACCAGCAGTTGGAAAACTTTGGGTGAAAGTCTAACACTGTGAGTGCTTCCAGCTTGGTTTCATTCAAGTCCTGATACTGAGGTTTTAGTACGGTGCCAATTTTAGCTTGAATTGTCTGACAGCTCTTTGTGAACAGGAGCAATATTGACAGAATGGTACTTTTTAAAAGAAGAGTGATTTCTTTTTCTTCCCTAGAGAAAATACACTCCATGTGTAATGGGATGATGCTGTTTCTTTTCCTTCTGAACTAAGGCTGCTTAAAAAGAAAGCCTGGTAGCTGGCTTTCATTACAGTCATGGCTTTGAGTTCTCTGGGAAAATAGGTATTACTTATAGGATCTAAACCCATGCTTATTTTAGGGGGATTCCCCTTGGAGTTACTGTTCAGGTGCATCCTCCAGGAAACTGGATGGAACACATGGCCTGGGCAAGTCCTGGCTAAATCCCAAAGGTCCCAGGTGAGGAAGGATGAAAGTTCTTGCATTTTAATGTGGCTCTCATTAACTATCCTCTTGAGCTTAAGGGGACCATGGTGGATTAAGTGGTGTCAGAGCCATAAAGCAGAATGTGACCTGCAAAAGGATAAAGCAGCCCTTCACATGTGCAATGGCAGGACCAAAGGGACCATTCCTGCTTCCTGGGCTCTCTAAACCTGCATCCTAAATACCAGTTTGCTGTTGCCTGGACAGAGGAAATAGTTTATGTGGGGAAAAAACAAACTGATAACCCTAAGTTTCTTTGCCAGGCTTCTTTTTCTTCGTCATACTTATTTTCTGCACATCTTGCCATTCGTGTCATGCCATGATGAGAAGCAGCAAGGAATGAGCTGCTATCAATGAGTCCTGAAATCACAGAACGATGGCAAATCACAAAGACAGCATGGCTGTGTCACCTCTGGAACCTGCAGCTTGGAAAAGGTGGGTGTGTGAGTAGACCCTCCTGTGACCTGCCTAGAGCAGGGAACTGCTTCCCTAGTGAGGGATAAATTGATGGGAATATTCAACACCCACTTATGTAATGCTTTGACATGCTCTCTCTAAGCTCAACGAGATCCAGAGATACAAAAATCGGTATCACAATGAAAACTGTAATTAAAGTTTTGGTCAGATTGAATCCATTACATCTCTCACAAGTACCCAGTATTGATTTCAGCCCCAACTCCAGGGATATGTAGCCTGATACCTCTGTAATCCTGCGAGCGGGGGCCTAAACCCGCTGCACATGCCATTTGTATGGCTTAAGCCCAAGAATATGATTCCAACCAACTTTAACTCCATAGGATTCGTGTTTTATTGACTCTGAGCAAACACAAGTGAGCGGAAGCTGTGTCTGCCACAAGGAAGATGGCTTTTGAAGACACAAGCTGTAAATAGAAGGGAAAGGGCTATTTTGGCTATATTTTTGGGTTAGCATGAAACTGCAGCAGATTGCATTATTCAGTGGGTAATGTAATGTTAATGCAGCCCTGTAGCTGGGGGCGAGAGAACTTAAGGTTTAATCATTTTGTAATGCACTTACATTGCCCATTTTAGATTTGTCAGCTGTCATAAATGAACTGCAGTTTTATCCCGGGACTATATATAGAATTACTATTTATATATTTTTTCATCTGCAGCTTATGCAGTTTAAATGAAAAAAAAATAGAAAGAAAAGAGGCAGTATGGAGCAAGGGGGGGATGCGCCCTTGGCTCTGCTCCGTTCAGAGAATTCCTCAGCGCCTCCGTGCAGGAAAACACTACTTTTGCCTAAGCCTCAGCTTAGGTACTTGACATTTTCAATAAAACAACACCCATTTTCAGCAGACATTTAATGTTGTGGAGAGTTGAAGCACGGAAACGTAGCGTGTAAAAATACAGCCACGTAGAAACAGCAGTTGGTGAACTTCTGCTTTGTGTCTTATGTATCTATCATTCGTAAGCACCAAACTCCAGGAAATCCTCTCCCATGCCATCACTCCTCACCAGTTTTATTGAAAACCCATAATATCCTTTTGCATTCTGAATTCTGACTAAAAGCCACCCACGTTACAGCTTTTTGTATACATATTTTAGCAGTTCTCTAACAAAGACAGTTCCTCCTTCGACTGCCGAGTCCTGCTGCTTTCCCTCCTGTGGCTCCTCACAGCATCACTGGAAATCTCATGGCGTGTTGCAGACTGCCCAAGCACTGATTAATGTCCTTGCCAAGAAAAAAAAAGAAGGGCTTTGCAAATGGATTTGCTGCTCCTATCAGCTCAAAGGAGTATTCAAACGTGTTTGCTTTTTTGGGGCAGCCATTTGAAAAAATCCAAGGGAAACTTGAGAAAGTAGAACGTCCTGCTGGTCATAAATTTCAAATATTCCTATTGTCTCATCTTTTAATCAGGTTCTTCCTGGGAAGTGATTCCTGTAGGGAGTTTTGCCTTGACTGTTCTCTCCACTGCTACATCCTACAGGCCAAAGGATTTCTTTTCTCCAACGATAATAATCGATGTTTTTTAAGAAGTAAGAATACCCCTGTTTTCATCCATAGCATTTACCTACAAAGAACATGATAATTTATACAGCAAACACAGGCTGTGCTTCCTGCTGGACAGCCTGATTTATCGACTGGGCATCTGATTCATACAAAGTGCCCTGAGCAGAACAAAAACCTCCATTCTAGCAAAACCAGGACAGTTTCTGTACTTTTCAATAAATCATGTTCTACCTGTGGGATACCTTGTTAACGACTATACACTAAATCCAAAGGGGGTTTTCCTTTTTCTTTTTTCTTTTTCTGTTTCCTTTTTTATTTTTAACTATCCATCCCAAATATTCTGAGTTTCTGGGTCCAGTTGAACACCCTTGTTGCCCAGGCAGAACTCCTTTTCATTTCTGAAGGAGTTTGGCATTAGTAAGCTGCCTGCATCAAATATCTCATTAGTAACACACATCTATCTTATCAAGCAACCTCATAAAACCATAAGGCAAATTCTTTCCTCCTTCTACTTGTAGTTTACATCTTTGCCTTTACCTATCCAACTTTTTTTTTTTCTGTTCAGGATACAATTGGATTTTCATTAAGGAGTCTGAATTCTATGTCCGGGGAAAATACTCGAGAAAAAGTCTCCTTAGAATCATAGGATGTTTTGGGTTGGAAGGGACTTAAAGATAATCAAGTTCCAAGTAGAATTGGACAGTGGCCTAAGCAGGAGAGTGAAGGAAGTAAAGAGACTGACAGAGTTATGGAGAAGTGGGATGATGTTTCAGCAGAAAATGCTCTCTGTTCCCCCTTGGAGCCCGTCCCTTCCTGGAAGAGACCCTGATTCCACACTTCCCCTCCCAGCACTCCTCCCCAAGGACAGCCAGTGCAGGGATGCTTCTGGGAATGGCTCCTCACTTTTGCTGAAAGCCTCACTCTTTGAATCTTGAGCACCAACTTTCCCCAAACCATCTGAGGTTTTAGGAGACTGAAGGATGGGAGGAAATCCATGTTCCCAGTTCAACTCCACTGAAAATGTGTAAGCGCAGCCAAACTGGACCCAAGGGACCCATGTCTGTCAAAGGCACTGATACAAAGCCAAAATCATCGTTTGAAGACTTAAATTGATGTAACTGGGAGTGGAAATTGTTTTTTTTACTGAGGGCATAATTCATGCAGGAAGATGTTTATAGCATCCAAAAGGCTTTGAGCTAGTGTTACAATACTGTCAGTGAAGTACAGAGGTGTCTAGGGAAAAGGGAGTACATTCCTGTAAAACACCAGCACAGGGAGCCATGACAGAGCTGTATCTTGTTTCCTACCCTCTGGGTTGACCCTCGCTGCATCTGCATCCCCTTTCTCTCCCACCCATGCCTGATGAGCTCCAGCCACGCTGGCATTTCCTTGGCAGAGCCATAAGGTCTCTGCATGTGGCCGCAGCACCAGGTCCGTCTGAGGTCCACTGTCCCCCCAACATCCCACTGATTGAGTGTCCCTCCCAGAAGAGGACTCTGGGGAGCTGGACCTGGAGCACATGGCTTTGAGGCACACGCTGCCTCTCCTCTGGTGTTTCTCCTGGACCATGGGGGTCTTGATTACTGACAAGGCCTTTTCTTCCCACTGTAATATAAATTGTAGTATAAAAATATCACAGATGGGATGAGCTAAGTCCTTGACCTTGTTTCTTTGCTGCTCAAAAGCCAGGTGGTGTTTCTGCCAGTTTCTCTATTGCCAGTCAGGAATCAAACAGTTCCCTGTCATTAAATTGCCAGTCCTTTGTCCCTGGGCGTAGAGCAAAATAAAGTCACCTTTCCAACAGTTTGCCAACTGTTGAGACATGTTTCTATTTCAGTGTTATCTGCAGTGTTATTTCTTTTGCCCAGGTGATCCATTGTCGAGCTGCTGGGACCAGACCTCAGGGATGAGCTGTGCAGCCTGCACGTGACACTGCTCTAAAGTCACCTCTTCTCTGCAGGGCACCTGAAGAAGCCCTTGGGCTTGAGGACACCTTGGTTTGCTTGTTCCTCTCCTCCTGGACCCAGAAACACCTCGGGCTCCACCTCATCCTGCCACAAGCACCCAGGACATCTGGCAGCAACACAGGTTGTCCAGGGTGAATTTGGGGCTTCTTACTCCAAGGAATGCTTTCCAAAACACTTTGGTCTGTGTTGGCAGTTGCATCTATCCAGCATTTTATTAGGACAGTTTCTGCTTCAGCCTCTTTTCAGCTGTTTAGTCTGTGTTTCTGATGCCTTTGCCAGTCTGGCCAGAACTGAATTTGGCCCCTTATAGACACTTCTCCATTAGTCAGAGATTTGCCTCAGTGGCAGGGTTGTTCTGAAGTATAATTAAGTTTACAGTTTCTAATTAAATTAATTTGAGATCCTGGGGTGGAAGGCCTTTTAAGAGCAATCATGTATCAAAAAGTAAGGCTTTTTGCTCCAGTGTTTTTGTGTAAGACTAATTTTAGCATCCAGAAGTGAAGGATGAGTAATCCTTTCTCAAGCTTTGGCAATGTTAGTTAAAGGTTTTTCTCATTCACCTGAATCAAAGAAGCAATAAAAAATTGCTAATCACCTCGTTTCAGGGTGAAATATTTGGCAATCATGTACACAGACAGGAAGGACATAATATTTGCTCAAAAAGAAGAAAAGTGCTGGACTGAGGAGACGTGTGAGACCCAGACTGCAACCCTTGTGTCCTTCTTACTACAGTAATTTTTAATCCCAACACCCAGATAATTAATAGGTGGTATTTGACAGGGTGTCTCATATCCCATTGCTGAGCCAGCCAGTTTGAACGGGCTGTCGCTGTGAGCTGCACACCATAGTCAGTTAGATAGAGTTTATAAAGTTTATAACTTCATTTCTTCAGACTCAATCAACCAAGTCAAATATTTCCCCTGGAAGATTTGATTAAACATCATTCAGATGTGGCAGAGAAATGTTCAGAATTATGAAAATTGACCAATTCACTCTCCTTACCTCTGTATGCCAAAGTTATCTTAAATCTTAATAAACCTTAATCAATGCCTACTTTATACTTCCACATAAAAGCAACCCTTTAAGACCCTCCCTTGGGGGACTTTAAAGAGTGTTTGGGGTCAGACCAGGTCCTTACATAGTGTTTCCTGCAGGGCCAATTGCACATTAGTTCACTTTTAGTCCTGGAGAACAGGGAGCCTCATTGCCTTTGTGCCCTGCTTGTGTTACAGCCTTTTGTGACAGGAAACTGAGCCATCCCCTTGTCATTTTGAGAGTCAACTGAAATCTTATCTCCCCAGTCTAGTCTATGGAGAAATGCTGAGGGTTTACCTCACTTAATATAACTAAGATAATTGCAAGAAGAAAAGCAGTGGATTGAGATGTGAGAGATTTGGAATGTGATGCTCCGGTCCTGCTTCACTTTCTGTTCCCAATGCCTGGACAATTAATAAATGCTGTTTGATGGGTTGTATCATTTAAGGTAACTAAGAAAACTTGTCCTCCTTCAAGGCTCTTGCCTTTAGAGCTCAGTAACACGCAATGGATAAAGGACTGAGAGGGTCATGGATTTTTAACTGGGAGATTTTTTTTCCCCAAAAAATAATGCTGGCTTGAAAAGAGATGTTTTGATAAAGCTTTTTTAACACTCTGAAATGTTTTCAATGTTCAAAATGAAATTACTTTCCAGATATGCAGTCTGAACCATGTTCTTGATATTCAAAGATAAAATAATCATAAAACAGAATTACAATAATACCAGAGAGGAAATTATAAACATTTCAAACTAATCTAAGCAGATTCAGGATGGACCTTGTCTGAGTTTTCTTTCCCTTTCCAGTTTTCATTTGTTTTGTCCTAAGCTAAAACAGAGAAATATTTCAGAATCTTCCACGTGTAAAAACATTTCCTTGCCCAACTCTAATTGCTCGACTGAATTATTTGCAGACAGATCACAACTCCCTTCAATTAATCAGTTCCATGAATGCTTTTTCTTGCCCAATCCCTGACCCATAGCTCATTCATGGACCCCATGCTTGTGCTGATTTAATTAGCCATTTAACTCACGTGGCCTGGGAGTGTTTCCTGTTTGGACAGGCCCCCACTTAAGCTCAGGATTTGCATATAGCTTCTAATTCTCACTTAACATTCACCCTTCAAAAATCTTTTTTGCCTCTGGCCTCCCATGCTGGGATCCATGTGGGAAGTCGATGCACTAGGAGCATAAACCCAACTGGAATGAATTTGTTTAAAAAGCTGAGAGGACTTTCACTGAGGTTTTTCTGGCATTGCTCACCCAGTTCTAATTGCTTTATAAATTTAATGGAGTTAATGGTGGCCACTGGGTGCTGGACTGGTTGGAGATAATGGGTATAAAGTCAGCCCAGAGTCCCACACACTCATCTCATGGTACAGGGAAAGGGGGCATGAGGAAAATGAGGAGTAGGGAAGAGGCCTCATGCAAGTGAGACTTTAGACTTCTGTGCAATATGCTGAAGGTCCAGGTGATGCTCCCAAAAATTGCTGTATTTCCACTTCTGTAAGCCATAAAGGTGGTAAGAAGTACTATTTTTTTGGTCTACTCCTTTGTTCTCAAGAGCTGGTTACTGGAAACTACCAGAAAATCAGGGCTGCCAAGATATCTCAGTTGTGCACTAAAACATGTTGACTTCAGTTGTTTTGTGGGGCTTTTTGTCTGCTTATGTTTGGGAGGTTGCTGTAACTTTAGTGGTAAGTTAAAGTTTTGATTCTGTATGAAAGTAACTCTGTCACTCTCTGAAGAGTTAATAAATAAGTTAATAATTAGGGTAAATCTATAACTCTTCTGTTCCTTTGTAAGTGGAAGAAATCTGTAAGTATGGTAAATCTTTCTTTTGCTGATTACTGCAGGGATTTTTACTGCAAGGTAAATCTGCATTTTACAAGCAGGAATGCTGTCCAGGTAAATGTTTCTGATATGCATCAAAGGCTGTATCTGATAATATTCTCCTCAATTGAAGGTGACAATGATTATAGGAAAGAAATTGGCCTGCTTCTGTGCGTATCCCAGAACATTAATTTCTCTAGTCAAATCAAGATTCTGGAGAACAAAATACTAAAATTGCTTAAGATGAGGCTTAACACCCAATCAGCCAAATTCCCTTTGTGCATCTTACCTGCTCACCCAGCAACGTACTGTAAACTGCTTTTTCTACATGGATAAGGCTAAAATGTGCAGAAGAACAAGGAATGGTGTAATTCAGAGAAAGAAAAATATAGTTGCAAAATATCTTATCTTGAAATGTTGCCCAGAGAGTCATGGAAAGCTGAACCTCTAAAGAAACCCTCCAGAGCCTGGGCTGGTGCAGAGGAGGATTGCTCTGCTGTTGTTGCCCAGGGCCACGTGCAGGCTCTGCCTTGGGTTTGTCCCCTGCTCTGGTCTCAGTTACTGTAAGTAAAGCCCCAGCAGCCAATCTACAAAATTAACTTTGGAGAGCTCTGGCTTTATTTCTACTTATTAAGCAACAGGGCTGTCATCTGAGAAACCGTGTTATGGATCTGCTCAGAGTGTGTCGTGGTGGGCTGGGCAGTCAGTGGCCACACCAGGGCAGTTGTAGAGGATAAAGAGCCCGACCATAGCTCTGAGTGTCAAGGAGAGCAATAAAACCCTATCAGAAGGAATGTCAAACACCTAATGAGTATCAGATGCAGCATAAAATAGGCCACGGGCATGCTCTTATCCAGATGAGCAGGGAATTATGTACATAAACAGTGTATAATTTGGTTTTACATCTTATTTTTCATCCACAACTTCAGAGGGAAATGAGTTAGTTACTGGCAGTGGTGGGTAGGAAAGCTGCTGTTATGTACTCAGTGACTGCTCACACACAGTGGTGTGATGGAGCTGCCCTCAGGGACAGGGCACTTATCCCAGCTTGAAGTGGGGTGGAAGAAACATCACAAAGCTCCCTGAGCAAAGTGCCCGGCTCTGGCTGGGAGGGATAAGGTGGACCCTGCAAATGAGAAGCCTCTGGGGCAGGAGAGGTGAGCTGAGGTCCCTCATTGCGATGGTGGTGTGGGGCTCTGATCCTGTGGGGCTCTGATCCCATGGGGCTGTCCCTCAGCACTGAAGGTCCTGCTGCTGGAGTTGTGCCATGGACCAGGTGGAAGAGGTGAAGGCTGGCTCTGCAAGGTGACACTAGTCTCTTCCTTGAGTGTTGGAGAAAACACTTAGCTCCTTTGAAGCTTTGACTTTGGATTCTGTCTTGGGGCTGGAGAAGCAGGATTCCACCCACTGTGCTTCCTGCTTCTGGAGTGCTGGTTTGCAGGCTGGAGGGTCAGGAGGCTGTAGGGCATTGTGGGATATTCGCTTCCTACATGAAAAGGAAAGCTGCTTCCAGCCTTGCCTGCCTTCTGCTACTTGTGATGGCACATGTGAACCAATGTATTCACATTTTAAATGCAAAGGGAAAGGCAGCTGTCAGTCAGCCAAGCAGGGCTGGAAGGCAGATGGATCTGGGTGTTAAATCTTGCATAAATCTGGGCAAATAATTTCATTCCTTCTCCTTTACATTGGAATGACCTCAGAGAAAGCCCTTACCTTTAAAATTACTCAAGTGCCTTGGGCTGCACCTCTGAGTGCAAGGTGTTATAAGTGGACTTGTGATGATGTAATGGATATAGATCTATTCTGAGGCTACTTTGAGGTTGTCTGACTTGTTTCCAGGACTGAGATTCCCAGCATAGGAGAGGGGCCAGTCTGACCCCTGCATTGCAGAAGTAAGGGTGCTTCACTTGGTGGGCCTGGTAGCAATGGGACTTGTTTTCCCCATGGATCCAAACCTGCCTGATAACCTCATCCCTCCCCACCACGTAGCTGACTTCACAAAACCCGCTTCTGACATGCACCATGGAGCAGAGGACTGCTTTGAGCCAACCCAGAGCTGTGTATCTTCTCACTATCATCAGTCCCCTTGCCAGGAAGGCTTTTTACCACACAGTGCTGGTGTCTGTGATGACGCAAAACAGTCGGAATTGCTTGGCTGCTTGGAGAAAAGAATGTGCTTAGGGCAGATCTGCAGGAGTGCAAACACTGCTGCTTCTCACTGGGAAGGTGATGCCCTCAAAGATTCTACACTGTTTCCCACGTATTTTGGTCAGAAATCCTTTCCCTTGGATGTAGCTGAGCAAGGATGCAGCTTCCCAGTCTGCTGCATCCCGTGATCCAGGGACACCACAGGATGCCTGGTCCCCTGCTGCTGTTCCCCAAAGGGGTCTGGGGGAGCTCAGCATCCAGCAGAACCCAGCTCCATTACAACCAGACCTGCAACACTGCAAGAGCTGTGTAATTGAGTCAGATTTGTGTTAATTACCTACTTACCTGTGAAAACATTAAGGTTCAGGATTAAGGGCAAGGAAATTATACTCAGGGGGATATTTTAATGAGCAGAAAAACCTATACTTTGTCTCGCAAGTCACTTTTTTTTTTACATTAAAACTTCCTGGGCTTATAATTAGAGATTTAATGTTTTGTGAATTGCAGCTCAGAAACTATCGGGAAAATGGTTTATTTCCCAACTGCCCTCTTACTTAATGAATGCTTTCAGGTTTGTTTTCCAGTGGTTAATAACGTAGCACTTATGCCCACCCTGTCTCACAGGGGAATTTAAATGTATAGGGCACTTCTGATTATTTTATATATGTATATATGAATTCAGGCAGTCAGTGAACCAGAACTAATGGTTCTGGTATTTGGCTGTTTGGGAGCAGAAGGGAGAATGAAGGAAGGGCAGGCAGTGTGGGGACTGTGGGCCCCCCAGGGACTCTCATCCTTCTGTCTCATGGGAGCCAGTCTGACAGGTTCGGTGGCGTGGGGGGAGATTCTCAGGACTGTCTCCTCCAGAGGCCACGGCACCATGCAAAACACTTAATAAATGACACAGTTTAGAGGCAATTAGGTAATTGTACCTCTCTGCCCTGCTCCTGAATTCAGCACGCACTCCAAGCTCTCGGGCTGAGGCAGGCGTTTCCTTGATCTCTGAAGAGCTGATTTTTTGAAAGGATCTTTTCAGCAAATGTTTTTTTACCTCTCTTTAAGTCCAGGAGACTGGAGCAGGAGAGCTGCTGGTCATCTTCTTCTCATCCCCAGGGCACCCATCTACTCTCACTTCCTAATATCAACAGCCCCAGCCCATGCCATCCCAGCCTGGTGTTTTAGTGCACAGCAATCCTCATTTCAGGGGTAAATGCACATGTGGTGGTGAGGCTTGGCATATGTAAAGGCATTTCCCTTACAGTGCTGTTGCAGGACACCATCAAAGGAAGTTGCACAGGGAGAAAAGAGTCAGAAATAGCAACCTGGGTATAGCTTCAGACTGCCTCCTCATTAATCTCAGAGCAAAGTCACTTAAAATAACAATGACCTTCATTCCCCATCCATTTGCATGAGGCTGTTTAATTGTTCCTGTTCCATGGAAAAGGACCATGGTGTGCATGGGCTGCATGGTCTTCCAGTGAGTTGGACTCACAGGGAGAAAGGCTGATGAGGCTTAGACTTGGCACTTTGGAGTTCAGATGATTATTTGGGGGGGGGGGAAAGGTGCTTTTCTGAGTTGGGTGGCTTGCAGGAGGGCACATTTTTGGGGCTGGCTGTGCACACTTTCCTGCTTGAGGAAAGCAGGTGTAGAGGACAAATGCCCAGTGAGGAGGCAGCAGCACAAGGAGCCTGAAGGATGCTCGGCTGCAGGAGGAAGCTTGCAACCACAGAAGTAGATTTCTCAAATCTGGAAGCTGGGTTTTTAAGCCCAGAAGCTGGCTGCTCGGTGGAAACATTTGGGGAACAGCTGGTATCAGCTATCGCTGCTCCTCCTTGTCCACGGGGATGGATTGCATGGCTGTAAATTACTGTCTTGGCAGCAGTCCTGTTCACACCCCATGCCTTGGTAAAATTGTAGGCTGGGAGTGGAAGTTGTGGAGCATCAATCCTGGCTTTATGCCACCTGGGAGTGAAGGCAATCCTTGGGTACCATTGGGTGAACTTTCTAGGAGCTTTTTTCCTGCCTGAGAAGCTGGTTGTGAGGGACAAGCAAATTTAGATCTAACCCACATGATCTGCACATAGCAGAAATCCATATACACCTAGAAGGAAAGAAGGGAAATTAGGACAACAGAAGTTGATGGGCTGAAAACTTAATTAACATGTTGAAAAACTTGACCTAAACTCAGGCTCTTTCCCTTTCTCTTTTCCTTTGTCACTATGGGTTTGGTTTTTGATTTTTAATATTACTGCTCAGAGTAAGTTTTGCTCAGAAATTAGGAATAAATTATATCAGCTAAATGTCAGGCTAATGTGTTAATTCTGTTGCAACACAGTGGAAAAATTATATAATAGAATTCCCCCCATGTACCTTCCTCTGGTTTACTTTGGGGCTCAGCTAGTAATTTTGCAACCCTGTAGCTTCAAGTAACCAAATTAACAACTCACAAGTTTTCTCTTTATTGCATTCATCTGCTGTGATAGGATGGGGAGCAGCTCCTTGTGATGCACTTGGAATAACACATCTGCTGCTGTGGTATTCTGTGCTCTGTTACATCCCAGCCCCTTCCCTTGCTTTCTGTGGCAAACAAGCAGCAGAATGACAAATAAAGCCATGGTTGCCTTTGTCAGCTCCAGTTCCTTGTGCTGCAGGCTAGATGAAATACCCACATAATCATGATACTATCCCATATTTATTTAAAAATATTGAACTATTTATAATGGAGAGGTCATCAGCATGCAGCATTCATTAGCAGGGCTCCAGGGAAGAGACGGCAGTGAGCAAAAAAACACAAACACACTCTACAAAAAAGCAGCAAAGAAGCATCCTTTGGAAATGTCAGTGCTGAGAAGCAATTAAAACCAGGAAAAGTTAAAATACAGGGAATTTCAATAGTCTGAGTACAGCAGCAGCCAGCCCTGGCTGTCAGGGAAGTCATGGTGGGATTCACATGGATGCAAGGATAGATGATAAGGTCTATGCTGCACAGTAAAATATAAATGGATTTTCTTTATGAAAAGAAGGATTAAATTGCTGCTTGTGTAGAAAACCAACAGTGATGTAGGCAGGCAGCAGGTCAGGGAGGAGGGGAGGGAGGGAGGGCTGGGTTCATGCAAGGGTTGTAGGATGCTGAGCTTCTCTCTGAACTGTGGGGTGGCTGCCAAGCTGCACACAGGTGAGTGTGAGGTTTCTGCCAGGAACAGGCTGGAAAACATCACTTGAGGGGAAGAGGCTGCTCTGAAAGACGTGGTGTGAGTCCAGCATTGGCTCAGGCTGCTCAGAATTGGCCATTTCACCTTGCAAGGTGCTTCTGGGCATCGCAGGGCAAGTGAGTGTTAGAGTGAAGTGATAAGAGGAGAGATAAAAGGGGGGTGTGCTCTCTTGTGGAATTGTTTCTGAGCAAACAGGAATTTGTCCAGTAACTCCATTTGAAGTTACTTCATGCTATTGCAGTGGTTTTATAGCTCTTAGTCCCCTTCATCTCCCGCTGGAATCTGTTCAGAAGGACTGTTACACCTTGTGCCATCGTGTCCCTGCTGACTTTGCATGCAGGGAAATGCTTCTGTGGTCCTGAAGCTCACAATTAGGATAATGAACTAAAAGAGGTCAGAAGAGATAAAATATTCATCTTTGGCTTGCCATGCCCTTTCAGAAATTAATTTACAGTGGGCAGTTACGTGGTACTTCTCTTTTTATATTTCCTTTTCTCATTCTTTTTTAAAATAGACATGGATCACATCCAAAACCCAAAGTGCTCACATGGGCTTTGGAGCTGTCCCTAGCTCTTTATACTTCCCATTTTCTAGGCTGCCCTCTGAAAATGTTTTTAGAGGTTTCTCACTCCAACTTTTCCCTTACTTGCCCACAGGATTTTAATCTTTTTAGTGACAACAGAGTTGCATCCGGTGCAAAGTGGCCAAAAAACCCACCAAGAACTATACTTCCTTTCCTTCTCCACCCCAGGGTCTCTCCCTTTCCTGGTTTCTGCCTTTGCTCTTTCTCCCCTCCTGCCCTGAAATTCCACTAAAAATTTCCCAGCTTTTAGCAGTCCCTGCAGCCACAGAAGGAATGATCCTTAATTCTCAATTTCCATTCGACTGCTGGGCTCAGGGCATTTTATTTCAGTGCAGAATTATACAGAAATTCCTACTGGGACTTTTCACATCCATATTTCCTTGTAGCACTGCTGCTGAATCATCTAGGAACTGAAACTTGCTTGGCTGGAGAGCAATGGGTTTTTTTAAATTATCGACACGCTGAAGTTGGCCCTGGCCCAAGACAAGCCTTCTACTTTGCTAATACGCCTTCAGTCTAATCCCTGTCACACTGAGGAGGATGAAGATGACTCATCTCCAGCCGGTGAGGCTGGACGTTGGACCTAGTGACACACATGGGAGGTGGAAACTGGGAACATACATGCCAGGAGTGGATCTGTAGCCAACATAGAAGGGCAGAGACACCTCTGCTGGCTCAGATGTTGTCTCCAAATAGTCACCGGGGAGAAACAGCTCCCAAGAGCAAGTAATTCACTGCGGGAGCTCTGATGGGCTTCTTTTCCCCAGTTCTGGTTCTCTGCTGGGCAGTGGGCTGTGTCTGTCATTGTACAACATAATCCAGTTTCCATGGATCTGGATCTTCAACTAAAAGCTCATTTGATGCAAGTCAGGAGCGTTAAGACTTTATTCTACAGCAATAAAAAAGAAACGAGCCTGGCAGTAAAAGGGTGTTGAGGGGTGTGTGGAGATATGGTGTCCATCCGTACGTGGTGCTGCATGGACGGATTTATGGCACGGGGTTTTGCGCAGTGGTCTTGGGATTGTGGAAAGCCTCCATGACGTCATGCTGAGACCTGGGAGCTGAGCCGTTCCTGCTGCGTGATGGGAGCAATATCCTGATTTATCCCCGCTGCGGTGGCTGCCTGTGACAGGTCTGGCAAGCGGCTGTCGGCAGAACCGTGCAGTGGATGCCGTGACCTCTGTGGGCAGAGCAGGAAGGTGGAGCTGCTTCCTCTTCGAGCCTGCCTGCCAGGGACATGATTCAGATTTTACAGCTAATTGACTGCACTGATCTTGCTGCCAGAAAGGGATAATATTCAATGAGTCGCTTGTCTTTCAATAGCTGCTGTCCAAAACCCTGCATGCACCTTATAAAACCAGTCCTGTGACTTGGCTGACTGGTTGCTCAGAGGCACAGGCTCTCCCATGACCCCCCTTTTTTATCTTACCTGCTCCTTTGTGCCCTGCAAGCAGTCCCTCACTTGGGAGGAGGTGGTGGCTGTGTGCTGCATGACCTAAACACAGGATTTGATGTGATTGCCCCATATCTTTCTGGTTCTGATTAAAGCCTCCCTCTACAGAGGCTAATGAGCCTGGTGGAAATTAATGCCATCAGCCCCTGGTAGCAGGAGGAGCTTGACTCAAAGCTGACCAAAACTCACTGGAGGCACTGGCTTGAAGCCCCATCAGCCGTTGTGCCGAGGGCTGTGTATTTTTGTGGTCAGCCCTGAGCTTGCAGCTTAAGGGCATGACGAGATAAGAAGCCCATGGGGCAGACGAAAAATCATCAGCCCATCCATCAATTTCCAGGAAGGAAATTCAGGAAACTTGTAAGTACCACACCAAGGAGGCCTGCCTGTGCCACAAGATCGGGCTGGTGGTCATGCAACCCCCAGTGCTGCTGCTGGCTTCTTGGTCTGCTCATCTGCCACCCAACTGGAGTTCATTTGTTAACACTTCTTCCTGAAGCTGGCTCCCAGCAGAGCACCACTGAGCCGGCTTTCATCTCTGCACCGTGCTGGAGAGCAGTGCCAGGCTGGAGCATGGACGAGCAAAGATCCGACAGCCCCAGGATCTGGCCCATCATTCTTTTGTGATGATGCTTGGAAAACATAGAGCAAACAATGCTGTAGGAATAACTTAGCCCACATGCACTATACAAGAGCTGTTCCCATGCTGTTTGCTCAGTCCCTGACTAATTTAGCACACAGGATGGGCTGGCAGATTATGCAGCAAGACAGGCTAATTCGGGCCTGCGGTTCATGTGAAAGAATGAGGAGACAGGCTGGGAGACAATGAGGGCTAATATTAGGACACCAGGCAGGGAGTCAGGAATCCTAATCCTGACTGCCACTGACCTGCTCCCAGGCCCCAAATCCCTCTTTGGAGCTGCTTGGAGAAAAGGAGCATCTCCCTTCATGTTTGGCTGAGTTAGCCCTGGGAGCCGTTTGTCCCAGCCAAGGCTTCTGGCTGTTGTTCTATATAAATAGTAATGACGACCATAATCTTTCCATAGGGGGCATGGCAGGGGTAGTGCCTCATATCAAAGCTGTTGCTTTTGTTGGACCAAGCTCACACATGCAGTAGATGCTGCTTTAGCATAAAGATGCTCTTGTGGGACCAGCAAGTGGTGAGTTAATCGGGGATGTCTCTGAGAAGATACAGCATCAGACATCGCCATGAATTCTTCTGCTTCAGTGCTTCAAAAAGCAAGATGGGGTTTGTATATCTTCCAAATCACTGAGTGGTATCTCGTGGTGTGTTAATTGGCTGTGCTTCTGAGAATATTTGTGTGTATGCTCAGCCTTACACATGTGGCTTGTCTGATGCCTGTAAATTACTCTCATGAGCAAAGGAAAGCCAGGCCCCAGCTGGCTGCAGGATCGGGGCTGTGCTGTCTGTTGCTGCCTTGTCTGTCGTGCCTTTTGCCAGAATTATAATTATGACCCAGAGAGGGACCTCCCAGCTACTCCTCGCTGTGAAGGAAGAGCATATCCATACTGCTCCTTGTCCCATAATTGTGCCTTACTGTTACCTTTTTATTTATTTCTTTTAATCTCTTTGAGGGTACTTGGGTAAATTTTTGTGAGGAGGAAATCAATTCTCTGCTGTAGAAATCTTTCCTCAACTCAGGGTTTTTATGAGAGAAAGGGGAATTTTTGCTCTTTATTCTGTGTACAGAATTTCTATTGATATGCTGTGCATTGATTCTTCACTTTTGAGAAAAACTAACCCTTCGACGTGGAGCTGGTGGACAAGATACTGCACTGATACAACCCCATGTGCCAGTTAGTTTTGGGAAGCTGAGCCTTTGTGGCTAGTTTTATTTTCGAGCTAAATCAAGGGATTGACACCTTTAATTATCTCCACTCAAGCTATTTGAACCAGACTGTGCTGAGGGGAGAGGTGGGTTATTCTGAGCTTTTACTTCCTGCTTTATTTCCCATATTTAAGCCATTAGACTTGAATACACATCCATCACAAGGGACTATCAACTTACTCAGCATGCAGCATCTTTGAAAGCTTCAGACTTTGCCTCTTCTTTATGGCACCATAAAGACTTACAGCAGAAGTCTTTCCTGATTTAGCTGTCTCTTACCAGTTTTCAGGGGGAATGAATAGCAGTTTTTGTGTTGAAGATACATAGAGAAAATAGAGAAGATATAAAGAGAATGGGATGGAGAGGTGGTACATAGGAAGCAGGGGAAGAACAGGGAACAGCATCTTCATTAGTAGAGCTGGTGGTGGAGTTTGAGGATGTGATGAGGCTCTCTGTATATCCAAAGAGGGAACAAAGAGGGTAAAAAAGGAGGTGAGAATGAGCCACTTGAGCTGAAGTGAGTTTGGGTGAGAGCTGGTGCCTTGGGCAGTTGTGTTGAGCTCTTGCAGCGCAAATCAGACTGAGCCCTTTTCTTTTTCAAGCAGCAGAAGCAGAAAGGGGTAGGTTTATCAGCTGAGACAGGTGAATTGGGATAGCTTATCTCAGCAGGACAGAGTGTCTACTGAAAACTCTCTGGTAACTCATGTGGAGCCATTAAAATAGCAAAGAAAAATTCCTAGAGAAGAACGTGACTTAGAATCTACCAGACTAGGAGGAAGAATTTGCTCCTTTTATAACTAGATCACAAACAAGAAAGACTAGGAAAAATCAAAATTTTTCTTTTCTTCCTTTTTTTTTTATTTAATTTTTTTTTTTATTTTGGAAATGCTCCTCTGTGTACCAGAGACCTCCACTCCAATAAAATCTGCCCAAAATGGACACTTCGTTGAGGTTTCCTTCAGATTTCTTTTAGAAAGTTGAGACGGTGGCAGGCTCAGCTTCCTTTGCAAAGCCAATCTGATCCTTACTCCAATCAACAGGCTTTGCCCACTCTGCTCTCGACTTCCCGGGAGCTTTCCAAGGCTGGCAGCAGCCTGGCTCCCTTCCTTGCCAAAGAGCCACACCCACAGCAATCATATCCTGCAACAGAACGGCTTCTGCAGGGAAGATATGTCCGAAGGAAACTAAGAAACTTGGGAGCACAAGTGATAATGAAAGTTAATGAAATCTACAATTTGTAATTGCGTTGGATTTTTTAGAATCTTGCTTTTTAAAATGGCTGTTGGACACCCCAAGGCCAGTATTCCTGGGGGGCATCCCCACTCCCAGGTGGTCACTCTGAGCCCTTGTGCTTCCACCCAATAAGCTCAGCAACATCCCAACATACTCAGTCTGTTGTGTGTTATTTAAGCCATAGGATATGACAGAGCTTGTTTTATGGAGCCATTAATTTATGCTGTGGGTGACTTTAACCACCCAAGAAGTACATTAATGGCCCTATAAAATACACCCCAGAGTGTCTTAATATGGTTATGAGATTGATCTTCAGCTTTATATTCCACTATGTGTGATATTATTGAAATAAATTGTAGAGGAAGGGGACATGGGATCCCAGTAAAGGGCGAGTTTCCTTTTCCTTCCAAGGATCCCGTGATCACGGATTCACTCTGAGACATCCATTGGGTGGGACTCTGGCCCCCCTGCTGCAGGAAATCTGGAGATGTCCCATACAAGGTGTTACCTTTTGGAATGGAGCTTGCTGGCCCAGCTCTGGCACCAACCTTGGGCAGTATCTGTCTATGCTGGCTGGTCAGTAACTTTAACCAGAGCTGCTTTTATCCTGATACTTGGAAGGTTTCCTGTAAATACAGGGCTTGCTCAGCACCTGGAGTTTGGTCATCTGTTGAAATGTTTGCCTGAGTCAGGACTCAGAGCAGCATCAGCCCATCCCCTCCTTGCTACCAGAGAACAGCACCAGCTTGTTGAGGAATCCTGAATCCTACACAGGAAATTCTTCTCTGATAAAAGTTAGGGAGGTTTATTATAAAAAACAATTCTTGTTTGGGAAATAACAGCAATACATGGCTTTCCTGATGACAGATTGTGGTAGCATGAGTGTACCAACAGGAAACTTCAATGTCTTAAATACTGGATCTTGTTTAAAGTCTTTTTTCTCTCTTTTCTCCCAGCATTCATGTGCTCAGGCTTTCAAAGTCTTGAGGCCTGTGATGTCAAAGCACTGAAGGTTTGGTGTTTAGCTGGAAATTAAGAATAAATTCTGGTGTATTAAATAATCTGTACTTTTCTGTAGCCTTAAGCATTATTATCTTTTTTTATGCTCTCTGGTGGGAGTGTATGGCTCTAAACTGCCATAAACTGCTCTAAACTGCCATTCTTAGTGGCTAGACATGGTTTCTCATCCCAAAACCAAATAAAACTGTGGTTTTCTCAAGATTTAGTAGGAAATCTGAGAGAATGATTTGATGCTTGGGGGAGCTTTGACCCATTTTAGAATCCAGGGCACAGCATGAGATTTCAGAGATGTTTATGAGACCAAGACCATGGGTCAATATCCTATTTGAAAGAACCCTTTGAGCTGTTGTATGTTTGCAGCAGGGCCCAAAGCATGCAGAGCACCTTTTGAAGGAGAAAAGAAAGCACCAACCTGCTCACCCTGACAGATTAGAGACTACCAACAGATGGGCTACCAAACCATAGTGACTGTAGACAAAAGAATGAGAGAATTGGGCTCTGCTTAAGGGTCTGAGCCAGCCCAAATCAGTTTTTATAGCACTGTCGTGGACTGTGAACAGGTAAAGAGCACGCAGATCTACATGAGATGAGGCTGGACCACCTGCTGCAGGTGAGGTAGGATGGCTGCGGTGAGCCTTCCTTAAATATGGAATATGTCTGAGCTTCTCCCCGCCCTGTGTTAATGTTCAGTTGTTCCCTAGGTAGGTGCCCTGTGAAGTCTCTTTAACTAATGTTTATAAAGCACTTAAAGACCCTTGCAAAAAGGAAAGTATCATTATTAGAACTGCAGTTGTTAGGGGCCCCTGGTGGTCTAGTGGTTAGGGTGCAGGACTCTCACCGCTGCGACCCGGGTTCGATTCCCGGCCCCCCGGGCAGATGGAGCTCGTCAGCCCTGT
>NW_016690311.1:2089824-2165124 GCF_001604755.1 Lepidothrix coronata | reverse complement strand
CTGTGTCTCACCTAAAAAATCCACTGCGCAGGCTCGAAGGGTTAATGACCTTTCCCAAATCTTCGCTCGCGAAGACTGGCCATTATATGTTAGAGATGAAGACAGGCTGCTAATCATTAAATCAGTTCCCTGCAAAGGCAGGACCACTGTCCCCTGTGAGAGAGGCTACGCTGTGCAGATGAAATGCAATAACAGGTTTATATGGTGTAATAACCTGATTATCTGTTGGGCTGGTGTCAGGGACCCTTCTGGGTAGGGGCAGTCCTACCATGGGTCACAGGCTCAGTGCTGTTAAAGGCTGACCAAGGGCTTCCTTTAATAGAGGTGACTGGAGCAGCTGTGTCCTGAAATCATCTTGTTGCAGCAGCAAGGTGCTGGGCAGTCACAGGGTCAAAAATTAGGACAACAAAAAACTTAGGCTATATTTGCACTCTTATGGGTGGTGCCAGCTTCCAGGATCTAGGGCTATCCAGGTAGACCAACTGGTCCTTACTGGATGCAAGTAGGAGATAAAATGGCAGGAAGCTGGCCCTGGAGAAAAACTGAGGGGAAAATCTGAAAATCAAGAGAAAGCTCTGGCTGAAGTTTGCTGGTTTTGTTAATTACCAACAAGAACAATTTTGGGAACACAGTGGCCCAGACACAAGTACAGTGTTAGGATTACGATGGGAACAGCTCACACTTTCATTAGCGTTGCAGTGTTTGTAAGCAAACTGAAAAGGGCCCTTGGAAATCTGTCGTCTCATAAATCTTACTAGCAAAACTGCTTTTCTAAATAGTGTTTTTCAAAAATTTTTCCATGAGGCATTGAGTAGTTCTGTAAGATCTATTCAGGGCAGCCACAGCTCATGTGATGCTCACATGGATCCCAGATGATTTTTAGCTTAGCAGGGCTGTCACATACCACATCCCGCAAAATGATGGTGATGAAAATACGTCACACCCAGCTCTGGGCTGTGAACAAGAGTCTCCTTGCGCTGTGAGCTCACACGTGTGACACAACTATCAGCCAGCGCACAGCTGAGAGAGAAACCCTTCCCCACAGGCTGCGCTGCTGCTCTGCAGGATTCACAGACCTCCTGAGCATTTATTGCCCAGGGGATTCAGCCTGATGACCGATCCAGTCTTTATTGGTGAAGGAGCAGTAAAAAGCGTGCTGTCATCCTAAAAGTGACAAATTAGGTAACTGGTTACTGAGCCAGCAAAAGCAGATGTGAGGCAGTTATTGCTGCTCAAACATAAGGGATCAGCACAGCTTTAAGCATGAAAATGAAGTATTAAACTTTCAAATGGAAAGAAACCTCTTAGATGGAAGCAAACAAGGACTAGACACAGCAGGTGCTTTGAATTTCATGAGTCCACTTCTACCCAGGAAGGCAGGCAGTGCCCCCTCCTTGGAAGGACTTTCCTGAGCACTGGCAATCCCATCTGCTTCCCATGTAGACCTGGACAGAGGTGCCTGAGGCATAGGGGATGGAGCTGACTCACTGCTGTGCTATGTGACATTGGACAAAGACTTCCATTCCTTTGCCTGAAGGTAGCTGTGCCACTCGGGCCAGAGACCGCGGCTTCTGCAACTGCAGTGGTGGGACTTTTATGAAATAGTCCCATCACTGCAATATATGAGACACTGCAGCTGGGGAAAGGAGTGAGACTGCAGGGTGTGAGGGAAGGACAGACTTCCCTGCTTCATCCAGGACAGGTGTAAGGGCGGGGAAAGTACCCCTGTCACCTCTCTCAGGTCTATGAGCTAAGCCTGGCTGATAGTTGGGCCAGCATTGTGTTAGTCTGAGCTCCCTCCCCAGCTACTGCACACGGGCTCCTCGAGCCTGCCGGCTCTCCTGCATCGCGGATCATCGCGGTACACGCTTGGCTGGAAGGAAGTGAGACGAGAGAGCGACGCGGACAGCAGCGAGACTCTGCGGGCTGCAGCGGCTGAGCTCGGGTTATGGCAGCGCAGGGAGCCAGACCAGGCTCTTTGTTTCCCTGTGTCACTTCTCAGTCCCCATTAGCAGCAAAATAGGGCACGCACACATCTGACAACTGAATTCCTTGCTGGAAGGGGTTCGGTCATGCATAAGACTGCTCAAAATGAGGCCTGGCTTTCAGGTTTGGAAGCATGGAGCATGACCTGGAAGGGACAGCTGGTACGTGCACGCTTACTTATTTTCCCCTTTTAGAGTTTTGCACCAGTTCTGCATAACTTTGAAGAGTTGCGGCCAAGGTCAAACAAATGGATGCCTGTCCCTTTCCCAGCAGACAGACCTCGCTGTCCTTCTGTCCAGCTTCTTAACAATCACTCGGGGAAGGGAAAATTTGAGAACGTTATTGATGTCTCAAATTCAAGCACTCAATCAAAAAGCGGAGAACTCGGAGCAGGAGCGCGACTTTCACTCAAGCCTTGTGCAAGCACTTTGATACCATTTTAATGACGGGCTTGTGCAAGTTGTTCCTCGGGACTTGGACTTTGTGTCCTCTCACGTAACAACCACCTGGAAAGCGCAGGTGAGAAGAGATTGCAGAGGTTTGCAGCTGGGAAAAAAATCCTAGAAATCCTACCGGGAAAGTAAAGGACTGTCAGAAGTCAGTTCTCCTTTAGAACACGAGCATCTCCGGGGGAGTAATACCCGGAGCAGAGTAGCCGCGCCCCCGGCGCCTCTCGCAGAGGGGGTTCTCCCTGCCGGGGGGGTTCACTCTCGCCACCGCCCCGGGGGGACGCCGGCACGGACTTTTCCCGTCGGGAAAGTTGTCGGTGGTCGCGGGGAGGAGGCGGTGCGGCCGTGCCGTGCCGGGGGCGGGGAGCGGGCGGGGGCCGGGCCGTGCCGGGGCGGGCCGTGCCAGGGCGCCTGCGCTGGCGGCGCGGAGCGCGGCGGAGCGGGACGGACCGAACTGGAACAAAACAAGCGGCGCTTTCTTTGTATCGCCCCCCACCCCACCCCAAAAAGGGCTCCGCGCCCCGCGGAGAGAGGAGGAGGCGGCGACACCCGCGCGGCTGCCGGATTTGCATTTTCTTTTTTTTTTTTTTTCCCCGGCGCTTTTTAATTTTTGTATTTTTTTTTAATTTTTTATTTATTTATTTTTAATAAGAGGGGAGCGGGGCGGGCGGGAGGCGGTGCGCGCCCTCCGCGGGCGCGGGGCGGTGCGGGCGGCGATGGCCTGAGCGGGGCGGCGGGTCCGCGCCCCCCCCCCGTCCCCCCGTCCCCGCGCACCTGCCGAGCGCGCCCCGCGGGCGCGGAGGGTCGCGCAGCGCCATGTCGCGGGTCGTGCAGAAGAAGAACCACTGGTCCAGCCGGGTGCGGCAGTGCGCGCTGACCCGCGGGCCCGGCGGACAGCTGGGCTTCGCGCTGCTCGGCGGAGCGGAGCACGGCGAGTTCCCCTACGCGGGCGCGGCGACGGCGGGGGACGGCGAGGCGGCGCTGAGCGAGGGGGAGCTGCTGCTGGAGGTGCAGGGGGTCCGCGTCTCGGGGCTGCCGCGCTACGACGTGCTGGAGGTGATCCGGAGCTGCAAGGACCCCATCGTGGTGAAAGCCGTCCGACAAGGTGCGAGGGGGCCGCGGGGAGACGGGGCGGGACGGGGGGATCCGCTCGGCGCTGCCCGTGGGGGTGCCGGGCCGCTGCTGCGGTGCTGGGTGGCCAGGGGCGAGTGCGGTCCAGCATCAGCCCTCCGGGACAGCGCAGGGCCCCGGCAGAGTCGCGCAGCGAGGGTTTAAGTGCACCCACCCGTGTGCGCACCTTTTGCGGGGGCACTGATGCTCAGGCATCATCGTCCCGATGATGACGATGATGAAGCTCATCGTCCTGAGCCCGTCTGCAGCCGCCCCGCAGTTCCCTGCCCTGCGTTAAGCACAGTGAGCAATTGCGTGAGACTTTCCCAAAGGAGCCGTCAGCGCTCCCTGTGGGGCACCCACGCGTGTCGGGGGAAGCCCGGTGTCCGGCTGACCTCTGGAGAGGCTGAGGATACTCCACATCTGGGGGAATGTGGCAGAAATCCTCTCCTCCAGCAGCTGAGCATCCTTTGGAACTGCTCGGTGATAACTGGAGTCTTGTTCAGAAAGTGCAGCGTGTGTTTGCCTGCTGCCGGCGTGGGAAGGAAAAGCTTGGACCCTCCTGCATCTTCCCTCCCTGGCTGAAAGGCAGCTCAGGTTTCCCTTTCCCCCCGCCCCCGATTTGCCCTGGTGGGCTGGTGAGGGCACAACCGTGCTGCCCTGCAGTGCACGGGTGAAAGCATGCACAGGTAGCTCTCCGATTTGGCTGGGGAAGAGGATAAGGAAGAGTCCTCCCATGCTGGATTAAAAAAAAGCCACTTCACATCCGTGTACACTCAACAGTCGCTCAACAGGTTAGCTGACAGGCTTGGCTAATGGGCTTGTGATTTCCAGGGCAGGATTCGAGTTTAGTGCCAGGAAACTTGGTGCTGCTGAAGCCACCGAGGCTGATTGGATGGGCAGGATGAGCAGGACTGCAGTCGGACACCGGGGGCTGTGTGAGGCAAAGGAGCATCCCGAGGTCAGCTCCAAGTGGAGGAAGGAAGGGAAGTTTTCTTTGTGTCGCCCAAGAGATTCCTTAGGGGAAAGTTTGTCATCCACACGTTTGCATCCCAAAGTTGGAGTTTTTGCTGCAGCTTTTGGTGTGAGATGTTGTTTTGTTTTTTTTTTTTTTTTTCTGTGCTTGGTTCAACCCAGCTGGTCACTGCAGACAAAATTTATGGCCAGCTGGCAAGACTGTCACCTGAAGTCTTGTCCCTGGGCTCACTGATGAGCTGAAGGACTGCAGGCACTTGTTTCACAGCCATCCTTCAAACCTCCAGTGCCAGAGCAGGTCGCAGTGCTGGGGTGTCTGAGAGGAGCTGAGCTGTGGCTCTGCAGGCCCCCTCTGCCACCTGCCCCAGAGCTGATCTACCAAAGCACAGCTATTATTTATTCCTTTCCAAGACTCAGTAGAAATATTCCAGCAAACAGTGTCAAACTCCCAACAAAAATAGTTTTCTTTAAGCAAATGTGTATTTTCCCTGCTGCGTTCCCTCTGCTTCACTGAGAAGTGGGAAGGGAAACCAAGCCTGCTGTTTTCCCTGCCCAGGCGGGAGGGGGAGAAAAGCATGAAGAAAAGTATGAGGAAATTAGGCAGAGTTGTTTTTTTTTTTTTACATGCTGATTGTTTTAGCAGAAGTGTTAAAATAAAGCTTGTGGTGTTGCAATGTGATCGGTGTTGGTGGATGAAGGAAGGTGCATAAAAAAAGCCCTTCCCGACCAAGCAATTTGTGATCAAACTTTTTGTTATTTTGGAAACACGAGTTAATGTAAATAAAAACATGTCCTGGGAATATACTGCAAATGACAGTACGTGGTGGTATATGTGTCTCAGCTGATCAAAAGAAGGGACAGAGAGCTGAGTTTTAGCATATTGGTTGTGTTTACCTGAAAAACCCTGCTGGAAGTCAGGGCAGGCACTTGAACCTTGTATCATTCTCATCTAGAGCCAAGAACCAAGCACCTGGTAGGATTGTAGTTTCCTTTCTTTTTTTTTTTTTTTCTTTCCACATATTTTTTTTTAGTGCTTTATCAGCCAAGAATGTAGAATAGAAATAAATATTTGGGGTTTTTTAAATCATTAAATATTTTTGTGGTCTGGAAAGCAGTTCCTGTCAAGGATAGCCTGGCATCTGAGTGCTGCTCTGTGCAGAGCAAGAGTTTTCCTCGTGGATCAGGATCATAAGAGTAAAAAAAGAGAGTATTTTAATTAAAATGCATTAGTTCTGTGTTGATTAAAAATCTCATTATGGGGATAGCAACTGTCATTCAATAGGAAGTGTGTGGCACTAGAGCAGACAGCAAAGGAGTGTGCAGATAAGATTGTTTTCAACTCTGATTCTCCTCCTCCTCACAGTTCTTAGTGCCTAATTGACTGATGCTGAAGTGCTAGGGCAATATTAGCCTGGAAATGTATATGTTTTATTGCTTTGTCTGTTTTGTATGACATTTACAAGGCTGGAAAAACAGGAAATTCACTATAAGTAAGTCAGTCATCTGTAAGCGTGAACAGAGAAAACAACTGTTCTGACCTTGCACTTAGTGAAAGAGAAGAGACTGGGATGTGAAATGTAGGTAGAATAGGCTGGGCCTGGGCTTTATCATTAAACCAGGGTTTATAGACTTAGAGGTTCACGTGCAATGGCTTTTCTTGCCTTTGTTAGTGGTATGTTTGAGTAGGTTCCCACAAAAAGGGGGAACCTATATGAATTCTCTTAATGGGAGTACTGGTATTGAATACTGCTCATATGGGATTTCTTGGTCCTTCACTTACCCCGTTAAAAAGAGTGAAGAAAGCCAAATGACTTTAATGAAGCTTTCCCTTTCTTTTCCCGGCATACAACCTTTTTTTGGTATTGTGATTGAGAAAAAAACTGTACCATTATAGTTGCCTGGTTTTGGGCAGAGAGAGGAAGAATCTGCTCCCATGTATCTTAGTAACTTTCAGAACTATCAAATGTGCGAAAAAACCTCAGTTAACATGTAGTGCTTTTATGACTGACTGTTTCCATCTTACATCTGTGCCTAAATTCTGACGAATTTGTCAATTAAGTCCTGTGCAGTTAATAAATGCATACTTATTATTACTTGGTCTGAGAGTATGGAATTAATAGATTGAATTATAGGAGCAGTTGTCTCACATATTCTTGTGTAAAGCTGACATTGCCTTAACACAGCGATTTCTTGGCTATATTGTGAAAATTGTATCTTCCTTGAATACACTTCACATTTTTCAATATAGCTCACTTGGATAAACTGAAGCTTAAAACTGATAAATCAGTTATAAAATCAGGCACACTGTTTCCTCTCATGGATCTTTGTTAACAGAGTCCAGCACAACAGAACAGAAGTTTATTGTGCTGTTCTCCACAATGGAAGAATTAAGGCTGTATATATAAAACGTAGACTCTGATTTGTTTGAGACAAGATATTTGGGTTTTCATTCTCCCTCATTGAGAGATGGGCATGTTCAGAGAGATTTCCAGTTGCAGCCTTTTATTCGTTTTGCTTTTTGCTTCGATGAGCTGTGGTAAATCATACCAAGCCAGATGCTTGGTATGGGAAACTGTCAAAGTTAATATGTTTGTACACTTATTTTTAAATTTTTTTTTTTTTTTTTTTTTTAGTTCTCATTTCAGTGCTTTGCTTCCCTAAAAAGTCTCAAGATCCCAATGTCTAAATGACCAATTGCTTTGAAACCAGGAGGTGCTGAGAGCAGTTTATGCAATTAATAATTTTTGTAGGACTTTGCAGCTGGGGTGATCCCACAGTAAGGAGGAGTTGAGGGAGTTTGTGGGGGGTTTTTTTAGCCCTGTACAGGGCAAACAGGAGCAGGCGTGATCCCAAACAGAAACAGTCACTGTTTACCCAGCGCTATCAGCTGCATTTGTTTCTTTTCAAACATTAACTTGACCCTAAGATAAATTCTGAAATACAGTGCAGTGACTCAATGCTTCAATGTCAGGCTGGCATCTGCTATACATGAGATGTTAAACTCAGTTATGTATACTAATGTGAACAAAACCAGCTACTTTCAAAAAGTTTGTGTGAGCTGGTATTTGGATCTTTTCCTTTTATTTTCCTGAGAGAGCTTGTGAGATAATTCCTGTTTGGTTTTGGAAGTTTTCTTTTTGTAAAACATTATTTAAAAAAAAAAAAAAAGAAAAAAAAAGAAGGAAAAGTTGATGCATCTGTAAATTCCTGTGTGTTCAGTGGTTTAGCAAACACAGAGAAGCAGAGTGTCACTTTGTAAGTGGTGATGCTGAACATCCCACGCTAAGTGCTGGTGCCTGGCGTTGCTGAGCCCCGCAGTGAGGGCTGGTGCCTGTGTGCTGCCCTGGGATGGAGCTGAGCTCGGGTTTGATATGCAGGCAGCTGCCTCTGGGCCAGCGAAGGGAGAGGCTGTTTAGAGAGTGAGCTCTTGCTGTTCCCAGTGTACCTCTGCAGTGTCACGCATGAGCTCCAAAAAGTGCCTTCAGTCTTTGCCTGCTGAGTGCCAGTCACTTGCACGGTGAATTCTGTGAGTCGTTTTTCCATCTGACCCGAATTCTTTCAGGACCCAAGTGGATTTGAAGGGGAGAGAAAGATTTGCCAGCTGAAAACTTGGGTGATGTTCATGCATTTTAGATTTATAAGGCCTGTTTTCAACTCTAACCTGCTGGGTGACCGTTGGACTAGTCACTACTGAAATGTAAAATAAAAGAAGACAGTCTCTTTTTGTCTCACTTTGAACATGCTTTGCTACAAATCAGTAATCTTGTTTCTTTAAAGTAGTACTGCATTTAGTAGTTGTGAAGTGTGTATATCTTGTATTAAAATACTGCCATGAGGAAGACCTTATCTTTACTGTGCCTGAATTTACAGTGTAGTACCTGTCAGGATTTAGAAGCTGACCCTGCTTGTGGCAAACCAGTCATCCATCCTCTCCGGTGCCACAAGGTAGCACCCCAGAGATGGATGTTAGAGCCCAAGAGCCACATCTTGGCTGTTATAAAAATTTCCAGGAATTAATACGATCCTTTTAATGGCATGAAATGGGATTATGCTTTCCACAATAAAGTTAATCTTTCCACCCATTGAGATGGGACTCCTGGTTCCCTCTTTATGACCAGTCAGATCACAGAGCAATTAAATCACAATTATAGTCTAATTATGAACAGTCATTCAACATCATTGCAAAATAAGATGTTAACACCATCCTGCGTGTTGTTCTGTGTTTTTAAGACTGAGTTACAACTCCTGTATGAGTGAATTATTGACCTGCTATCATGAGATTTAAAATTCATCTTCCATGTTAGAAATTTAAGAACTTTTTATAACAGGTTTGAAAGCCAAACCAGCTCACTGCTGTTCCTGGGTTTGGGATTGTCATTTTTCTCTGGTTCAGGTCAGGCTGTGATCGTTCATGCATCTCTTCTGGCTGTTTCTGTATCTCTTTATCTGATGCCTGAGAATTACACTTACTCCTTTGGCAGCCTATGCATGCACAGGGAAACATTTGCCCCAGGGCAGCTACATTAAGGTGTAAAGATATTCAGAGTAGCACTTTTGTGGCTGTGCAGAATTGATGATTTGGGCTCTCACTCATTAGATTTCAGCATGGCTCACTTTGAAGGTAATGTGGAAGCTGAGAAGATGCTGCTACCTCAAGGGCTTTTTCTGTTGCATTAGCAAGGTCTGGGCTGTGGGGAAGGGTAGGATCCTTGGGACCACTCTTGAGGTTTTTTTAAAATAATTGACCAAGTTTTTTATTTACATTCCTTTACTTAACTCCAGACACAAGCTATGCTTGCTAGTTATTTCAGGTGTTTGGTGGTTTTTTTTTTTTTTTACACTTCCTCTGGCTTTGAATGGAACTCGTAAATCAAGGCATTTGGTTTTGATCTTTCTGTGCTTCAAGTGACTTAAATTTCTTGGTGAAAAGCACAGAGTAGTGGTTCTGTAGGAGCAAGTGCCATGACTTTGAAAAGGACTATGAAAAATTTGAGACAAAATGTTAGCTGAAGGCAGGGATCCTTCCAATGGGCACTCAGTGGTACTCGGGGAGCTGGTACTCAGACCTCTTCATCCTGTCTGAGCTCCTTCCAGCTCCATGTCCCAATTCCTGGAGCATCAAAATACAGATCCTCCTGGTCCTTATTTCTCCAGAGTTTTTCTGTAGCTCAGCCGTGGACAAGATTTATTTTTGCCTTTTAGAAACTGAGTATGAAGTGACCTTTTTGCACCAAGGGCACAGGGATGGGTCATCCTGCCTGTGATCTGTGAAGATCTTAGCTCTGTCACCCGAGGCATCGCTGGCAGGACGGGGAAAAGCATCTCCTCGGCGCTGAGTGACAGCGCTGCTGAGCGTGCAGGACCAGCTCCTGCACAAACATCGTTTCCACCACTATCATCATTTTCTCTGTCTCTGTTGACACTCGATACTTTGTTTTCTCGGTTTGTATTTCAGTCTCGTGCAGCTTGCCTTGGCGTAGCTGTCGTGGCAGTTTGACAGGTAAAGGCTTGGAGCCGGCGGCCCGGAGAGATCCACGGAATCAGTGCCTTTGGTGGTTTAAGTTTGGGGTTTCCTGCGAGGATCTGGTGTTGGGAAACAAGCCTGTGCCTGGGATATCATCCAGAATTTGTTATCTACTGATCTGAGGGAGGGCTGTGGAAGAGGCTGCCTGTTTCCAGAGCAGTTTGGCAGCTTTTACATTGGGCTGGTATGTTGGCAGATGGGGACATTTTTTTTTATTACTTTTTTTCCTTTAATTTAATTTTCTGCTTTTCCTTCTGAACCAAATAGGTGGGCCAGCATCTCTCTTGGCCCTGCAGGAGCAGCAAGGCTCAGAGTAACTGGGATATTTTAGTTGAGATCCACCCTTCAGTTCCCGAAGGTCAGACACTCCATCCATCCTCCCTCTTGTGACATTTTAAATGGTTTCCAGAGCTATTCTGCTGCTGCAGGCTGGAACGATGGCACCATGCTCTCTGCTAATCCCCAGTCCTGATTCTGGCATCATTTGTGCTGAACTGTTTTGTGTTAGTAATATTATTTAAACCTGCATAAATTCTTCTTTTTTTTTTCAGCTGCCCCTAGTAGACCTTGGAGAAACAAAATAATTTTTTTTCAGGTCCTGATGTTTTGGGTTACATTCTTGTCTTTTGACTAAGAGCAGTTCCAGTTTTTATAGTTGACAGGGCTTGTATCATAACTTAAAAGAAAAATAAGGTTTTTTAAAAATATTTTTTGAGTTTCATTGACTGTCCCCTATCAGACTAAACAATAGCGCTTATTACACAGTGTGAAAATAACGCAAAGTGCTCTGTCTTCGTAATGGAACAGGAAATAAAAACAAACAAAGCCTTTGGGATGACTTGCAAAGTGGAACAGATGCCCTTACAATTGCAAGGCATTTGAATAAGGAATCAGTTTTGCATGGTTTGCTAATCCTTCAGTAAAGAGTTCATTGTCTTGGATTATACATCTGTAATTTTGGAACCCTGAAGTCAGTGCCTCAGTACAATTAGGTTGGGAAGAGGCTGATTTTTCTTCATATCCTTAATGTCAGTGGCTTGTTCTTTAAGGGGAAAACCTCAGCTCTGGGTTTTTCATTTAGTTATTAACAAAAAGCCTTTGAGAAAGAAGCTGCCTAAAATCCAGCCACTCCCTCAACACAAACAAAGCTGTGCAGATACTGTGTACTTTCAAAAAACCCTAACTTTGATGTTCAACCTGTCTTATTCCAGTGATGCAGATCCTGCACTAAGTGGGTGTTAGTCCAAACTGATGACAGACACAGATGTCTCGGATTTTTTTGGATGCATAAGAGAGAGGAGAGTTACCTCCCAAACAGGCTGAACTGGACAGGTGAGGACCTGGGCTGCAGAATAACTGTGAAAAGACTTTTCTTAAAAATAGCAAGGAACATGGCCATCCTCCTGCTTTCCCAAAGATGCAACTAGAACTCACAATTAGCAATTTAAATGGCAGGGATACTGGTGGGTGCTCCTGGGGCTTGGACCTGCAGAGGAGCAATTCTCTGGAGCCTTGTGGGAAGCCAGGGATGATGGCTGGAGGAGGTGGAGAGAGATGGGTGGCAGGAGATACATAAATGATACCAAAAGCATTGAGTTGAGCAAGGGTTTTCCTGGTCACTACTGGGTTTGTTACTAAGGCCATCTCTAAAAGTAGAGGCAACTGAGTCCTTTCTGCAGGACCAGTCAGGAGCATGGCTGTCTTTCCAGCTGGTGGCAGACCCCAGTTCCAGAGCAGTTCAGCTCACCTATCTTCTTGTTCTGGGCTTACTAGAGAGCTGGAGAGGGACTTTTTACAAGGGCATGTACTGATAAAACAAGGGGGAATGGCTTTAATCTGAAAGAGGGCAGGGTTAGATTAGATATAAGGAAGAAATTCTTCACTGTGAGGGTGATGAAGCACTGGCACAGGTTGCCCAGGGAAGCTGTAGCTGCCCCATCCCTGGAAGTGTCCAAGGCCAGGCTGGACAGAGCCCTGAGCCACCTGGGCTAGTGGAAGGTGACTCTGCCCACAGCGGGGGGAGTGTTGGAACTGGATGATCCTTATGGTTCCTTAGAACCTGGAGGATTCTGTGACCCTGTGATGCAGCTTTGCTGTTAAATATCCTGTTAGGATGTGGTGCCTAAACTTACTCCTGCTCCTCCAGGACAGCCACACAGCTCCCCTGCACAGTGCAGGGAAGATGGGGGACGTGTAGCACAGCCCCAGGGGAGCTCATCCCCAGGGAGCCAGGGCAGGGAGGAAAAGTCTGCAGTGTGGCTGAATTTGGGGACACTCTTGTCTCCAGGTTGAGTCCCCCCTTTGCAATGCTGGTGCCTGGGGAAGGCGCTGAGGGACAGGACGCCTTGATGGGGCTTTGGCAGCCACCGGTCCAGGACAAGCTTTGTTCTCTCCCTGTCCTGAGGGTGAAATAAAAATTAGTCTGATGCAAAACAAAGAATCATGTCTTTCTCTTTTCCCTGGTATGCATTTTTCCTTAAACAATGAAGTGACTAATATAGAGTATCTTTTTAATGTGCTCTGGTTGTGGTTGAGAGGAGCAGCAGCAGCCTGGCTGCATGAGCATGTCTGGAGGCTCTGCTGCCTGCACAGCAGGGACTCTGAGGATCTCGGAGTCAGTTGTTTCTGAATAAAATCAGTAAGTTGTTTGCTTATTGGGAGGGGATGGCTTGCTTTGTTGTTGTTAGATTGTCTTCTGCTGGTACCACAGCAAATGTTGCGTGTTAGTTTTATGTGCAAATACCAAACTTGCTTAGCAATGCTATACAGTGTTTTGTTAACTTTTGTGTAGTCTGTGTGCACTGTGGAGTCCTCCCTGTCACCTACTGTCTGTCTGCTGTTATTAATCAGCCCGTTTCCAAATGGAGATCTGAGCTGACAAATGCTTTTATACATGTGCCATAGCTGTATTATCCCATGTTCTTGCTTTCCCTTTTTTTTTTTTTTTTTTTGGTGACAAGGTACAGGCGTGCTGAGATTGTTCACCTGGTTTCACGTGGAGGTATTTTTATCTTAACTAAACCACAGTCTATATAAATCCCTCATGTTGCAGGAAGCTTTGTTTGCTACAGGTGGAGCAAGGCAGTTGCACCCCCAGTAGTGTCTGTGCCTGGCTTTCCGTGAGAGGCACGGAACTGCTCCGGGCAAAATCCAGATGGGCGTTGGGGATATCAGGGCTGTGCTGGTCTGAGGGTTGGCTGCTCAGTGAGGTTACTTATAGGGAAAAGTTTTATATCTATGCACATCTGCACCCAGTTTAAGAGGAGGAACTTGTGAAAATATTGTGTCACCTATCAAAATAGTTTGAATTCTTGGGTGAGACTCTTAGAATATGTGAGTGGTGTGTATAAACGAATATATATATATATTTTAACTTTTTCACTTTAACATTCATATTGTCAAATGCTGCTTGAGTGAAAAGTTCCAGAATCTCTTCTTCTTGTCTCTTTATTTTTCCCTATTTAATGAAAACTAATCCCGTGATCTTGGCAGCTCAGGTTGTTAAAAAGCCAGAGCCATAGATTTCACCATAAGTGGTAACATTTTTTGTTGGAACAGCTATTTGAAAGCTGAAGAGTATGAAACCACCACCATTATGGCTGAGTACAGTTCCCATGCCCATTACCTCACCACGAGATGCACAGGCAGCCTCTGATCCTGTAAGAACATTTAAATTCACTATTGTGGTGTTTCTGTGGTGAAACTGTTTCGGTGATACTTGTCCTGTAAATCATCTGCAGGAACATGTTAGTTTTGAGAGACAGCTCGCCCATGAGACCTCACTTGCTTTTGGGTTATGCGATGCAGCTGCTGAAGAAGATCCAGGTTCCCTTTTCCTGGCAAATGCTGGGGGCAGCTGCTCTCTAGACCTTTGTCTGGCCCCTCTGAGTCATTTCACAAGTGCAGGAGGGAAAACTAGAGCACACCTTAAACTTTATCTGGGAAAGGTGCCCAGTTTCACCATGCACAGAGATCTCTGGCATTTCAAAGGCAATAAAGTGTCATTTAGCTCCCTCATTCCAGAGGCAGGTGGCAGTTACACTTTAACACAAGGTCATTCCTTAATGAGGATGGGAGAAGTGGTGAATACTTGGCTGCATGATGGCAATATTTCAAGTGTGATAAAGTGTGGGGCCCTCTTGTGCCAGGCAGTGCATGGATGCAAGGGAGTTGTCCCTGCCTGGATGCTTACAGGGGAAGGGTGAGAGCTAAAAGGACCCCGAGTGATGTGAGGAGGGGGAAAGCCAAGCACAAAAGCTGTGTGGCTCAGTTGAGATGCTTGTGACAAGGCTGTGGACCTACAAATCTTGGCTCCCTGTTGCTGTTCTGTGGGGCCCTACTGCTTCCCAGATCTGCATTAAAACAGAGAAAAAGGATAAATTACTTCAACTGAAGCAGCTCCTTTCTGCAGTGCCGGGCTGTCCTGCTCAGGTGGAGCTTTGCCATGACAGTACTTCCATAAAATACCCTATAGGTTTTTTTTACTTTGTGCTTGTAAAACATGTCAAAGGCTGAAATTTTTATCTGCAAAAGAGATGACTCAGGGACTACCCAAGGTGGCTTTTCCATTTATTTTTGTTTTCTGTTGCCAATTTTCCAGTTCTAATAGTTGATGCTAGAAATACACACGTATCAGTTTTTCCAAGACCTAAATACGAAGGGTTTTTTTTACACAGTTCTGAGCTAGGATAGGATATCTTTGTCCCATTGCAGACTGGTAAATTTGGATCTGCTGAAGTTGTTACACATGAGAAAAGCCCCAGTAAAAATGAGAGTGCTTAAATTTAAGCATGTACTAACGTAATACATTGCAGAGGGCTTTTTGTATCTGTCTGTGAAAGATGCTATAATCAGCACTGAGGCTTGCCTAAACCAGTGTGGAAATTGCTGTTTGCCTAAAAAGCCGGGCAAGTTGTCACAATCCCAACATTAAAAGGCTGCAGCGGATTAACCAAAACCTATTTCAAATTGATTTAGTGCAGCTGATGCGTAACTCAGCCTGGTCATCTGCCTCCTGCCAGGGCCTGCTGTGCTCTGTGCTGGTTTGACTCCTGAGACCAAGTGGCTGAGTTGTCATTGCATCTTGCTGTGTTGATGCTGCCTGCTCTCCCTCTGAGGAAAACAAGGAAACCTTGGCTCCCAAACTGGCTGGCCACAGTTAGCTTTTATTTCCAGTATTCTACTCTCGTTCAGTACAGCGTCTGCTGTAGCAGATCCCGGATGGGATCTTGCCCCTGGCAGGGAGTACAAGCATTTTTCCACGGTGCAATTGAGTTGGCAGGGAAGGTTCCATCAGCTGCTTGACTCAGGATGTGCTGGATTTCTGACAAAGAGTGTTTCTGCTGCCTGCAGCACCTCCTGCCCTCCAGGCCTGGGGTGTGTGCTCAATGGGAAAGTTCAAAACTTTTCTTTAAAAAGTTAGGGACTTTTTGAGCAATCTCACAGACTTTAATTAAAGCTGGTGTTCCTCTTTTCCTGTGTTGGTTGCAGGTGGAGGTAGATTTTACAAATGATAGGTCACCCAGATGACTTTTGCTGCTGTTCTACTCTGGTTGCTCCATTTTTGTAAACCTCGAGCATCTCCCCAGCAACCTGTGGGCTTTGTCAGGCGGATCCTGCTCCTCCCTGAGCTCGGGCTGAGCAAAGCCTTCCCAGTTGGTGATTAGATAAGCATCACCAACTGATAAACAAAACTTCATCAAGGCCTCTAAAGGACAGACCTTTCATGTATTTGGACACAGCAGCAGCACTGCTGAATGCTGATAGCTGTCTGAACCAGTAGCAGGAACAGTGGGGAATATTTAATGCCTATTTAGTTTTCCTCAAAGTCCCTCATGTAGAAGAGACCTCAGCATTATTATGCATTGCAGTGGATCGTGTTCAGAGGCCTTTTTGCCATAAAAACATTGTTTCTATCTCAAGTTTAGCAAAAAGATGCTCTCAGACTCAGCTCTCTATGAGGTGATATTGCACATCGATGCCTTGTAATATCCAGATGAGCTTTAAGCTGTAATATTCACAGAAAATATGTTTGAAGCTTTCCCCTCTTGGAGGTAAAAAAGCAATCTTCCCAATTCTTAGTGATGGTTCACCAAGATGCCTGAAACTGAGTTAAAAAAAATACAGAATGGTATTTGCATTGTTTTCCCCTTCTCTTAACCCTGCATTTCCTCTTCACTGGTCAAATCAAACAGCAGTGACATTTCAAAGTCTTCCTGAATGGCAAAATTAGAAATATTCCTTTTCTAAGGAGTCTGCAAGAGGTAGTTTAAACATTGCATGCAGCCATTCCAGTAGGAAGTTGTTTAACTTGTCGAAATCTCTCTTTTACTGCAGAACCTCTATTGAAAATGACAAATTGCTTAAAGCAGTTTCCATGTTAGTCTTTAAAAAATTCAGTTTCTTTCCACCCAGAACACGTGGAAGGCATTTGTGCACTTGCCTGACTGTTTCTCTGTCCTAAGGCTCACACTCGGTGTCTTTGGACTTCATGTAATTTTCTCATGCAGCTGCTGGGGTTTATGTTTTCCTCAACTTTCTATTGAATTGGATTTCCCCCCGCCTTAGCTTAGCTTAGCCAAGGAAAGTCAAATATCTATCTGGTTCAGACTCTGGGGATCATGGAGAGAGCAGAGGAAGCACACTCCAATGTGTTTGCTTTTTAGAAGTGATGTTCAGAGCATTACAAAATCCATAATTTAAGCTGTAAAGTCTGTATCCACAGCCAAGTTGTTGTAATGTCCTTTAAAAGCGTTGAGCGGTGTTAATGCTTCACAAAATGCCAAAACATCTTTTGCTTAAACATTTTCAACTACTTCTCTGTAGCTGTCACTGTAGCAAAGAACATGCATGGCAGGTACCAGATACAGAGCACGCAGCTGGCTGTAACTGCTGTAAAACTAAGATTTGCTCAGTTGAAAAGGCTTTTTGCCTCTTTTTTTTTTTTTTTTTATTTTTATTAAAGAAAGATTTCAAGTTGTCACTGTGCTCAGGTGGCCCTGCACAGAGCAGCACCCTGTGTGGTGTGTATCCCATGAGGATGTATTGCCAAGCCTTGCATCTGGGCTTGTGAAAGGAGAGGGTGCAGAAGAGAAGTGAATCTCCTTAGCAATGCTCAGTAAATGTCAGGCTCTGAAAATAAGGTGGGAATTATATTTCTGAAACCTTGGCAGGCCGAGGTGAGGCTTCCTGTGCTCTTCCTTTTGCCTGCAGTGGGTTGCACCAGTGTATGAGTTTGCAGAGCTGCTTTTTGGTGGCCCTGCTGCAGGTCCTGTGGCTGGAGGTGGGTCCGTCCCCAGGGCCCTGAGCAGGTCGAGTGCATGTCCACCAGTGTCCTCCAGCCCTGGCTGCAAGGCAGGCTGTGGGCTGCGCCCAGGTCTGTGATATCCAGGGCACAAACTGTTCCCTGTCTGACTGGAAGGTGCTTTGTCCCGAATGGCATCAGATGAAAGGGAATCGGCATTGCCCCATTGCTCTGCTTGAGACAACCCTGTTGCTCAAGAGGGATGATTACCGAGTTAGACAGCAGTCAGGAGGGGATTTGAGGACAATCCAGATGCTTTTTCTATAACTTGAAGGCATGTCATATCCTGGCATTTCTATTTTTACTCTCTTTTCTCTTAATACTTTTTGTGTTTTATCTGCTATGATCCCTTCGTTTGTGGCAGGTTTGGACCCGGTGTGATATTTTGACTTTCTTTTGTAGCCATTTATTTGTTGATATTTAACGTTTTGCTACAGTGTTGCCTTTTTCCTCTGAAGTGGTATTTAAATAAAGTAACAGTTACAAATTTTCTGGGTTCTGTTTTTGTTTTCCTTTTCGTGAGTGGTTTGGGAAATTTACCTTGTGCTGGATGCTGTTTTCTTTTGTGGAGGATGTGTCAGAGCAGATTCAGGTGAGCCATCCTCTCAGTTGCTTTCCTGATGCAAATACTGGTTGATATAATCTGTTTTAGAAAATAGCATTAGAAACAGGCATCTGCTGGGAAGAATAACTTGTTCCTGAGAGAGTGTCCTGATCTCTTGTAGGCAGAGGGCAGTTTATGCCTGGAAGCTGGAGGCTTTATGCACCTTGTTTGTAGTGTTTGTTGTCTTTTGTGGAATATCGGATGCCGCCTTCGGCTCTTGTTATGTGAAGAAATGTCTGATCCTGTTCTGAATCGTGCAGAGCTCCCTGATATCAGGAATAAAATATTTTTTTAATGGATATTAAACCTGCCTTGCTGGCTGTTTTGTCTCTGGCCAATAAAATCAGTGCAGCCCAAAATACCCTGCAGATACAGATACCTATTTCAGAACCAGCTTCTTAATTATGTAACAAAGTGAGAGCTTTAGTCCCTTTCCTCTTGCAAGGGGTCTGGATCACTTTCTGCTTGTCCAGCAGCCAGCATTGTCACAGGCAGTGCTGGGTTGCTGTCGTGTTCCCACAGTTACATCCCTGTGGTTGATTATTAACCCATTTAATAGTGGTGCTGTGTTTACTCTGACCTTTTTTCTTTCCTGCTCTCCAATCACAATCCAGATTAAAGGCAGCCTCTTCCGAGCAAAACACTGGAGTTAATATTCCACTGGAGGTGTGCTAATAATCCCCCTTGTTACTTGTGTGGAGAAAAAATGAGCTCTCTGTGTTTGATTTAATATCTCAGATCAAGAGAATGCACCAAAATGTAAGAGCAAATGCCTTTAAAATGCACATTGAGCTCATGGATGCAGGTCCCTGATCAGCAGCATTTGTCATAATTGACATACCAGCAAAATGTTGAGGGTTTTTTTGGGGGTGTGTGTCTTGATTTTTAGAGAATACAGACCCACATTCTGTGTGAACTTGCACAGTCTGAGAGGGTGGACAGACACAGGCTCTGCCTCAGCCTCAGTGTTTGGAAGGGGCTCCATCCTGCTTTGTTCCCCATCCCTGCTGGTGGCTTTTGCAGGATGAGTGATGCCAGGGTGCTTAGCTGGGGGTATGGGTCCTGGGGCAGCTGCTGGATGTTGGCAAGGTCAGGTCTAATGGCAGCAAAGGCAGTGAGTGTCCTGCTGTGGCCTGTTTTTGGGGCAGGAGGAGGCTGCAGGGCTGTGTGAGCAGGGACTCGTCCCTCTGCCAACATGTGTATGCTTGCAGGGTTCCTAGGTATGGGCACGGCAAATCACACAGCATTAAAGTTAATGAACCCTCATGCAATTTTAACTAGAATGAAAACTGTTGCAAAACTTAAGCACTGAATAACACCAAAGCGCATTTTCCTGGGAAGAGATGGGTGTTTGTGGAGCCACTGGGGCTTAGCTCCTGCATTGCTCCCCTTTCAAAGATGACATGTTTTGATTTATCTTCCTTCCCCAGAACCTCCTTTCAGTCTTAAAAAAGCAGTGCTTATCATCACTGTTGTTGAGAGCCTGTGTAGCAGTTTGAATTACTGCCTTTCCCTTTCTAGTGCCATGTAAGCGAGCATAAATCTGTATATTACACCAATTTACATTTGGTGGGATTTGTCCTGACACGTCCAAAGCTTCTGACTCTTGATTCGCTGTATGAGCAACTTCTTTAATATGGAGCCCTGGGGACAAGGCCCAATTTAAAATAAAGTTGTGCAGGTAAAAGCAGAAAGGCATGGACTGTATGCCTGTGGTCTGTAACTAAACTAACCAAGGAGTTTAAATTCTGCTCTGCATTTCATCTTGAGTGCTGCGCTCCTGAAAGCAATGCCAGCTTCTGGCCTCAGCTTTGCCTTAGCCAGGACAGAAGCCATCGGGTGCAAGTGCCTGGGATCTTACAGTGGGAAGAGGCTGACAACAGCAACTCCTCAGCTGCTTGCAGGATGAGACTGTGTCTTACTTTTCTCATGTGTACTACTTTTATTTAGGTTAGCCTAGATTTTTGAATTAAAAGACGTATAAACATATCACTTTCAAGTTCTTGTTGGTGTGGGGTTTGGGTTATTATCTTTTATGTATTTTTACTCTGCCTCGTGTGCGTTTCTTTGTTTGGGAACAAGGTAGTTTTAAGTAAACTATAAAACTTCCATTAACTCCATCAAGGGATAGCAATGAGCCCCAGCTAGCTCTGTGAAATACCTTGGCTTGAAAGTTTACTACATTGGCTTTATGAGATTCAAAGCTTTTTGCCCCAGATGAAAGGAAAGCTTTGCTGTAAAATCCTGTTCCTTACTAATCTGGCTGTTCTGAAGTTAGATGCAAACTAACTTGCTGTGTGCTTTGCAAACCTCTAAGGGAGAAGTTGGACATATGTGTGAATAACTGGATGATATATTAAATAAATGAAGCAAGGAAATGTGCCATCATCACTTCATAGAGACTTCTGTCATTTGGGACTGATTTTTCAAAGAACTTAATTTCTAATTCTAGATAATGAGGTTTTTAAATATGTACTGAGCCTCTTAAAATCAGTATCTCTAAAGGGCCAGATTTTAAGTGATACCTAAAATATACAAGTTTCTTATGGAGGATGTTATATATATATATGCACATAGAAGAAATTCATCCCTATAGAGTCTACAGCTAGAAACTTTAGGGAAAAAACTTAGTCTACTGCCAGTTTTGGGCTAACACTTTATTTTTCTTAGATAATTTTGTAATTCTTTTTAGGGATACCGAATTGCTTCTGTGACACACCACGTTGCAGACAAGGGCAAAAGTTTAGCAATCTGCAGTGCAGAAGGGCTGATTTCATTGCCAGCTGCTGATTCTGGCTGTGCAGCTCTTGTACCAGCCAATTAAACCCACACTCATTACAGCCTTTGTGGTTTGGAAGTGAAGTGTTCCTGCCTTTAACTTGTAGTTTTACAGGATGTTGGTTTAGGCTGGAGGTTTGCAAAGCTTGAAATCTTATATTTTCCTCTGGTGTGTGCTCCAGGGGTAGAGGAGGTGAACAAGGAGAGCTACACGGAGAGTGGTGTACTCTGAAGTGGGAAGGTGTGCCTCTCTTTTAGAGCACCATGAACCTGCAGTCATCTCCTAAAATTTTCATGAAATACCGTAGTATCTGGTGTACCAAGCTGCTGCAGATAGGAGTGGTGTCTACTGCAGTGTTGGTCTTGGAAAAAAAAGTGTCTGGTGCTGTAGGAAGTGCTGAGCATCCCTTCATAAGCATATTCCTTCAGCTCCCCAGCCACAGATTTCTGCCTGCCCTCCCTTGTGGGGAAATCCTGTCATGCTTGCAGACTGGTTTGGGAAAGCTCTGGGCAAAGAGAGGGAGGAGGCAGAGATGGAAGAAGAATGTGACCCTCTGAGCTGTTACTGGTGGCTGTGCTATTTTAAAGTCAAACTTAATTTTTAGCTTTTCATAAACAAATGTCTGTGCCAGCTTCTTCTGTAGCTCTGAAATCAGTTGTGTCTGCAGCTCCGTGGCTGTATCCTCCATTCCATGGGTGCTGCAGGGAGAACAGCTGACCTTTCCTTCCCCAAATGCCTCTTGGCACTTGGGAGGACCTTTGGAGAGGTGCTTTGCAGAGGATTTAAACCCTCCAGCTCTTCTGACTGTTGCACAACAGCTGCTTTATCCTGAGGTGAAGAAATCTAATGGATCAAGTAAGATGCTGTACTCATTGCAGGTTACTATGGGAGCTGGTGTCCTTCATCCATGACCCAAGGGACTGTCTTTGCCCCCAGTACTTTCATATTTGACCCGGAAATGCAGTATTTGCCTTGGAAATGCAGTGTGCAGCACGGGCAGGGAAGCAGCAAGGATCCCGTCTCTCAGGAGAGGGTTAGTGATGTTTAGTTTTCTTACGACATTATTGCCCTGTTGATTTTAACTTGGAAACTTCAGTGAAAGCCACACACGCAGCTGTGAAAATTCATACTTAGTAACAAGTAAACAAGTGATCCAGCAAGTCTGACTGACTCAGGAAATTCCCTCCAGACCTTGCAGGGAGGAGGAGCTTTGCATTTTTCTTGTCCCGTGTTTATTTTTAGTCTCGCCTCTAACATTGCTGATAGTACCATTACAGCCCTGCAGATTAAAGTCCCAGCATGGGGCAGAGTTGAAAGAACAATGCTGCAAAGCAGTCAGAACCTCCAGGATTTTGCAGCAGTGTCATGCTACAGGCAATTAATTTAGTCCATTATTTGCCTGCCTGGGCACAGCTTAGTGCCACAGCTCAGTGCCACAGCTCAGTGAAAGTCTCTGATTTCCTTGTGCACCTCTTGTCAGAGACAATGTTTTCAGTGCTGACTCTGTCCTTGTGACTTGAAAGTGCTATGTTTGTGGTGCTAATATTTTGGGTGTTACAGCTCTCTTTTTAGGCCCCTTTTCCCCTCAAATGTATTTTGCACTTGCTCTGAGGGTGTGTTGTGTTTTGGAGTGGGAAGACAAGAGTTTAAGTCTTGTACAGCTTCCATGACTGGTAACCTTGGTCTGAACAGTAACACAGAGCTTTGGGTGGTGTTGGAGGACAGTCTTGACAGCAGCACCCATCTGCAAGACCAGGTGATTTACCCAAGAGCTCTTGGCATTTCAGAGAGGCCCTTTTGTTACCAGGGCTGGCTGTGTTAGTCTGAGTCAACAGAAGGGTATTGAAGCCACGTAATGGTTTTTGGGTTTTTTGAGTCTTTGTTTGCCAACCTTTAGTCAAAGTTCTTAGAGATGGCAGAGGACATTATTCAGGACTGCCTAATGCTTGAAAACTCCTAGAAATAACAGTTTCTGTTAAGAGCCAGTATTTAGTCTGGGTTGTATTGCACCTAGGAAGCAGTGTTATCAGAAATAGCTGAATCTGAAGACGTTTATGCTCTGCAGCAATAGAACCTGTACCTGCTCTGCAATGAGAGAGGTGTTGGAACAGATACAAACACTCATTGCCTGTGGAGGCCGGGGAATGTCACTGTTATTTGGGCAGGACAAGATTTGGGCAGCCTGAGGTAGGCAGAGCATCACTGACAGGGTCTAGTCACCACAGGGAAGGGTAGTGCTGGACCCAGAAACAGACCATCCAAAGCTGGGCTCCCTTGGCTTGCAGAGGTGCTCATCACCTGGCCAACCTGCTTGTCTGCTCCCCTGTCCTCTGTGAGGGCTGTGAATTTGACAGTGGCTGCTTAGCCCTTTCCAGCACCTTATGGATATACCTTAAGGCATATCCTCAAATAGTTACTGAGAAGCCTAATTCTATATTTTAACATCCCCTAAGACTACTTTTCCTTAGCCATGAGTAGGGGAGCTGTTCCAAATTGGAGAAAATTGCTGTGTCCATGTCCAGGGACCATGTCCAGGAGACAGCCCATGCCTGCTCAGCAGACATGGTCTTGTCAAAATAAGGTGAGGCAAAGCGGAAAAGACCTTGTGGATACTCAGCAGTATCTGACCTGTGTCTTGGTCATTGTTAATGATCCTTGTGAGTTTTCTGAGTCGATTTGACTTCTGATAATGTGACTTTAGGGTGAGTGGGAAGGGTTTGCAGGAGGTCCAAACCAGCACGTACTATTTGATATTTTCATTATTGGAAGGGACCAGTTAACAATGATGGGACATGGTGGGAATGAGGGGCCTGGCTGTGCTCAGATGTGGTTCTGCTGCTACCCTGTGTTTGACCAAAATGTCACAAATCTCCAGGACTGTGGAGAAGGAACTAGTCTAACACCAGAAGCCCAAAGAACATGTTTGAAGACAAGACCAACTGCTTTGCTGTTTGAGCTTTTTGCTGTAGACTTCTGCCAAACATCTGCAGGCTCTGATCAGCCTCTTTATACCTAAGCAGTCTTAACAAAATAATTTTTTCTTTTTTTTTTCCAGCCATTTCAGTTGAACTGGCTGTTGGGTTTGCTTTATTTTTAAACAAAGCAAGATCTCTGGGGACTGGTGCCTGTTGGAGTCTCTTTGCGATAACACAGAAAGGTTCTCAGTTAAAATGCAGCTGAAAAATAATTTAAAAATGCAACAGTGTGCACAGGGGTGGTTACAGAAACCAAGGAGATCTGTTTCTTTACTTGGGAATCTTGGATTAAAATCTGTTGTTGCAAGAAAATCCAAATGATAAGTTTTATTCAGGCTCTATTATTCATGCAGTGAATACCTCTTAAGGCTCCCCAGAAATATGTCCTTTTCTAGACTTACAATGAGTAGACAAACACTATGTGTTTATACCAAATGCTGTAGGATTTATGGGTAACTACTATGTGGTTTGAAGTAACAATATACACAATGTATTGTGTATTTTTATATTTGGCCTATGTTCAGTATAAGATTAAACACAAGAATTTATGGGCTTCAGAAAATATCTTTCCAATGCTGAAAGCAAAAAGCATGATCTATAATGAGGCTTTACAGTATATAGTATTTTAAGGGCATTTCTTTAATTTCCTTAATATATTTTCCGTGTAAAAGTATTTATTTTGCACTTCAAATAAGATACTGTTGGTTGCACTTACCAGCAAACAGCTGGGGATTCTGCTGCCTTAACCGCACAGCAGCTGCTAATTAAAAATATATAATTCTACCCTGATTAGCTTATAATGATTATAATCCCCTTAAATTTGATTATTACCACAGTGTGGTAACCTCAGCCACCCCCTGTTTCATTGTGGGGCCTGTGAGTAACAAATGTAGTCATTAAGAGCTGATAGCTGGTTCCTGAAGGATTTCTTCCCAGAGAGAGGAGCGCGGGGGGATAAACCTGCCCCGTTCCCTCATGGCTTTGGAGGTGCCTGGTTGGAGTCTGGTTTTTTAGCTTGGGTGCAACAGGCAAGCAGAACAATTTATTCTTGGCAGTAGTGTTCAATGCTGCTTTGACTGTGATAAGTTTATTCAGTTTATTCTTGCCTTCTGTTCTGAATTTTTTCCCTTTTTTTTTTTTTAAAAAAAAGAACAACAAAAAAAACCCTCAAAAAACCAAACCACCTGGTCAACTTTGCAAAACATAAGAAACTTTACAAAACATAAAAATCTTGCTTTCAGCCTTAGGATTGCTTTGCTTTCATCTTATGCCCATCTGCTTATCCCTCACCAGTTTTTTCTCAAGATATTTTGCAACTCTTGATAGCAGGGAAAGGCCTCTTTCTTTCTTCTGCAGCACCTGGGTGCTTGGGAAATGACACTGTGGGGCAGAGCAGTAATAAATAACTGCTGCTGGAGAGCAGTTTGGAAACCCTGGGTTCTGAGCAATTTTTTCCCCTCTCACTGCAGTCCTGAGACATGAAAAGAGGCCAAGTCAGATACCTTGTCAGAGAGATGCCCTGATCTGAAAGTGTGAGTGTCACTCAGAGTTCACCTCTGACTTGGGGATCTGGTATTAATGGAAGAGCTGAAAGGCCAGTTTTAATATACACAGGAGATAATAGAACCTGTCATTAAAAAAAAATAATATCTCCCAGAGCACAAAGAGGCTACATCAGTGTATTCCTTTGTTAAGTGCTTGGACAGAGGGAGGCTGGTTCTTGTCCTGGAACAGCGTGAGGATGGTGACTGCTGGGGCCGGAGGAGAGTGATGGAGCAGCTGTGCTGGGGTGGGAGTCTTCCCTCCCTGCTGCTCTGGTGGCAGCTCCAGTGGGTCTCCCTCTTGTGAGAGTTAGCTCTGAAACCTGCTGGAGTCTGGAGCTGCTGCATGTCCAGCTCTGGGGTAAGGTCTCTGCAGCCCAGCTGTGTGTCACACCAGATCCCAAAAGGTTTGGACAGCAGAGGTGTGCTGGCCAGTGTGAACCGAATTTGCCCAAAAATCTCTGTATTGGTGGGACAGCCAGATGGGTCTTATTTTATTTTAAACCTATTAATTATGACTTATTCTGTATCTTGGGTAACGGAGCCTAGATGTCTTACTGTCAGAGATAAGGGCGAGGCTGGGGCGCTTCATAGGAGAGATAAGGGAAATAGTTTAATTTTTTTCTTAACATCATTCTTACTGTTCCCTTTAGCTTTTTTGATTGGTTATGGTGGTTTTGTTTGTTTTGTTTTTTGAATTTATTTATTGGGATTGACACAAGCTTTTTAGTGCATTTTTTAAAAAAAAGTACGTGATTTATGTAAAATTTTGATGCCCAGATGTTCCCTTCCAGTTTCATTCCACCACATATGGACATTTGCATACAAATAAAAGGAAATGTCCTCTGTGTGTGTAGATAATTGATAGCTATTCATTAGGTAAAGTCAGCTAATATAATGCTTGTTAATTTTAAAGCTCTCCTGTGGTTGGCAAGGAACCGAAGGTATCGATCAGGGTCTGAGAGATGCAGTTTCTTGCAGCTCTGGAGAATGATCTTTGGTCTGAGAGTCACGAGTCCACAATTAAGTTGTTCTTGGGTAAAAGAGAAAACTTTAACTTTCCCTTTAGACTCTGCCTGAGATGTGAGATGTCTGTGCAAAACGGACAGAGCGATAGAGATTTATGATTCTCTTCAGTGGAGAGGTGACTTGCATTGCCATGACATCTTGTATCTCAGAAGAAGTTAATCACAGCTTTTCTCTGTGTTGCTGGGTTACATTGCTTTGAGAAAAAACAGAAACTGCTATGAGCAGTATGAATAGCCGAAACCACAAGTCCCACTGAGATTACAGCCAGCTCCTCCTAAAGGAAACGAATTCAACCACCAACATAGTTTTTCATTAGATGATTTTTTTTTTTTCTGGGTGAACAAAATACCCCTATTGTGGCATAATTGTTTAGCTTTTGGAGATTCAGGCAGAGTTGCAACTACATGATTGTTTAAGAAAATAATTCAACTTGATGAGGAGGGGAGGGCAAAGAGACATTTGGCTTTTTATTACATTTTGTAGCATTTTGCAGAATAATGCAGCAGGTTTTAATTTTCTCGGTTTCTGTGCTTTTTGGCTCTGCAAAGGGGGGAGGGAGGAAAGTCTGTCTTGCATTTCAGGACAAATCTAAATCTGATGGACAAAAGTTTTGGCTATCTGATTGAAACCTTTTGTTGCTGAGACTGAATGACTCTACCAGGCTGGCAGGGCTGAAGTGATTTGTGTCTTGAATTCATTGTTTTGAACTGGTAAAATGTATTTACTTGTGGTTAGTGGGAAAGTTAATATTTTCATTGTAGAAATATGATAATGGCTAAAACCCAGGCTGAGTTGTAAGTGAGGAAAATGCAGTATGGAAAAACCATGGAAGCAGGGTCTGTACTCTCAGATTTAATTTAATTTAAGAGATTTTTTTATTTCTGGTACCTTCATCTGTCATACCAGAAGTACCCAGAATTGTACCCAGTGCTTCAAGGTGTGCAAAATGATAGTGGTTTTGATAAACTTAATTAAACAGGAGATGATGAAGTTCAGTGTATTAATGCTTGTCAGCTGAAATTACTTCTACTTCTTAGCTGAAGGCTCAGAAATTGCTTTTGTCCATTCTTTCCCTGCCCTTGTATTGACCAAGTACATCACACACCAACAAAACATGTTGCTGTTTCATGCAGATGGACTCATCAAAAGACAGCCTTTACTTAAGGGTTTAGGAGGTGCAGACAGTTAGGAATTTAAAAAATGATTGAAGAATAGGGAATCTTGGATCTGTGGTCGTTAGTGAGAAGAAAAGACAAAAGGTTTCCAAAAAGTGTTTGAACATCCACCCACTGGAAGCTCGATGATTTAAGCAGCACCACGCTGGGATATCTCAATTGATCCTACAAATCGCTGTGGTGTTCATGTACTGTCTAGGCTAAATGTAGCAACCATACATTAGGAAATTTTTAAATATAGGGTTGGCCAGCCTCTATTTCTTTGTAGGCTTTTCTCGTGGGAATTGTCTGGCTAGTTGCACTATGACCACAAAATGTCAGACAATGCAAGGATCTTCCTCCCCCCACAACAGTTTATTTCCATCTCTCCTCACTAAGGCAGTTCCTTGGAGTGGTGGCTGTGGTTTGCTTGTTTTTTTCCCTGGGAAGTTTGTGAGCAAACTCTTGGACTTACTAGTAAAGTGCTTTCTAACATCAGATCTTTGCTAGAAAGTTTTCTGGTGAAAGCTGTGCTGTGTATGTGTTTCAGAATGCCTTTGGAAATTAATAACAAATAAGGGACTAAATGCACATCTTTTTCAAAAGCTGCTGGGCACCCCATGGCTGTTTTCCATGGCCATGGCTGGGTGGCTGTTCCAAAGGCTGCAAACTGTTGGGGTTGAAAACTGCACATGAGCCTGCCAAGCACTGGGGCTGCCTGTGTTTAAGGCCTCTTTTTAGACAGGCTCTCATCAGAGGTTTGGAAAGCCCATAGCGTGTGGTAGGCAGTCTTGAAAGTAAAGAATGTCTTCGCTTAAATCTGGATTTAAATACTTTCATTTATTTGGTCTTTAATGTTTTATTAACCATCTAAACCAGTTTAGATTGTAGCTAGAGATTCAGCAGCAAAACCAGACAAACCAGTAGGTTTTGCTAAACTGAACATTTGCTGATAGGAAGATACTCCAAGCACTCCTGTGTGCTCTTGCAGAGAGCTGGGCTGTGAGGAACGCAGAGCAGAGCCCTGGCAAGCCAGTGCAAAAGGAGAAACTCCAAAAGAGATGGAAAGCATCCAGAGAAGACATATACTTCAAAAGGAGTTGAATCTAATGAAAATAATCCATCATGAGGAAATGAGTATGTTTGAGCCTTATTCAATGAGAAGGAACATAGCTTGAGAAACTGATGCAAGTAAACTTTATCTAAATTGAAGAGGAAATTAATACAGGCAGTTGATTAAAGATGTGAAAGAGCTTTAAATTTAAAACGTCATAAAAAAGGACAAATAAAATGTAATTTCCATAAGCAAAGGCAAATCTGTGAAAGACAAATGAGAACGGAAAATAGATAGCAAGTTACTTGTTTAAAAACAAATAAACAAAACCCTCAGACCTGTTAAAAGCAATAAAAAAAAGGCAAATTGCTTGTAGCTGATACAAGGTGGCTTGTGACTGTGGGTGCAGTGGCCCATGTTCATGTGAGATTTTGAAAATTAAGTCTGCTGCTGCTTCTGGTCACCTGTGTCTCTGAGCTCCAGAGCGTGGATATGTGCATGACCCCAGGTAATGTGGGAGCAGCTGTCATCCCTAAGCCCTGCTCCTGCTAGAGGGGGGTTGGGATGGGAGTTCAAGACTACAAAAAACCCCAAATGTGCCATTTGACTGAAAAGTACCCATATGCTGTTTTGGGCTGTTAAAACATCATCTCCTGTACCAGTCCAACCTGCTGGCACTGGTCCCTGCCTTGCCCTTTGGTGTGGAGCCATTGGGTGCCCAAAGTGGGGAGCAGCCCTTCCAGAGCGTGGTCCAGCTCTGCTGCACAGAAGGATAGTTTGATTTCTGCCTTTTCCCTGCAGTGTCAGCAATTCAGAAGCATGCACTGAGTTAAAATCTGAGTGAGGCTGTAAAACACTTCCAGGACCTCTGGTGAAGTTGAGCCATCCCTGGTCTTGCCTGGAGTGGGAAAGCTGTGTAACAATGTGGAGTGGGGTGGGTGGGCTCGCTGTGTCTCAAGGACAGAGCCAGATACCAGAGATAACTCCCTTCCATGCACTTGCAGCAGAACAATGAGAGGGTTTATATAAATAGAGCTCCCTGCAACTGTGCGAAAATGATAACGCTGCCTCTAAGGCTGCTTGGGGCCTGCGAGCCTTTGGGCTTTGTCATGGCTTGGGGAAGCACCTCTGATTTGTTTGATTTAGCTGGTATAATTGTGTAAGTGTGCAGGAGGGGTGTGTGTGTGTATTAACCATTGTAAAGCAAGCAAAGTTGTTTTAGAATCATAGAATCATTAGGTCTGGAAAACTCCAAGATCGTCAAGGCCAACTTTTGAACGAATACTGCCATGCCCACTAAGTCATATCATAGAGTGCCATATCTCCTCATTTTTTGACCACTTCCAGTGATAGTGACTCCACCACTTCCCTGGAGAGGCTGTTACAATGCTTGACCACTTCACTATCAGTGAAGAAATTTTTGATAATCTCCAACCCGAACCTCCCCTGAGGCTATTTCCCCTCGTCCTAAAGGGGAAATGTTTTGTCATCTCTTTTAGCTTTTAAATAGGGGGATTTGTGTAACAGTTATTTATTTTTATGGTTTTTGAGGCAGAAGATTTAAACCTGTTGTGCTGTGAGGTGCAAAGTGATCCCCCATATCTGCAAGAAGATCACTCTTCTCTGAAATGGGCCTGATGGGCACTTGAGCAGCAGATGGTGTATCTGGCTGTTATCAATGGCCCTGGCATACCAGAGCCAGGTCAAAGCAGAGGCTCAAGGATTAACAGGGAAAATGCCTGGGATTTGCAGTCACCTGTGTGACAGGGTGGTCTGCATGTGACTCCTCACATCCACATCTCACAGTGTTCCTAACATCACATGGCCTCAGGGACCGGCAGGGCAGGGCTATTTGCATTGATAAGGGAACGTCAGCATGTGGAAATGTGTGGGTATTATTTGTTTTTATACACACACACACATACACACACATATATATGAGATCTCTATCCTGTTCCTTGGGAGCCAACTTTGTTTAGTCGTGCTGTATGAGAAAATATTTGTCAAACTGAAAGGAACTGTGATGCAAGTCCCCAAAGCAATAAAAAGAGGTTTAATGTGCAGGTTTGCTCTGAATGTAATAAATTGTGTCTCAGGGCTGCAGGTGTTTCATGGGGAAAGAGGGGGGATGACTATCTGAGATTTGGATTTGGAATTTTTTGTTTTATACAGTTTTTTCATTACAGTCTTTAAAACTAATGTGTGTGCTTGTCAATGTGCAATATTTTTTGTAAGCAGGCACTGTGGAAAGAAGATGGAGGTTTGTCCTTTCATTTTGCAGAGGCAATTTAAAAGGTGTAGAGGGCTACCTCAAGGACAGCACCCATGCTTAGGGAAAACTAGGTAATCAGATGGGAGTTGGGCACCTCATCAACTGCATTCTTGGTAAATCTGGAGGAGAAGAGAGGTTGCCTACTTGTAAATGGCAACAGGCTTTGGTTTGGAGAGGGCTAATTACTGTTTGGAAGATAGGATGGGATGTGTGTAAGTTTACCCACTGAAATCTCTGTTGTCTTCCTAATTTTCTGGAGTGTCAGTACAACTGAACCCTATACAAATGGCTTGTTGACCTGAGGGCAGTCAGGTATCTCAGCTCTTAGGTGATCAGGGAAGGTGCAAAATCCTTTTTGTGTAGGGACATTTGGGAATCTTACCCCAGAAATATGTAGTGCTGATTTTCTGAATTCATAACATCCTGACACCACAACAATTTACCAAAGGTTTTTGTAGTGCATTTACCAAAACTCCTTAGGAAAGAAAAAAGGTCAACCAGCTTATTCCCAAATATGTAAGTGACAGTCTTCCGGCAGAGCTTCCATGTGCAGCAGTCTGCAGAGGTTTTTTTTGAACAGGTATGCCATCAGCACACATGGTCCTGGCTCAGAGCAAGTGTTGATATTATCAGTCCTTCCCCAGCTCGGGGACTCTTGCAGCATCATGTTTGTTATATTTGAAATTGTATTTGACTGTAGGTAAATTAAAAATTTTGCTATGGAAACTGTTCACTGGGGCTGCATTTTTGTCCTTTGCCATCCACCTTCACCTGCTGCATTTTCCTTGGTGCCAGACTGGATTCTTGCAAGGTGATATTCATCCATCTCACCGCTGAGGAGCATATTGGGTTAGGTGTTGTGCACCTGCCAGTGTTGGAGTTAGCTGGGTTAGTCCCAAGCAATCCATTGCAGTTTCCATACTGATGAAGGTGGGGCACTGTCTCTCATTTAATGTTGTGAAGTGAAATAATTATTTTTCAACTGAGTGACCTTACACGGCTTTATAATTAATTTTGTAATTGGTGGAACACGTACTTTCTAATGACACCAGTCAGTTGTCAGCCAGGACACAATGATGTATTTACTACCAGCTTGCTGCCTTTGACTAAAACCAACAGTTCCACTCTTTGGGCACTGGATGATCCATGACTCCGTGTCAGAGCAGTATTTAATTGACTTACTAGGTTTACTCAGAAGTTGCTGGCTAGCCTTGTAACCACTTATTTGAAAAATCATTTGTAGTAGCTGGCAAGCTCAGTATAAATTGTGTGAAATTTTTTTTAAATGTTTTCAGGTGTTTCTTTGCCTCCTTCCCAGGGGGCAGTCACGTCCTTGTAGGGTTGTGGATCAGCGTTGTTTCTGCTGCAGGGCATTGTTGTGTGCAGGAAGGACTACTGATGGAGTAAAGTGTGTGTGAGTATGTATATATCTGTGTGTTATGTCTCCAGCTCTGCAGAGCTCAGAGACATCTGGTGCCAAGAGCTGCTGAGGGATCACCAGTAGCTCCTTGGGGCCATGTTCAGCTCAGCTCTGGGCATGAAATAGCTGAGCACAGTGTGTTCATCCTTGTGATGGGCATGAGAAATTAGCATTGGTTTGCTAGGTAAAGATTGCTTTATCTAACAATTCAAATCTGATAGGAAAAGTTGATTTCCTCAGGTGTTTTCCAAGTTTTCAGCTTTATTGTGAGCTTCTGTTCAAAACAGTTCTTATTTCTAGTATTCATTATCTTTCCCAATGGGGAAACCACTTTGTATTTAGCAAAAGGGTGAGGCAGAAGCACCTTTGATAAAAATGTTGGTTCAAAGCCATTTCATTATGAATTGGTGCAAGTTCCAGCAGCACTTAAGAGATTCCACTTGTAACTGTCAGCAGACAGCCTGAGTGATGTGCAGAAACCACTGGAATCGAGCTACAAAAGTGCTTAAATAATAAAATATTACCTTTTAGGTGAGGACCTGGTGCGGTGGAAAGTAAATGAAGATGACAAAGCTGTAGGGTCTCCAGGCACAGATGGGATTTTACAACATGAAAAGCCATCTTTTGGGGGCTGGACCCACATGTACTAGGACACAGGTCTGTGGTGGCTGAAGATGTCCCTTCCTGGGTGAACAGGTCCATGGTAAGGTAGAGGGAGGGTGTCCTGGTGCCTGGGATGGCAGTTTGCCCACATGGATGGGTCAGGCCAGATGGGGGCAGGTTGAGTTTGGGGGATGTTTTGTCCTACTACTGTCCCACCAAGGTGGTGAGGTTTATATCATGTTCAGTCCTGTGGGAAGCTGCATGGGTTTTGTGCCCTAGCTTTAAGCAGGCCTGTATCAAGTCTGAAGGAGTATTTGAGCATGGATCTCTGCAGAGATGTCAAGAGACGAAGGTTCCTGACCTAGGTTGTGATGGAGGAAGGCTTCAATCAAAGGGCTTTGTTTATTTCTTGCATTTCCCAGATAATGTGGCTGAAAGCACTTTCCTGCTGTGTCCTCACTAACGTCTCTCTCACACAGATGGAACTGAGGAAAAGGCCTGTACAGGCATGACTGCATGAAGTGAGAGGTGTAATCAATGGCCCTCTCCTAGCAGTCCTGAGTCATCCCATGTTCCCTCACTGGAGCAGTGAAGGGGATCAGGAGGGATTGCCACAAGGCAGTGGGTTTGTTAGATCTCAGCTGATTTAGCTGGTACTCGCCATGCAAAAGGGGTGATACACCTGTCAAAATAGGGCCAAAGTTCTGTTCTTTGAGAAAGAGGGGTTTATGTGCTTTCCTTCAGCAGCATGGTCTTCCCACATGTTGTTCCTTGTGCTCTCCCAACACCAATGCTTGCTGTCCTGGACAGACCTGGTGTCCCCTTCTGCCGAGCTGTTTTCCCTGCCAGCTCTGTACCCTTATTCTGTGTGTCATTGCACAAATATTTGACATACCACCAACAGTGATAGGAATGGGTCAGACAAAACCAGGATTACTGCTTCCACCCCCCAGTGTCAATTCTGGTTGTGATGCACATCAGACTGCCACCTAAGGAAAGAGAAACAGAGCTGAGAGCTTAAATGTTGGCCAAAGATAAGGTATCACCATGACAAATGTATTGGCTGTTGAAAGATAAGGGAGGATGAAGTTAACTGTGGGAAAAATACCTGGTATTTCAGATTCCAAGGTGTGAGGAATTTCTTATTTTAGCTAGTGCTAATTTGTAAATTATAAGCAGATGAGTGTGACTATTGCAATTCAAGAATGGCATGTACAACACTCTTGATGGATGCTATGCATTTAATTTCAACCACATAACCTGCCTTGGGCTGGTTTTTAACATATCCTTTTGAGTTGAACATTTTTCTGGAGGTCTCTTTAATTTTGGGTGGCCTGCATGGATTGTAGCAAGCCAGCATGGTAGGCATGAGTCAGTGTTATTTCTGAATTTCCTTGTCTCTGAAGACTGAGGTCAGATACTTTGTTCTTCTGGCTGCTGTCGAAGCCCATAGTTTGATTTTTCTTGAATATATGTATGTATCAAGTCCATGCTTTTCCATAAGTGGTTTGCTGGCCTTTTAGTTTTTTTTTTCTTATTTCTTAAAAAAAAAAAAAAGTTGGAAGCATCTTATTGATTCCAGTTGCTTTCAAAATCTCACTGGCAGGAATGGGTTGAAGGAGAGCTGTGGTGTTACATGACGTGGGGACCTCACCTCAGTTGCATGTTCAGCTTTTGCTCCAGCAAAGCGCCCTCTTCCAGTGTTCTGGCAGAAACTCAACAATACTTGGTATTTTACTGTCAAGTAAATGTAAAATGCAAACAGCTTTTGTGCAGAGGGGGCCCCAGTAATGCCAATCACTCCAAACCTCTGCTATGGAGGATGCTTGGCCCAGGCACGAAGCCTGTTCCCAAACAGATCGAGGCAAGGGTCTGCTGTGGGTGCCTCGGGAGCAGCTGCCAAGTGCCTATTGGAAAATTGGAGCAATTTTTCTATAGGAATAATGCAAAAACGTAAAAAATGGAACTTGTGTGAGTTGTCTGCAGCAAGATGGTGCAGAGGAAGATGGGATGTGTCTGGTGGTCTGGGCAAAAATGCCGGGAGGTGAGAGTCTAGCTCTCCCCTTTTCCAAGACACTGCAATTCCTGTCCACATTCATTGCCCTTTACCCCATCCCTCTCCTAAAAAGACACAGGAATGCAGGACTGCCACACCAGCATCTGCTTGAATACTGCCTGTGCATCTGTGTCATGGTTGTGAAATCTTATTCTAACATGTTTGTATAAACTCTCACAGCTTTGGACTGACTGTCTGCTCCTGCCAGACCGTCTCAGCCGTGCTGCATCTGTCCTTGGCTTGTGTCGGGAGAGCGAATTAAATTAAATTCAAGGGGGTTGTTTCATCTTGTGTGACAGCTCTTAAATGGGAAATTTCCTTTTCCCCTTCACTTTTTGTAACATTGCATACTTATGGCCCTGCTCATCTGGCAGCTTCAGCCAAGGCTGCCCAGGACTTTGCTACATCTCGGAATGGGGAAGTTGAATTTTTTGTGTGACAGTTCTGGGAGAGACGTACCTGTGGGTTTGCAGTCCTCAGCCTCCTGGAAATGTCTTAATTGCAGATTCAAGCAAAGGTCTATGGGAACAAATTTCTTACAGAATGTGATTTTACTCATCATTTTGCTGCAGTTACATGGCTTTTGATTTTTTTATTTTAAAGAACAAAAACGAATAAAAATTTAGTTACAATATTTCCTTGGCATTTCCTCTGCAACAGTTCATTTATTATTTATAAATGCAGTGTTATGTATTCCAGGTAATTTATATAATTACTCTGCCATTAAGTGTGTCTAGTTAGTATCAACATATTTAGAAAATGTGAAATTTGAGTGTCTGCAGCAGTGGTTGCCTGGTTGTGTTATATCCTGTGTGGGATTCCCGTGTGAGATCCTTCCTTTCTCTTTTTTTGTGTGTGAACCTTTGACACCAGCATGAGTTGCATTAACACTAAATGATTAAACAGGAAAAATATTTCATTGGAATGACATATATGTAAAACATGACTTCTTTAGTGATGTTATTAGAATATTTAATGTTTTCATTTCCTGGCCTCTGGGAATTTAGCTATGCAGCTTTAGCATTGCACTCCAAAGGAAACAGGGAATGGTTTCCCCCTTGTTAATTCACAGAGCTCCTTGCCACAGGGTATTACCAAAGGCCAAAATTCAGTGTCTGAGACGGTGCCAGTAATTAAATATACACGAACTGTTGGAGCAACTGAGATTAAGGCAAAAAGCCACCGAAAACAAAACACAGCCCTTTGAAATGAAGAATATTGGATGGGATATGGCTTCATGCTTCAGGATATAAATCAATATTAAGCTTGGGTTTGGGAATCAGAAGGTTTCTCTGGAGCACATCAGGAGGTGTTGCTGTCGCTGCTCCACCCAGTGTCCTGTGCCTGGTCTGGTCCAGCCAGGATGCTCTGACTGCCAGCAGTGAGTAGCATGGAGCATCAAAGCTCAAAGGTTTGAAAAGAGAAGGGATATATAAAAGAGAGATTCCTCCTTCTGTTCTCCACTGTTTCTGGAGCTGTTTGCAGCTCTGTTCTGGGTGCTGTTTAAATCCCAAGGCTCAGTGTTTGGTCATTTGTTGGAACTAGAAGATCTTTAAGGTCCCTTCCAGCCCAAGTCTTTTTTTGATTCTGTGGTTGTTACCCATCTGTGTTCATTTTTCCGAGGTCCATGGTTTCCACCTTGCCAAAAAGATGTAATTAGGGACTGCTGGAGTGCAGGGGAATATCTGTCCCGGGTACTGATGGGTGGGAAACTCTGCTGAACTGTTTAAAGAATAATAATCTGAAATATTTAAAATACTTTTGTCTTTATGGGGTTTATGTGGCCATCAGTCATCATACTGCTGTGCTTCTGCATGAAATCACTGCACTGGGAATATTTCTGGGTGTTTTCAGCCAAGGACTATCAAGCAGCCCATGGATGTCCTGAATTCTTCCACACTTCCCTCTCAGCAGTTGTCCAAGACTTGATGGCTCTTACTTCATTTAAAAAGACTGGAAATGTTGTCAAGCCAGGCTTTCCTGTGGCTTAAACATGCTTTTTGACTATATTTTCTTTGGAGTATCTTGATTCATTAGATTATAAAACTTGGTGGATAAAACTGAGTTGGATTCCAGCTGGCACCGATAAAAATCCCAAAAACTGTGATTTTTTTTTTCCTTCATTCAGTATCTTCCCCAGGTACTGTTTACTTCAGACTTGGTTTTAGAAAACAATATTTTTCTGCAGGAGTTAAAACTGGTTCATTCAGCTTTTAGGCCTTTCTTTGCTCGATAGTGGTTTTTATCAGTTCCACTCTGAGAGCACATTGTCCTTTTCCTTGCAAGAAAATGTGAAGCTGTAGAGGGAGGGAAAAAAAGAGCAGCAATGTTATTTCCTTTCTGAAGCCATCACCTACAGAGCTGATACTGATGGCATTTTAATAGATGAGGTGCTCCCCATCCAATATTGTTCTAGAGATTCATTGTGTGGAGAATCAGGGAAGTTGGGAAATTAAAAAAAAAAAATTCATTTGTGTTGGAAACAGGAAGAAGGGCAGAATGTAATAAATGGGACTGTTAAATATTCAGTGATTTAATGGGGTCTTGTCAGCCTTGTCTAAGAGCTCTTGGATCCTAATAAAATAATTCAGAAATGTTGGGGATAAACCAGCTGCTCCTCATAAAGCTCTTGTCGAGCCAAATTGTCCAGGGTTTTTCAGATGTTTGCTTGATTGTATGTTTAGTTTTGCTATTTGTATTTAGAGAAGGGTTTGACTGAAACAGGATTAATCTCAGGAAATTAGGGTGACACAACCATCAGTTTAGGTGCAATAATTTGCCTTTCTAATGTGGGTGCTTTGCTTCTGTGGAAAATAATAGATCAGGCTTCAACATCTGAGCAATTGCCTGAGTTTATTATTTAGCTGTGCTGGTTTCTGTGTGTGCGAAATCTCCCTTTTCCCACAAATTCAGCCTGTGGAGGCAGCTTTGGGGAAAGAAATTACTTCAGAGCTTTGAAAAAAACACAAAAGTGCAACTTTAACAAATTTCATCTTGGCCAAAAGCATTTAATACCAAGAATATTGTAAATGCTTTCTGTTGGAATGACTCCCTCTGGCCTGCTAATCTGGGAGCAATTCAGGCATTTGCTCCTGACCTTACCCCCTTCCTGGAGATCCAAGCGCTTTGCTCGTGAGAGCGCAAGACAGGGGAAGGAGGGGCTGCTAGAGCTGCTGTTTTCCAGAGGAAATGAGGTAATGTCACTTTTGGTTGGAATTATAGGCTCCTAAAGTGACGCTCCTCAGAAAGGAAAAGCAGCTGATGAGGGGTCTTGAAGGTGCCTTGAATGCTTGCATGATTTCTTCTCTGCCAGCAGCACAGGCTGGCTGCAGCTTGATATGAGTTGGCAATAGGTAATTTTATCACTTAACACCTTTGTTTGTTTACTGGAGGCAAACATATCCTCTGGGATTATTTCACCAAGGTTACCTTGGCAGGATGCAGGGCTGTGAGAACCCCAGGGAGTGGGGAAGGTGGCCCTTAGTGCCCCTACAAACCATGGTGTGATGTAGTTCCACCTTATCTGGGAGCCTTCAGCCTGTCTCCACTACAGATCTTGCATAATCTGCATTTTTATAGTATTCTTTAAGTGGATCCTGGTCTTGGCACTGATGGACCAAGGCTGCATATCCAGGCACCCGCGTGGACCCGTTGGATGGGTTTCCACCTGCAGAGCCCCGTGGCTTCTGAGCTGTTTAAGTAGTGAGAGTGTTTAAAGACCTTTCAGCCTTGGCAGCAGTGTGCAGGCAGCACTGAAGCCAAAGACAGGCCTCCTGCAAATGGCAGCTTTGGGAGCTGTCAGGAGTTTTTGGTATCTGCAGCAGGTCCTTGCTTCTGCTGCAGCAATGTGCTCCTTAGGCCCGTTCTGAAGGCTGGGGCTCACTGGGGAGAGCTTTTGTTCTGCTGGAGATAGCCATTCTAGTGTGCCTCCAGTCTATTTAAGTGATCAGCTTCCTTTTGTTGTTGTTGTTTTCTCCCTTATTTTCCCCCCATATGTAAAGTTTCAGTGTTAGCAGAACAAGGCGGTTTTATGTACTTGGTTTTTAGAACTAATGAAAGCTTGTAGTATTCTTCCCCTGAGCCCATGGCAGCCAGGCAGCATGGTGCATCTCCTGGAAGGGGCTGAGTGTATGATGGTGCATCTGGGATGTTGGAGTGTTTGGGTCTGTTTGTCCTCAATTTGCTCCAGATTAAGCAGGCATCATCAGCTTTTTCAACCAGCCTTTGGCATTTTGATGCAAAGCCTCTGCACACTCTGTGACCTGGGTAGGGGGCACCTTCAGCAGCACATCACTTGTGAAGGCTCAGGAAAGGTTAACAGAACTGTTTATCCATTTTTTTGCTCAAGTTTTTACTTCTTCCTGCCTTTCCTGTACTTACACAGCCACTCAGCCTATGGGGGGAGAAAAAACACACAACAGGTTTCCTTGCAGTATTGGTTTGAATGTTCTGGAAAACAGGAATCGTGAGTCATTGGTCCCAAATTAACACTTGTATGCGAGGCTGAAATGACATGTAAGAGATGGGTCACCTCTGGAGACAGGAAGAGTGGGGTATCATGCTCATAACTCTCAAGGCTGCAGTTCAGCTTGTCTCGGCTCTTCCGTTTATAAAATCCTCATTGGAGAGGCTTGTAAACACCTCTGTATACATTAGTCTCACTCTGGAATTGAGGGTTTCAGCCTGGGAACAGGTTTTAAAAACAAACAGCCCTCTTCTGTGGCTCTTACACTTTAAAACTTGTCGTGTAAAAGTTTCTTTACACGTCCTTGGAGCTTGCAAAGATCAGCAGTTTCTGGGGGAATTTATTCTGCCAGTTTTCTTTAGCAAAGTGTAAATACAAGCCATGGGTTTGAGATGGATTTCTGGATTTTAGGTCTGGTTCTGATCTATTTGCTGGCGTTAGGAAGAAGAGGTTTCTCTGCATATCCCAGGAAATTTTTGTCAGTCAAAAGATACTAGTTTTCCTTCCCCCCACCCCTTCTTCTTTTCCTTGTGTGCCCACCTTCCAGCAAATGGGCTGATGTAGCTGGATCATGATCTCTTCCATCAAAGCCACCTGGACTGGTGGGAGCACACACAGGCAGGCTTAATCCTGGCTCCTTTAATCCTCTCATTTGCAAAATCACCTCTACTTGTGTAATTGTCCTCATCTACACAAGCTAATGGAACCAGAAGAGGTTATTCCAGCCAGCCTTAATTGCCTCCCATGACAAGGAGGTCTTTCTGCCCCAGTGAAAGGGTATCTTGGCCAAGCAAAGGCCCCTTTCACTAATTCAGTCCTCTCTTGATAGCTCCACTCAGATACTGTGTACTGTTGTTAGGCACTGCTGCCTTTGGCTTTCTTTTTGGCAGAACAAGAATAGAACAGTATTTATACACCTTTTCTGTCCATCCCGAGATCATTGTTTTTTTTTCTGTAGTACTTGATCTTTGTCTTTTTGGTGATCAGCATTAACCTGAAGGGTATTGATTTAATCAAGCCTTAGAGTCCTAATTAGTGGATGTTTAAGAAGCCAAAAAAACCCCAGAACCCATCAAAGTTAAAAACAAGTATCCCAAGTCAACATGAAATTCCTCCTTCACTGAAATATGGTTTGGAAAAATATTTTACCACTAGAACTCCTTTCAAGAGGTTGACCTTGGATTGTTAATCTTAAAAATATGCAGTGCAGATGAGGTTTTTTTTCCTAGAAAGTGAAGAAATGCCACATTTCTGAAAAGACCTCCCTAGAATTAAGGGAAACAAAATCAAAACCCAATGTGGATGATAAATGGAGTACAGGCTAATCTAGGAGTGACAAGAATTTCATGCTGTCAGAATCAGCTTTATTTTTGTTAATTTGCCTTTTTTCCCCTTGCTGCTCCATTATTCTTGTTGCAATTTCCTGTCCATCACTGTGTACGCGTGTTAAAGTGCTCGAATTCTGTGTGAGATGATAAAGCTGCAGCCTTGGAAGTTGAAATGTTCCACGTTTCGCCTCTGCTAATGTGCCTCATACCCACACTTCATCCCAGCTGCTCGGTTTGGGTGGCCTGAAACCCTCTGCTGAGCATTTGGGATAATCCATTTCTTGGTATCCCAGAAACGGCTTCCAAGGTACCAGTTTAGTATCTGCTGCTACGTGGACAGGCAGGATCAGGTTGGATCCATGTTGGACGAGCAGCTCTCTGCCCAGCCCTGCCTCCCAGCAGGGATGAGTCCAGCCTCTCAGGAGGAGAGATGGTCACTGCTTGGGCCATTAAAGGAATGGCAAAATGCCACTTTGGATGCTGGAGATGGGCTTTGAGGGTTCAGCTGGGTTACAATTGAAACTGCCTCAGCTGCTTTGAGGTGGTGGGTGTGCCACTGGCTGGCCACGTGCAGGGGAGAGTTCTGCATCCAAAATGCAGTTTGTGGTGGATGGTTTCAACCATCCAACAGAAAGCAGACAGCTCTTGGTCAGGCGAGGGTGCCCTCCCTGCTTGGCCTCTGGACACTCTGACATTGCTGCACACTGTTGGCAGCACAGACCCACTTTCATCTCTCCCACTGTTCCTGTGTTGGTAATCTGCTCTTCCTAAATACATTTTCTGTAATTACATATCTGCTCCCAAGCCCTATGTAACAGGCAGCTCTCTTGAAAGTGGAGGAGTAAAAGAGGGGCTTCCTGTGCTCCTGGACACAGAGGTGGTGATGAACAGGACGTGGGATATCTCCAGTAAAACAGGGAGTTAATGGAGAAATAGAGCTGAGACCAGACATGAGCAGATTGGTAGGAGGAAGGTGGTCAGTAGAGGAAACAAAAGCTTTTGAAGCCAAGGCATGAAATAGAGGAGAGCTCGCTTGCCACAGAATGGCAGTGCATTCCAGAGGAGGAAGATGCCAAGTTCCCAGTCCTTTTTGGGAGTGATGTGCAGAGCTGGAGGGCTCAGAGGGGTCCATGGAGAGGCTTGAGGGGCTCCTTGGGCAGGGTCTAGCACCACACTGGGTGGCAAGTGGGGTCTGCAATCCCCAAAGACCTGTCAGACAGCTGGGTGTTGTAGTGTTCTTCCTCGGGCTGACAAGGAGAGAGGTTTGAGTAATATTGTTCTGGTTTTTAATTAAAAACCCATATGTTTCTCTAAATGCTTTTTTTCGTGGGTATCAGTATTTGTTAAGGTTCTTAGTGATAGTGAAGATTGGAGGTGACTAATTTCTAGGGCGTTTTGTCTCCTGCTGGCCACAGCTAAGGCAGGAAGCAGGGTTTGCCATGGCATTTACTGCTGGCAGTTCCCAGATGTTACCCTGTTAAACAGCACATAATTTCCAGTTATGTTATACATAAGGATGAGGAAATTTTTGGAGCATTTATCAAGGAGTTTTATTTTCAGTTTTTCTTTCTCAGCTTTGAGTACTATTTTTGCAGGATTAAGTTTCTGTGGAAAGATATGCTGGGCTCTTAATACCTTGAAAAGCACAAATAATGTAACACCAAAATTGAGATGTGGGGTGGCTTAATGCTCTTGGCTTCGTGCAAGGGTGTTATGGGAATATGGTGCCTGATACCAAGCACTTGCCTATGATTGATGTGTAACAGGGAAGAGTTAATGTCTAATGAAAGGGGAAACCTCGAGGGAGAAAGTGGAGAATTTCTGTAACAGAAGTAGTAGAATTTCAGCTCTTGCAAAAATAGACAACGAATAGGGGGGTAAACAGGAGAGGTTAAAACATTGCAGCTGCAATTGGAAAAGCTGTGTTTGCTGGGGAGACTTTTAGACATGTTAGAAGATGCCCTAAAAAAAAAAGTAAATGAGAAACAGAAAAAGCAAACTTAAAAAAGAAATGTTTTCCTTCCCATCTATCTTGTGCCAGATCCCAGTTTGATTACTGTGTGCACCTGCAACCCAGTTCTGGCTAATAAAGATCTGACTAGGCAAAGGTTTACTGGAATGGAAACATTGGGAAATTAGAATTTTTTATAATGCTGATTTATTTGGAAGACTGGTTTTAAGTTTTTAATGTGCAAATGCAGTTCTGAATATATATGGGGTGTTACACATCTATATTAACTGCTTCCACCATAGTATTTCCTATTTGTAATGCTCGGGGCCTTGTTAAAATGGGTTTTATGGAAATGCTTGTTCACACATTTATAGGAAATGGACATGCATATAATTGTCCATTTCAAAATGAAGATAAAAATGGCAGTTTCACAATGTAGTGTAACAGAAGTCTGTATTTGGTGTTTTTTTAAGGCTTTTTGTTTAGTGTGTGTTTTTTCCCCCTGCTTAGAGCACTGTGCAGCCCCTGCCTTTGTTCTCCTGACTCTCTCACTTATTACTGATTGCATCTCCAGGTTATAAGAAAACAGTCAAATGCTGTGGTCATTCAAATCTGAAACCTTTAATGAGCTTATCGGGAAAGAACTATAAATATATATCTTGTACATCTCTTGCATTGGGAGATGCTTCCTCAGGCCATGAAATTAGGTTGGCCCACCTAAGCTAATTACAGACTGTCTCACCAGTCAAAATACCCTCTGGGTAATGTTGTTAGGACTCTCTTACCAGGTTAATGAGTTCTCTGTAGCCTGAACATTATGTTGGCCTTTGCCACCCTGATCAAAAATTCACTGTATGGGACCTTTTGCTATGCCAATTTGTGACTCGTTTGCTACTAAGAGCATCATCTTTCCTCCTCCTTGAACGATGAGCTCAGAGGGACAAGGCAAATCTTGTCTTGATCAGGCACTTTGGAGTCCATCCCTCGGCTCAGCAGCACGACCGTAAAAGCTTCTTTGAGAGTCTGTTGAACGGCAAGGTGGAAGTGAGCAAGTCCTTAGTGTCCCTGGCAAATTTGATACTTTGTGCTTCTGCCATGATTACCTTTCAAATCTGTTCAGTGTTGTCTGGCAAACTTAACTCACCCGCTTATCTTCAGGAAAACAAATGTACCAGTTATTGCCTACTAGAAAATGCGAGTTGAGCTGTGTGGTTTTTTTCTTTTCAGTGGGCTTGCTGTGATTTTGTTTTGACAGACTGAGCTGTGTTTCACTTTGCTTTCATTTTTCACCCTGTCAAAAGAATTTTTAGTGCATTTTTTTTCCCCTTCCCCTGCCTCTTTCTGTCTGTATGGATCAGTGCACTGAAGCAGTGACTCCCTCTCCTCTGCATTGCTGGTTTGCAGCTTCTCGTGCTGCAGAGGCCTGAGCTGAACCTTCCTCATGGGAAGCTCGGGTCAAGCCTTGGCCATCTCAGTGGGCAGCATCTGCCGTAGGCAGGGCATGCAGGACAGGTGGTGGGGGTGGGTGAGCCTCCAAGTGGGAATATGTTAAGCAGAATGAAAGTTTTCTTATTTTTCACTTGACTTGTGCTGTGTTTCTCCTGACCAGCTCCAAGGAGCAGCGTGCCTTGGGCTGGATCATCTGTGCTGCTCAGGGTCAGCTGTACACAGTCTGTCTCAGTGTTGCAGAGGATGTAGGACAGTTGCTGTTCCCAGCTGCAGAGGATGGCTTGGTGAAGTTGGTGTGTGTAAGAGTTCAGGATTTGGCTTCCACTCCTGCCCTCAGCTGAGTTACGCCCCTTCACAAGCCCGTATGCAATTACTGTATTAATCTCAGGAGGTTTCATGCTGATGTTCTGAAGTGTTGCCATGCTGGAAGAAAGCAGCTGTGTAACCAGAACAGTTAGAAAATGGGAGGGTTCACATCAAGCTCACTGGAATATTGTCACAGTTAGGCTGAGCTGGCGCTGCAAGGTTTAGTGGTAAGTGAATGTCTGAGTGACACTGATTTAAGCAAGGGGAAGCTGAAGTCAGGTTTAAGCATGCCAGCTGTGACAGCAGTCTCTGAACAGCCTCAGTAATGGAGCTTTGGGAGAATGGAGTGTGAGGGACAGTGTAAATCCCTTGGTGATGGTGTGGTCCCTGCCCTGGGGACTCTCTGCTCCAAGAGGAGCAGTATAGGGACGTGGGGAGCTGCCAGCACTGCAGGATGTGTGCTGCTGGAAAACAAGAGGTGCCAGGTCCCTCCTGCACTGAGGGCAGGCCAGGTGTCATATACACATCTTGGTTTGTTCTTATCAGCAAAATGCCCTGTGTACATGGAGCTTTCCCTACCCATAAAGGCCCCAGGTCCCTGCTGTACTCCCTGCAGCAGCAAGGATGTCTGGTTCCTATGGGTCAGTGCTGGGACTGTAGTGGCACACTGGTCCCATATCTCTCACTGCCTTCTGATGTGTTCTCCAGGGACCAAATACTGCTTCTCTGCCTGCAAGGAGCTGAAGTGATCCTGATCATGTATCAAATTCTTAAGTACTTTTTTCTTTTTTCCTCTTCAAAGCTTGGATTCCTTTTTTTTGGACACAACTTCCCTTGTTTTATGGGCTGTATATGCCACTCCTGCCTGCTTAATATTTCATTCCTTGAGAAGTTCAGTCGCAATGCAGTGACCAGCAAGTCTGGCTCTATTGTGAAGTCTTCCAAATTCTCCCTCAGTCTCTAGAAGTGTACTTGGGACAAGCAGAGATTTATTTGCATAACTGGTCAAACAGAGGTTACTGTGAAATAAAATACATGCATGTGCTCCTCTCGGCCTCCCCCGGTGCCGGGTCAAGGCTGGCTTATTTTTTCTGAGTCCTCCCATTGTCAGAACCTCTCAGGGATCCGGGCTCTGGTCCACTTGCTGTCAGTAGTAGTTTACTTTGCTTCTCAGTAAATTGTCCAAGTTTGCAAACCTCCCCCAAGGCTATCATATGACAGCATCCCTCACGTGATGGGTCTGGTAGTAGGAAAAAAAAATCTACTTTCTTGTAGTGCAAACATACAGCTCTTTCAATTATGTATGAGTGAAGTGTTCAAAGGATGCAAAACCTTTGAAATTGGCTCAGGTGTCTCTTCTCCCTCCCTCCCCTCCCCAGCCTCCCTGGTGCTTTATCGTAGTGGGGGGGTGAATTTGTAATTCACTGGATGGAACAGAGGGAGAGAACGATCTGGAGAAACCAAACCAAGGCTATACAGAGATAATGTTTCTGGCTCAGGTGGTCCTTGAGGCACAGCCTTTGCCAGGTGGAGTAGTCTTTGGGGAAATACTGCCATGCCCTTGTCCTCCTCTGGGATTCCTCCTGAAGCAGTTACTGCTGCTGTTCCTTGAGATGGAACTGTGGGATGGGTGGACATGTGGTCTGACAATCTATGGCCATTCTTCGTAGACAAAACGAAGCGAGTGCCTTGAAGCAAGACAGCAGTGCCTGAGTGATACAGAGCTCTGTTAGAGCTCTCTGAATGGCTGTGAAACCATCAGGTTTCGCCTTGAGTCCTGACCCTTAAGTGTACCCAGGCACATCCATCTCAAATGTCCCTACCACTCAGAATCCAGCATGGTAGTTATGCTCGATCTGCTGTGTGAGGTGCTTTGGGCAGGACCTGAGGACAGGCTGAAGTGAGGGACTCATGTCCTAGAAGGTCTCTACCTTCAAAAGTTGGATGGTCATTGGCATGTGCCCTTCCTGCCTGTCCTGGTACTCTCCTGCCTCTGTAATTTCCAGCCAGAATACTGTCCTTGAGCAGTGAGGTGACACTGGAGAAGGTGGTTTGACAAGTACATGCAAGGGCCAGTGTTCTCATCCTCTGTGGCTGATGTGTTCACTGCTTTCCAGACCCAATTCTCTCTGAGTTGTTGGTTGAGAGATTTGCTGCCGTAATTCCCTTCCCTGATACTGAAGAGAGACTGTAGATGAAAGGAAGGTAGGGTTAAAAGGGTAAAATAGCTTTTCCACTCCTTCCCTTTGAATGTAAAATGCTTCATTCTGCCTGGAGTTTAGCTACAGGTTACATTTAAAGTGTTTGTGGAAGCTGAAAGTGGTTACACTGCTAGCTTAAAAGAAATAAAAGCAGTGACTTGAGACAGCGAGATGGGAGAGAGAGTGGCAGTGGGGTTGTAAGTGACTTATTTATTGCAGCCTTGAGAGCAAGAAGTATTACAGAGGACAAAATTCCTATAATGTTTATATAAGGCAGTAAGAAATTGATTACAGCTCAGATATGTTTTGTTGCATGCTGCTGGGAGGCATCATAAAAGTCATGCAACAAAGTTTTGAACATTGTGTTACTGCTGGTCCACTCGAAAGCCTCATTTGACACAATGAAAACCTTTCATTTGTTCTTCTTGCCAACTGCAGCTGTGTTCGTTTCCAACTTCTGTGCATTCCTGCTTGCAGGATTCAGCTTTTTCAGGCTGCTGTACTTTGGGGGAATTGTTTCTTCTGTTTTTAGTTAATTAAAGAAAAAACAAACCAACAACAACAGCTCAGGATTTTGCAAAAGTGTTTCCCCCCAGGGGTGTTTTCTTGTAGTTATTATTTGTAATTTGTGTTATTTGTCCTCTTCTGACGTACTAAGAGCTTTGTGAAAGCTTTCCTAACGTTCTTCCTAATTTATGCCACCTAATCCCATTCTCCCTCTGAACTGTGCAGGGCTTGGTGCACTGGCACCTGGTGCCCAGCAGTGGCATTGGGAGAGGGCAGCTCTTCTGCAGCCTCCTCCTGTCGTGGTAGGACCAAGACCTGTACTTGCATTGTTGTCCTGGAGGATGTTGGGTGTCCTTAGCAGTGGGTTGGACCCCTGGCCACCACCTTCTTGCAGCTTCAGAGTGAGTACAAGTAATAGATCTTGTAAAGACTCATTTGGGTTTTGTCATTTATGGCACTTTACAGCCAGAAATTCATCTCTCCTCTTGCTGTCCTTCCACCTGCCCAAGGCAGTATGTAATAAATCTCAGCGTCTCTGAGCATCCATAAGCCACTGCTGGTAAATGAAGTTACTTTCATATGTTTACGTTCTGATGTTCCTTCAGTGAATGTGCATTAAATTGTTTTTCAGTTGGATCTCCTCTAAATAAATGGCATAGTGTGTCCCTTCAGGAACTGCGTGCAGCAGTAGAATGAAAGCCATAAAAATAAAATACATTGGTTGCTTGTGTGCAGCAAGACTTAATCTGATAATAAAAGAGACACAGGGGTGCTGTCTTTCTGTCAGCCACCTCGCGAGGTCCCTGGTCCCCTCTGCAGGGCTGCTGGAAGGTGTGCTGGAGCAGGATGGGTTGCTCATGGTGATGCTGAGTGATTTGGGGCAGAGACTGCCGAGCAGTTACCCTGGAGTTGAGTTCATACCTTAGACCACACTGCACACAGTGCCTTGCCTTTGTTTTGGGGGATAACTTACAGCCAACTATAGATGCTCATTTAGCCTTTGCTTGGCAGAGGTTTGTCTGCACAACAGACAAGGTGGTTTGAGGTTCTGAAGCCCACTTGCTGTTTGCCAGTGCTGTTTCAAATGAGGATTGGGGGTGGGTGGGAATGCTGACAGACTGTTTCAGCACAGGTAGAACGAGTTTGGTCCAAACTGTTAGTCAACAGCTGAGTTCATGTGTTGCTGCAGCTGTTCTTAGCACAGATCTGCCCATTCTCTTTTGTTACTTCAAGGAGAAGTCTGATAAGCTGGACACGGGATTGCTGAGCTGCACGAAAGCAACTCTAAAATTGTTAACCTGCTAATTTTAAGGCATTACATTTCCTCTGCCACTGGCATCAATGAAAGCAGCACTTACTACTTGCCTTCTGGCAGATGCCTGTGAGGGAGCAGCAGACAGAGGGATTTGAATTGCCATTTCTAGCTTCATTGATGATAGAGAATGGAAGTAGTCTGGATCTGACATTCTCTGAGCAATCATCCCACCAGATCTCAGAAGACAGTAGCAAAGTGCAAATCCCACTCAGTCTGTTCCCACCAAGAAGGAAAGTCACCGTGAAAGCACATCTAAAATAACTGTAGTCATGAGGAGAGGACAAATAATAGGGCTCTCAGACAAAAGCACACAATACTGTTTATTTTGACTTTAAGAGAATGGGGTTGATTGAGAATGTGTGTGCCCTTGGTTTCAGCATGTCTGGCATTTTGAGGTACAGTTTGTGAAAATGAGGTGCAGTCTTCAGTTGCAGAATCTTTAATATGGTGATAATTTATTTGAAACTTCTCAAGCAGTAAAAAGGCGCTTTTGGGAGGACTGAGATTTTCACAAATCAATGTCTGTGAGGTTGGATTTCATTTAGATACTAGGAAAAATGTCTTCACACTTTTTATTATTGTTATTGTTTTTATTATTATTTTAGTGTTAAGTGCTGAGTCCCTTTGGGCCTCGTCTGACTGTAGAAGGAGCTGTAAGACATTCAGCACATCTGATACTTCCTATGTACAAGATCCAAGCATGGATTTGAATGCCTGGTACCTCTAGTAAACATCTTGATTCATGTAAAGTAAGCTTAGAACAACAAAATTAGAATCAGATGCTCCCTATTTTTTTTCCTTCCCTGTTTCAGTCCTAAGCCAAATGATTTACTGTGGAATACAGTTGAATTGTTTGCTTTATCTTATAAAACAAATACGCCTTTGTTCCTCTTTTGGACTGATGTTTTCCTTAGTTCTGTGTTGTGGCTTAGCTATACCCTCCCTTCCCTCTTGATCTCCTTGATTTTTCTCAGGGCACGTGCACTGGTCTCGAGCTCAGCCTTCACTGCTGGCTGATGGAGTTCTCCTTTCCATGCCACAGGAGTCTGCTACATAGGCAGTGGAGATACACTGATAAACTCTGTGCTTTTGTGCTGGAATTGGTGTTTTGTTTTGATACAGTATGTATCATTTCCCATTTGAAACTGCTGTTATTGTATGGTTGGAAAAACCCTCTTACTTGGCATTGGCAAAGGAAGCAGACTTTAAAAGGAAAGAAAAAAAATACTCCTAATTTAATAAGCAGTATTTTGGGGTTCCTTTTGTTACGTGCTACCTTTTGAACTCTGCAAACCAGCATGCAGATCTAATTCACAATAGCGTCACTGCGTTGAGCCGCACAAGTAAACACTTTAAATGGGAGGAAGCACCTGCGTGTCGCTATTGTCTCTCCTCTTCCATTAGCAAAAGTCTCCGCGCTGACTCCATTTGAGCCAAACGTTCCAGTCGGTGGGAATCCACAGGCACCGGTGGCAGGCAGAAGGCAAACCTCGCTGCCCTCGGGCTGCGGCGGTGGGATGGAGGGCAGCGTGGGCACACGGGTGGGCTGCCGGGCGCTGGCTCATCGCCTCAGCCTCAGCCCGGGCAGAGCGGGCTGCCAGGAGTACAGGACTCGGCAAGGTAGGGCTGTGCCTGGAGCTGTTGGTGGGGCTGGGGAGGCTTTTGAACCCTGAGGGCCACGGTGCTCTCAACACGTGCAGCACTCTGAAATTGTCGCTGTCGTGCCACTCGTTAGGTTTGTGTAACTAAACATTTGACTTGAGTGCTTTCCCATTGAGTTTATATGTTTTTGTGGACGGGTGCCATTCCTGGTGCCTTGTGAGTGTGTCATTGTTATAAATGCAACCTGTTACAAATTTACAAGAGAAGGTTAAAAGCTGGAAGAGCTTGCTTGAATAGAAGAGCCTTAAAGGCAAAAAAATCTCTTTAGTTTACCCAAGGCAGGTCAGGAGGTGACTTACCATGATCTAAAAGTATCTGCAAACAGAAGATCTTTGCTGGTATAAAACTTCTTTTGATTTAGGAAACAAAAGCCTAAACAAGTTCATTGACTTGACGCTAAATTCGGGTAAGTTCAACTTAGAAAATGCTATGATGGATTTTCCGTCTCCATTGTTGTGTTAGTGTCATGGTCTGTGTCTAATGAGAAATTGTGGGAAGCAGAGAAATCGCAGGATAAAGTGCTCAGTGCTGTATAGGGAATCTTGTTAGAGTAGCGTCACTTTGGGATTTTTAGGTTCTCAGTCTCTACATGTTAGAGACTTTGGTGGTGGTGTAGTACCTGGGGAGCTGGAGCTACACCTTATTTTATTGAGTGCTCTTTTACTGAAGTTTGAGATACCTTTGGTGACATATTAGTGATTATTTTATTAATCCTAACATCAGTTTCTATGTAGGAAAAATTGTCTTTGTGCCCTCTAGTGGAAAAATTATTTACTTGAAGGCTTTCAAATTAGGGGAAGTTCTTGCAAAAAAAGGTGGAATGTGTGAGCAAAGGCATAGAGGAGCAAAACAAGGCTGGAGAGATGAAGGGGTCTCAATAGGTAGACATGCTCTGTGTTTCCTCTGCTTCGGTCCTCACAAAACTGTGGTGCTGATGACATACAGAGACGGGGGGCTTGGCCAAATAGGGGAGGAAAGGTAATGTGAGTAGAGAAGAGATTATCCAATACTCATGTCCGCTGGACTTGGTGAAATTATTTCAGGTATAATTACAAGGAAAACCTGGTCTGAGCAAGCTCTGAACACGGGGCAATCATTGGTGATTCCATCAATCCCCAGGGATGTGGTGGGGAAGGAAGAAGAGCGCAGCAAAGCCCACTCCAGACCTTCATAGGGAGGAGAAGGGAAGACACAAAAAATGAAGGATCAGAGAATCTGACCCTGATTCTTCAAAAAAGTTCCAGAGCACTTTGTACACAGCACAGAGGAGGAGGATGGGGTCCAAAAGAAAAGCTGACTTAAAAAGTAAAACAAATAGGCAAATCTGTGCAACTTCCCTCTTTAATGGGATAGCTCATTAGCATGTGATGAGGGCTGCTGATATGACTGAGGCTTGGGAGCAGATTTTGGACCGTCTTGGAACAACAAAACCAACATAATGATGTGTAGGGAAGAGTAGTGTGCAGAGGTGGCTCTGAGGGAGCAGGAACTGAATGACTGAGGGCAGTGGGCAGGGTGGTACATGGTGATGGGGGCTGTTGTGGATGGGCAGCTCAAACAAGCCAACAGCGTCCCGAGGTTTGAGGAAAGGAGTGAAATCTCTCTCTGAGTCATCATTACAGAAGCTCTGTGTGTAAGACAGGGCGGGTAAGTGCTTCCTGCTGCACTGAGGGGTGCTGGGCAGTGCAAGGCAGGAGGAGAACGGTCACACTTCCATGTCTGGAGATGAACCACACAAATGGGAAGCTCAGCAAATGAGGCTGGAGAGGAATAGCTGTATTTGGAAATATAAGCCTGAGTGCAGGCAGTACATTTTCTGATGCATAAAAAATTTCTGTAAAAAAGGATGATCACCAGCTTTTAGTCTTCACTGGGGAAAAATACCTTCGTTTTCCTGAAAAAAATATTCAAGGTGCAGATTGGGAAAGAGCTTCTCACTAGGAGGTAATGAAGCAAGAGCAAAAGAAATTGTGAATATGCTTGACTGGAGGATTTTCAGAGCAGTTAAATCAGTGCCTCTTGCCAATGGTGTGATTTCTCCCCCACTCTGTTGCCTTCTGTCCATCCACCCACCACCCAAGGTCTATTTCACTCATTAACCCTCCAAGTTGGACTTTTTATTTCTGTTGCTAGAGTTGCTTTCAGGGGCCAGGGGTCAAAACCAGTAGCAGGGTTGTAGGCTATTGCATGGCTTTGGGATATAAATTCTGCTCTCAGTGCAGTCATGAAAACTTCAGGCACGGATGCAGATCACAAGAAATTGCTGCTTTCCCATACATCTTTCCTTTCCTCTCTCTGTATCTGGAGCTGCTCATTTGAGATGCTATGAGAGCAACAGATGTGAAGGCAATGGAGTCCCCACACCCCCCTCCCATCACTGTCATCCTCCCTTTCCTTGTGCTGAACTGTCATTCTTGTTTATTTTGGTTTGAATTACAATTGCAAAACCTCTTACAGTGTTGTTTGTTTGCTGTTTCATGAGTCACTGTTTTTATTTGCTGCCATTCCCGTTGCCTTTTCTATTCCTCTGTCTTACACTTGCAGCCACAGTTCTCCTCCCAGTATCTTGTAGCCCCTTCTGTTTTAAGTCCATGATACTCAGCTCTCCTGTGAGTGCAGGGAAAAGCAAGCTGACAGGCAAGATTCAGGATTAGCCTTTTTTTTCTTTTTTTCTTGTTTTTCTCTTTCTTCTGGCATTTTGTAAGGGTCCTTGTTCAAATCAAAAGATTCCTTGGAGACTCCTTCCCTGAGATCTCTGTGCTCAATTAGTCCCTATCTCATTTCTACCAGGCAGTGAGATCGATACTGCTTTTTCTGGCTTGAAAATTTCAGGCAAGGAAGAAAAATCATGTTAAAAAGACCTTCTTTGAAGTTACTGAGATGCCCATGTGCAATTCCAGCACCTGCTGTCATAATGGCAGGTGTTAATCCCTTCATGTGCATTGTCACTGGGGTGGAGAGTCCGGCATCCTGCACAAGATCATAAGTTTGGACTGATAGGGGCTGACCAAATTGACCTCTGAGAGGGGCTGTAGGTGCTCTGGGTGGGTGGAGAAGAGGCTCTCCCAGTTCTCATGGCCTCGTGCTTCTTCTTGCTCCTGGTGAAGTGCCATGGTTGCTAGCAAAGAAAATCCTACAACTCCTTGTCTTTGAATTCTGAAAAGTAACGGGTTGCAAATCTCTGTGTATTTACCAAGGAGAAACAGGCAATTTATTTGTGTCAGCTTAATGGAGCCTCAGCTTACAGAGCTCCATGTGGGAGAATTAACGAATGGTCCCGAGTCTGTCTCAAGTTGTCCAGGAGCTCAGCAAATGTTTGACTGTGAATCCACTATAAAATAGCTCCAAGCTTCTTGTGCCTCAATTAGCAGCCTTGATAGAGAGCAGGCAGGTTTTCAGGTATAAAATGTCCATTTTGACTCTTTGAGTGTTCTCAGGTGGCCCATGAAATGTAAATGTTTTACTCTATTTGTAATGCAAAACCGTTTAATTATCTCCAATTCATAAATCCCTAGTTTGGTACTTGAGAGCCTGTAAGAAAATGCTCATCTTTTAGTGGGTAGTAATCAGTGTCAGAGGAAATGGAGAATAGATGGTGTGTTTTAAATGGTGTCAGTTCCAGAAACTGGAATGTATAATTTAAGTCACTTACATTTAATCATCCTTTAAACACTGAATTCCAGCCTCTGCTGCTTGTCTTGCAGGAAGCTGACAGCTTTTTAATGCCACGATGGTAACGCTTGAAACTTCCTTAAGCTGCTGTAGGCTGTGATGTGGCTCTTTACCTCACGTGTTGGTGCATCCATGGCTGGTTCTCCGAGCCTGGCTGCAGCTGGGTCCAGGGGTTGGGCTCTGCTGTGCTCCTCTAGCCCCAGTTTTGGAAGTCTCCTCTGTTTTACCTTTTTACAGAGCCGTAACATCTGCTGTAAATACCACAGCAAATGTAACAGCTGTTGAGGGTGGGATTATGGATCTGGGGTCTGTGTATAACAGCTAAACATATTCTAGCAATTCAGCAGGTTGAAAAATAAAGCGGATCAAGCTGTGTGCATCATACTCAGGATCTGTGTGATGGGCATGTTTCCTATGGAGTGAAGCTGTGCCCAGTTCAATCTGGGGTCCAGTGCCTGGAAGTGGGAAGCTTTGATTTCCTGCATTTCAGCAAGGAAATTGAGTCATGTGGGGTGCAGCAGGTCCCAGTCCTGCCTGGGGAGCAGTTGTGACCATGTGTGTGGGGCTGTTGTAGCTTCCCTTGGGCTGTTGATGATATGCACACAAGACACTTGATATTCACTTCAGTGGCAATGTGCATGATTTAAACCTGCATGTGTATATGCATATGCAAATACATGTATGCATATATAGAGAAGAATGCAAGCATTTTTAAAAAGCAGCTAAGAAGCCCTGTATGTGTCTGGGATCATGTGGGATTCTGATCCCTGGCTGCCTCCCCTCCGCCTGCTCTCTCACCCCTTCCCCCACAGGCAGTCTAGCTGTGGATGAAATAATTTAATGCAGTTCTTGCTCTTGGCGACTGGTTGATGGCATTAAAGGAGTGAGTGGAATTTCATCCATAAAAAAATACATCTGGGCTGCTGGGGAGTGAACCCCACAAGGGAGCCCATGCACTGTCTGAGTGCAGAATCAGTTGCCTTTATTTGCAATTGCACGTGGGGTCAGCATTAGAGCAGACTGACTGCCTACGTGGGCAATAGGTGGCTTTTGTTGTGCCTGGCAGTCAAATGATACAGCCTTAAATTAGAAGCTGCCACTTCTATTTAGAATAAAACTTGCTTTCCTGTGTGTGTATGAAAATATGAGCGTTTCAAGCCCGCCGAGCTCTACGGGATGTGCACCGGATTTGCAAAGGAGCCCATTAGTGCTCGCGGAGGTTCACGGCGAGGAGGGGGCAGCGGGGAGGAACATCTTAATGAGACAGGGTGAAGAGTTGACGCAAGGACACGGAGCGCTCGGAGGACGTGAGGACACGGAGCGCTCGGAGCCACCTTCTGCTGTGGGAAGAATCCGGCTGTCGCTGGAGGAGCGGCACGCTGGGGTAGCGGGCGGCTCGGCGCTCCTGTCGCCGGGAGGAGGAGGAGGTTTCCCAACCGCCTGCCCCAGACTCTCCCGCAGCATTGGAGGCAGTTCAAATATGGATCATGAGATGATGGAGGAGCTTCGGTCCTTTCCTGCCCACAGCCACCAAGTGAATCAGCCACACAGAGAAGGGCTGCTGTTGTCTTTGCTTCCCTGGGCCTCAAGGGTGCCAGGTCAAGCGGGGCAGGAGGGTGGCGAGTTCAGCCTGAGCTGTGGAAGAAGTTTTGCTCCCACATGACAGCCCAATAAATGGTGGGAGAACAGCAAATGGATGTCAGCTGGTGGTGGTCTGAGTCCAGCACAGCTTGGGGCAGCCTTGAGGCTGCTCCCATGGGAGCAACGGTGGCTTTGCTCAGGCAGAACTGGCCTCTGGCTTCCACAAAAACCTCCTACAAACACAGAGTCTCAGCACCAGCGTGGTGTGAGCTGGCCTGGGGCTCACCTGCCCTGGGACCCCCTCCTGGCAGCACTGCCATGCCACCTCTCCCCCTCCCTGCACCAGAGCTATCCTGGCTGGGGACAGGAGATCCTCCATGACCTCTCCATTGCCATGGGAATGGCCCCTGCGTTCCTCAATTTTGGAAGAGCTTCTGTTCCTGGAGTGGCTCAGAGTTGGCAGGCACCACCAGGCAATGCTCTGTTAGCTTTCAGAGGGAGTTTCAACTCAAAAATTAGGGCATAGGTGGGGGAGAAGATCTTACAGTGGAACGTGGGGCCTTTTGTCTGTGCGTTCGCAGCTCTCTGGGTTGTGTTTATTTTTTTAATTTATTATTTTAAAGGCAGAGCACTCTGTAGTGACAGGAAGAACTAAAGGTATAATTGGGAATTCGTTCTGTGTGTGTCACCCTGTTTCATATTGTTGAAGTAGTGATAGAGAGCACATAATTTCCTTGAATTTATTCACTGCTCAGAATTACTCACAGCATAAATTTCTGGGGGAAAAAAAACCAAGCAAACAAGAAACCATTTAGCTTATTTAGTGTCCGCTCCCCCCTGAGATTTAAAGCAGAGGTAACTGTGGAAGGGTCCTTTGCTCGGGACTTTTCCAGTTTTGTAATGTAAAGGTTCATTTTTTCTTGTTCCCTGGGCAAAAATGATGATCTAAAAGCCTTTTACTTAATAAAAGTGTGTGTTTCTACTTTATCGCATGACTCCAGGAGCTGAGTTTTTTTAAGAAAACCATCAGATATGTGTGAAAATCATCAGTGTTGGCAGCATTGAAGTCGTTAAGAAGTTCAGTGCTGTATTTGCTCAGAACTGAGCGTACTGGGACCAGGGAGGTTGCAGCACTCTGGTGTGCTGAACAGCCTGGCTGTTTGAAAGCTCCTAGTACAAGTGCATACGATTATATTTTGAAGTTTATTTTCTGCTGCACTTGATAAAACTTTATTCACTGCACTGTTTGACTTTTAAAGGCAAAATCCTGGAGAAGTGCAAATAGCTTCTTTGGGGAAACATGGATTTTGCTCTTGGCAAGCTGTTGATGTTGTAAATGCTGGTACCTGGAGATGCACTGTACACTTTTGTTGTTTGGGATGCTTGGAGGTTGCTCGTTTTCCTGTCTCAGGTGACACATGACTGTCCCATTGGGTGTCTCGAACTGTGCTGTGGTCCTGAAAGCAAGTCCTTGTGAAACAGGAGACCAAAGCCATTCTGTTAGAGACTGGCATGGCCTCTTGGGCTACTTTGGTGGGCCTTTGTAAGGAAAGACCCTGAAATTTCACCTGAATGTCTTTGAGTTTTGTGGGTTTTGTGAGCTGGACACTGACCCCTCCCTGCTCCATGGTAAAGCATGAGGCTGCCTGGTACCACCAGATCTTCCATCCTCAGCATCACTGCCCACCAGTGCCCCGTGGTAACAGCGATTGTGACCCCTGGGAAAGGTGTGTGACTCCTGCTCAAGGCTAACCCTCACTTCCACCTCTCCATCCTCTAGACTAACCTCCTGTTGCCTTTTCAGGTAGTTTAACCTGTGCTAAATTTCAAAGTAAAGTGAACCAGCTTGATACCATAGCTCTTGTGAGCTCCAGGAGAGACCTGAAGGAAGAAGAGAGCAGGATCACACCTGTGTTACCTGTGCTCATGCTGACAGCTTCTGCCTGGGTCCCCATGGGGGCTGGGGTACTGGTAACACTGGACTGCAGTTGTCTGCTTTCAGTGTGACTGAGCGACTTCTACTCCTGCTGAGAGCCAGCATATTTGCAGATTGGGAAGACCTGGGGAAATGGCATAATTTACAAGGCAGATATGTCAAAATTGGATATTTCTGTGCTGGACATGCACATCAGCGTGCCAGCTCTGCCCCAGCCTGCCGGCGGGGATGCCAGTCACTGCACGGGCACTCGTGGGAGCCTTGGTCCCTGTCCCAGCCGTCTGGCCAGATTGGCACCAGTGTCTGCCATAGATAGTACATTTATAAAACGTTGGCTGATTTAGGATTTTCACCTGAGGTGCAACATGGACGTGTCACGGGGATCCTGTTGTGAAATGGGCAGAGTGAGTCTTCCGACGGGGGGGGCAGCGGCTGTTCAGCCAAGTGTGGGTTTTTGTGCTGGAGTGAGGGTGACATAAGGAAGCTGTATGGAAATTGGATTGGATTCTGATGCAAGATTTCTGGCAACCTTCGACTCCAGGGAAGCAGTAGTCCCTGAACCAAATGTGCACTTCCAGCTGCAGGAAAGCAGCCTGCCTTTTTCATCCTTCTGCCCATTTCCCTTTCCGATCTATAAGATTTCACATCTCTGCTCCAGCAGCTTTGGTTATATTGCTGGCACTGTTTGGATACTAGAGGAGACTTTTTTTGACAGCCACTTGGGAGCTGTTCCTTATTTGCTTAAGTTCTGGGTTTACAGTGATGCAAGCAACGTGATACTATTTAGCAGCTATAATAGAGGTCAAGGTCCTGTTGTCTTAGGTATTGTAAAAATGCCTTGTAAAATGCTGTACATTGTCCAAATGGGCTACAGGGAAGGCAAGCAAATGAAGGAATAAACCAGACCCTCACAGCTGCTCCTTATATATGTGAAGCTGAGGCACAACCAAACATGCAGGTGTGTTTTGTCCTAAAATGGTACCCAGAACTCCGGTGTTTTGTTCTAAAAGACTTTTTGTTCGTGTGGGTTGATTCAGAGTCAGTTGCTAAAACAAGCTATGGCTGCATGTGCTTTTGCTCACTGCTTTATCCCCTTTTGAGTGGAAATGCTTTGAAACGGATCCAGGATAAAGCTCATCCACTGCTGGGACATCTGTAATCTACTTTCAAGGAAGCTATTTTTTTCCCCTTGAAACCTGGCCTGGGAGGAAGCGGGAGCATGCTCAGTGTCCCATGCCCAGGTATGAAGCAGAGAGCGCTTGCCAGCAGCTCATCTGTCTCTGCCTGGGGATCCCAAAACAGGGAGGGAGCAAGAGAAGGCAGCAGGTAAGGAGTGCTGAGCACCAGCTTGCATGGAGTGACTGAATCCCAGGGCAGGTTTTGTCCTCTCCCTAGGACATGAGGAAGAGGCTTGAGTAAGAGTGAGTCTGGAAGGAGTTTCCGAAGGTGCATCCCCCCCGAGCGGCTGCTGCAGCTCTTTGTTCACTCCCTCTCCCCATCCTTCGGAGCCATCTTGAGAGCCTGGGGGGATTGGGTTTGTCTAATGAAGTTCCTGCTCTGTGGGCTGGCAGGGCAGGGCTGCCCATCAGTCAGTCCAGCTTGCAGTGCCTCTCTGCACACCCAGTGCCATTGTCAGCTTTGGCTCCAGCTTATGTTTTTGGAAATTAGGTTTACAAGCTGCAAGTTTTATCAAGAAAAGCTGTTGGGTATTTTTTGTTTCTTAAAAAAAAAAATCAATCCTTTTCAATTTCTTGTTTCTGTGAAATAGTAAAATTCTTTCCCTGGCTGTCCTTAGGTGGCTGCCAGAAAGGGCAGTGCTCTAACACTCTCCCTGTGTAGCTAAGAAGTTGTGTGTGTTCTTTACTGCATTGAAATCCTAAATATTTATGTTACGGTTCTGGTTTCTTGCCATGACCTTTACTTATAGATCCTTGTGGTTATAGTTCCTAAATGATTTGAGCTCTACTAAATAGTTTATTCTGTTTCATATCAACAAGCCAAAATAATAATTGATCTTTCAGGATATAAATTCCTTTTATTACTTGAGGTATTGTTTGCTTTTACTATTAAAGCTGTTTACAAGAAATTGTTTTTAAGGAGTATATTGTTCACTTGTGTATTTTGAAAGAATAACAATAAAACATTATTGTGCTCCTGATTTCCTTTTGAAAAGGCAAAGTAACCCTCCAAGCATGGTTGCTTTCCGTGCAGTAATGGTTCTGTATTCTTTACCATTGTGTTCCTTAAATAAAAAGCACAAGATGATCCTGCCATACAGAAACACGACAATTGTTTTCGTAAACAGTGTGTGCTCTGGTATCTGTAGTAAGTAACTGGTTTCTTGTTTATAATTGGATTTTCTTAATGAGAAATCAAGTTGGTGGATACTTCCTTGTTTTTTGGAACTAGTTGTACTGTGATTTTAAAAAACACTTAATGTAATTGGGAGTCATTAACTTCTGTTACAATGTGATGTAAATAGAGGAAGTCCGTATCAGAAGGGCTCTTGTGGCACAGATCGTCCCAGCAGGGATCACTCTGCACGTGTGTTCAGTGAATTCCTAAATTCAAAGCCTTCTGTTGCTTGTGGCTTAGTGCTGGAGCAGAGGTATGTACCAGCCAGTCCATGGGCAATGGGTAGGGCTCATGGAATTGGGAAAACCTGTGGTTCACAGACCTATGCATGGGCTCAAATAGCTTATTGAACTCAGCCTTAACTTGTTCTCCCTTGCACCTGCATGTCATGGAGATTGTCAAGGTGCTTGGGCAGATTTTGTTCTTTGCTTTGAAGGGCTGGTGATCAATGTAAGAGTCCCCCACCCCTAATCATCTTGTTGGGCAGTGCAAATGATTCCCAGGTGACTGATGGGAAAGGTCTGCATTTATAGCCCCAACTGAGCCTCGGGGGAGTACTCCTAAATACATGGAGAATGTTTGTGAGAGGAGCTTGTTGGGGCAGCATCCTCCAAGACCCTGAAGTATCAGAAGCAAAGTCAGCAAAAGGATCCAGCTCTAGGGAGAGGAGGAGACATGCCCAGCAGATGCCATGAGGTGAGCAAGAGTTGTAAATCCTTCTGGAACACTCACAGATGCAGGAGACTTTGCTGTAGGTGTAGGCACGATGTGAGGGTGCTGGGAGGAGGGTGGGTGGTGGGTGCTGAGGGGTGTTAGTGCTGCTGCCGTGCCTGCCCCTTGCCCAGGGCAGGAATGTGGCAGGACAGTTGTTTTTCTTCAGGGGGAAGGAGCTGATGTACTTTCATGTCCAAAGCAGCTTACTGCCAGCTGGGCTGCTGAGCCTGAAAGACTTTACCCCAGCCTAGAAATACTTACTGCTGTACTTTGCTGGTGTGCCCTGCATGCTTTTCAGCAGTGTTTTTGTCATAGTTTGTGGGTGACAAAGGCACCTGAGAGGGATGTGGACTGTTTTCCCTTCAAGGATCTGTGGGCTGTGGTCAGGGTACTCTGCCATTCCTTGCTTCAGCATCACTGGTAGCTCTCCTCAGTTCCTCCCTGTGCTTGTCTGATGATGGGAAAGTGAGGACAGTTCGGGGAAAACTTTGTGTTTTCTTGTTCGCTCATCCTAATTATTTCCTTTGCAAAGCAGATTCTTGCTTTCTTTTTTTCTCTCCCTTTTTCCCTTGAAGTAAAGCTGCTGGAGCCCAGAGGCTTTACCTTATCTCTGTAGAATCTTCTGACAGCAAAGCTTGAGGGATGTGTCCCTACTGTATAACACTTGGTTCGACTCTAGTTTCTCTGAGTGATCTGAAACCTCCCTGCAATGTTCGCATGCCACAGCAGAGGTTTCAAGACTGGGAGGTGGGCTGCCTGGCTCCTGACTTTCAGGGAGAGCTTGGAGAAGAGAAAGCTGCTTTTAGTCTTGCTGTTTCCTATCTCCTGGGGCACTATCTGTCTCCAAAACTAATTCTCTGTGAATGAGTTGAATGGTAAATGGTAAAACAAAGCCTGACAATAAGGGGCCTTCCAAAACTGTGCTTTTTCAGTCTTCTGATCATATAGCCTTTTGTCTCTGGGCTGTTCTGACCTATTCATGTCAGGGAGCAAAGAATCTGTGAGACTCTGATAAATTTGTACAGCCCCTGCATAGTCTAGGAGAAGGTCTAATGTGATCTGACGTTTACTAATCTGCCAAGACTTTTAGTGATTTGTTTTCATATTAAGTTGAGTTTCATATGCCGTAGAGAAATGGGTAAACATATTGCACTGGTAACAACAGCAAGTATATGAAGCCAAGAATTTGTATTTATGCACTTGAAAATTCTTTTCTGCTTGCTTTTTATGGGGATTTATTCCTTTTGCTATTTGTCAGGTTGCTAATTTCGTTCACCTGGTAAAATGCTGGCAGAGTCTTAGCTGTGAATTGTGTGAGGCATTTGTTTGGTTTAGTCTTGCATTGCATTCATATTTTCCTGAGTCTGTTGCCTTAGCACGCTGGTTGTAAAAGTGATTCCAAATATCAGATCATTTTTCTACTCACCATATGTGACTGGTCGAATAGCAGCTTCTATACTGTATAGATATTCTTGAATTTATGTCCTTAAATGGCTCTCACACCACAATGGGAAGGTCCTTGATTATTTATGTGTTTCTCACACTTTGTGAGTAAATAGGTGAAATAGTGAAATTCTCCAGTGTGTGGTTTTGGTGTTTGGTTGATTTCTGTGTTGTTTTTTTTCCTTTTTTTTTTTTTAAATTTCTTTTATGTATTTTACCTGATTAGGTAACAGTACCAATTTCATATTAAAACACAACTTTTTTTTATTCAATGAAATCATGCAAGGAGCTTATTTGAACCTCTGGATTAGAAGAAATAATTTCTAATAACTGTATCTGAAGCCCAGAGGATGCCGATCCCCTTCCTTTACAGAGATCCATAGTGATGGCATAAATGTGGCATGGGAATGTTTATGCATGAGAAAAATTAGTTGTCCTTGTAAGAAAAAAAAATTCAGACCCCCTGTGCAAAACCTTACACCGTTAATTTTCATTTCAAGCCTGAACAGTAAACAGCAAAAAGTAAAGCATGTTGATGGATCTGACTAAAAAGGTTCCTGTGCCAGAGGTACCAAACAAAGGTGCTAATTTGGAGCATCCCATCAGTTTAGGATTTGTCCCATGTTGCCACGTCAAGTCTGCTTTGAAGTTGAGACACTGGATTAGGATTTCCAGGACTGGTGTGCGAGGGCAGCCCAGCTGGGGGTACTGTGGTGACTCCCCTCACCGAGGTCTCTGCTGTCACCAGTGGCTTCACTGCTACTTTCAAGTAAAACCCAAATCTGTCCCCAGTGCGTGACCTTATGTTACGAAAGCTTTTGTTGCCCAATTTCCATATCTGTTTCCTTCCTTGCGAGCCCTCCAGCTCTTTCCTGTGTGGAGCACAGAAGGGAGCACAGTGGGGACTTTGTTCCTGCCTGGGAATTAGGTGATGGTGCCTTCAAGGGCATGTTAACCCCCACCATGGGAGGTAGAAACAGCCTTATGTCACTTGCTTTCATAACTCCAGTAACATTCCCCCTTATCTGGGGAGAGGGCTCCAGCCAGTGTGGCCAGCCCTGGGGCCTTGTGGCAAGTCATCTGTGTCCTTGTTTTACTTCCTCAGCTTGTATTTCATTAACCTTTTACCCTGGTTGCTTACTGCAGACTGATTTCTGACAGGCACACAAGTGAGCTCAGGGTTTCTGGCTTCCTGTGCACCCCTGTGCACACAATCGATACACTCGACCTTTCCAATGGATGCAGTGCTGGAGGAAGAGCTGAGCTCCTCAGCATCTTCTTCCTTGCCTGCTTTAAAGCAATGCAGAATCGTTTACAGCCTGGTAACCCAACAGCAGTGCAGCAGGCATTTGTTCTTTTTGGAATTAGTAAAGCATTAATTGGCCGCCAGTAAACCTGAGTCAGGCGCAGCTGCCCGTGTGTTTGGTTTGGTTTAAAAACTGTTTAGGATAAAATCTGTTGACAGCTTAAAGCTGTGTAGTACCTTTTTTTTTTTTCCCCTCCATATTCTTACCATGAGTAAGTTGGCAGAAGGTCTGGGATGTTCACCAGCTATATTACTCAGGTTTTGGTATCAGCATATTAACTGCACACTTGGCATTTTACAGTTGCAATGACTTTGTATTAAGCAATTCTTTTGATAATAATAAGAGGGATTCTGGGTTGAGAGAGCATTTATCATGTCTGGATTCTTTCTTAGGATTTAAGAATAAGACCAAGTTTTGAAGATGAAGGTTTTTAGAGAGGCAGCTTGATTTTTAGAGGGAGTTTCAATAACCAACAGGATACTCCTATCTTTAAACCTATAGGGAAGCTCTGAGCCACCTCTGAACAGTAACTCCTATTGCTTCTTTAGGATTTTTCCTATGTATAAGTCATACCTTAAAAATAATTTTTATTTTCTGTCTGCACAAAGAGAGATTAATGTCCATTTTGTGAAATGCTGTGAAGTGGGGTAGGAAAAGTGGCTCTGAGTAGACTTTCTGCTTTCACTAATCAGCTGAAGGCTTTGAAACCAGATGGCTCAAATGAATGCTTTTAGCTCCCAAACTGTGTCTCAGTAACCATGAGTGGCTTTGTTTCTGGCACGGTCTCCAACTCCTAGGTTGGCCCATTGCTAGCTGTGAACCCTGTGATCCTGGAAGCACTGTGGTGGTGCTGTGTCTTGGATGTTGATACTTCTTGGCCAGGACTTTTCTTGTGGCCCACAACAGGGAATGGGTGAACTGCATGTGCAGCCAGCACTGAAGTGCTGCAAGGTGGCCCGTGGTAACATCTCACCTACTGGAGGCTCAACTCCACCTCCTGAGGAGTTTGACTCAGGCTGATGACAGAGGTGGTGTCTGAGTCCTCACCATTTTTTGATAAAGCCTAGGCTGAAGCTCCCGTTGCCATTATTGAGAAGTAATGGTGGCAGCAGGGCTGTGGACTGTAGCCCTCTGCAGATCCATCAGTAGAGAATTGTTTAAAACAGTGAAGACTCTTTGCCCCCCTTTCTTTTTCCTTCCGTCTCCTTTTTTAAATCATTGTTATAAATGAGCTGGGCAGTGCACTAAAGAGTTTGATTCTGAAAGCCTTAAAAATGCTGGTTCAGGCCCAATCACTTTTATAGGCCAAGGTTAAGTATGATGTGGGTTTTATATGTGTCAGAAGAAGCTTATGTGTGTGTAGCTTGTTTTGTGTCTTGAAATATTGGACGTATGCAGAAAAAGGAAGTTGTAACTCTTTGCTCACTGAGATGCTTTTAAAAGAAGCTTGAAAAAGAGAGATTCTCTGCTTTTGCCACACTAAATGTTGCCTCATTGATTCAACTTGATATTCATCATTAAACTAAGCTTGGCAGAATTCATTCTCACTTCACCTGTGCAGGATGGACCTGGGCAATTAATGGCAAAGGGGAACTGCTTAAATGGCCTTTGAAGAAGGTCTTCTGCAAAGAAAGGCTTTTTCATATGTAGTGTGATCTTGTTATCCTGACCAGGAGGCTGTTTAAAGGGCCAAAAGCATCACAGGGGTCTTAATTCTTGTGCACAGGGTTCGTTGTCCAGGGATTTAGCATCTTTGTTAACTATTTGCTGAATGAAGGTGATTTTAAAACTGTGTATTAAAATAGTCTTCTTTCACGGCCCACTGGTACTGCTGAGTGAGTGATCTGGGACTTGCTGCTGTCTTTTTTTCTGGAAAGTATTTTTAAACATCTCTTCCTCATCTTTTCTATACAGTAGTACCTTCTTTTGTGTCCTTTTAGTTCAAGCAGTTGGGAGATTATGTTCTTATTAGTCCACTTTTCAATAGGTAGAGATTAAAAAAGGCCGTTTTATTAAAGCTCTGTTGTAATTTTGCAAGTAATACATTGTCAGGAAATAGAATACACTTTTTTTACCAGAGCAGATAATTAACCACTGAAGCAATTTATCAAACGTTACCCACTGGGTTCCCTGTCGTGGAAGGCGTTAAATCAAGGATTGATGTATAGGGAAATGCTCTAGTTAAAGCAGAAGCCAGGGAGGAATTGATTGATATGATGTGGCCTGTGTTATGTGGGGAGATGGGAATAGATTATCTGGGGATCCCCTGAGGCTATAAATCCCTATGAATCTGTTACCTATAAATACTGATAGAAGATTAGATCTGGGTGTGTAAAATGTCTTTAATTTCTCTAAGTGACAGTGGTGCCATATTGAGTCATTGTTCCGGTCCCAGTGTGGTGTCACCTTGTGAATTACTGGGGTGATTTAATGAGCACTTCTGGGTGGCTGCCTGTGTGTGTGTTCACCAAAGTGAATTTGGCTTATCTGGGGAGTGGGAAGAAGATCAGGTGCTCAGAGACTGTGGTGTCTCCCTAGGAAAGATTTCACGGTAATAACTGCCCTCCAAACTGAAATAAGGCCTGTTTGTTTTATGTTTTTTTCCTAAGGAAAAGTGTCAGTGTTGAGCAATATTATAAATATGTATTAAAAATAAACAAACAAAAACAAAAGAAAGACTAAATGAATTTTTTTTGCTATGTGCTGTCATTTTTGTTGAATGCATTTGCTTGCTCACTTTTCTGAAGAAGAGAAAAACTTGGACGCTTTCAGGTTTTAATAACCCCTTGCTTTGAATTCCATCCAGTTCTGGTTGTAAAATGAATCCCCCATTTTACAGCTGAGTAACTTTGGGAAGTGTTAGAAACCTGTGACCTGATTAGCCCTTCAGAGTCAGGATATACTCCACATGTTTTGTAGGATTACTGGGAGTGTGCTTAAGAAAATGTTTTTCTATTTGTGCTTCTGTGTTGGTCATTGGATTCACACTAATGGTTATCTTTTCTTTGTATTAGCATTTCTATAATCACAGGTTTATTTGTGCTGCAGCCTGTTTTGAAAGTAATTGCTGGCTGAATGATGGTGTAGCTGTAGGAGAGAGAAGTGCCTGCCCATGAATACTAAAGGCTCATGGAGTGATTCTTGGTATATTGTGGCTTAATGGGAAGGCTGTGTTTGATCCCATCTATATCACTTTGCTATTAAGTGTTGAGAAGGCGCATATGGTTGGATGAGGGAGCAAGAACTTAGTCAGGGTTCTTAGATGTAAAAACAGATTAAAAAAAAGTAATGCCCAGAGTTGGTTGTTTACATGGGGATTTATTGTAAGTGTTTTTGTTTTTCAGCAATGATTTGGTATTTAATTTTTCCTCTCTTCTTCTTCCAGCTCAGTGTTGATGGGACTCATCATGTCTTAATCCTCTCCATTGAATGCAGAGGCTTGGATATGGGTTCTGCAGTGAGGTGTTTGCTTGTGCAGGAGTGGCTGAATGGACCAGCAGTGGGGCTGGTGTCTGCCCACCCCTGCCTGCCCTGCCTGTCCCCTCTGCCCCCCCAGGGCCTTTTCTGCTGCCCCCTGGGCACTTACCAGTGCTTGGCACATGGCAAATGCTGCCAAAGCCTCGGGGAACCCAGCTCAGTTTTCATAAAGGCAGGTCAGCAGAGTTGTCCTTAACCTGAGTGTTGTCAGTGATGAATCCACCCCCATTTTTTTGGCATTTTTATGTTCATGTCCCTGTACACTGAGTCAGAGTCCACTTCCCTTGGTTTCTGCTGCCTCCTTCTCCCCATTCCCAGGCAGAGCGATGCTGCCTGTTGGAGAAAGTAGGGATGTGGGGAATGGGGTGCTATAGGGTGTCTGCTGCAGTCTCTTGACCAGGTCCCATAAAACAGATCTGTGCCCTGTCTTTGAGATACCAATTTTCTTGACCAATGGATTCAAGGGTCTATCTGTCTCTGCTTTACAATTGTTATTTATTGCCTAGTATTTGTTTGGCAGAAGGTTTTTGTGTGTAATACCAGCCCTGCTGCCCATTGCCAGGAAATTTAGAACCTGTGAGTGATTTCAAAGGCCATCTGACTCCAATGCTTCTAGCAGGATTTATGTTTTTGCTGGTGCAGAGTTACAGTGTCATAAGCTTTTTATTTGTTCTTATTATATCATGGGCATCTGCAGACTGTTGAGTCCAGTTTTCTTCAGCTGTTTATGTGCAAATAAGTCTCTGATCTTGTGAAAGGAGGTCATTCTTTATTTCTGCTGACTGCTGCTCCAAGAAAAAATCCCCCTCCAATAAGTCATTAAAAGAAAATGGAATTAGTTGTGCCAAAACTGATGGCTGCAAAATGCATATGACTTGACTGTTCATATGAAGGCTGAAAAAAGCTTTCGGTTATTTGGAGTATACTCCTGATTCAGTATCACATCAGGTTTTATTCTGGTAAGTCTGGCTTGCTGTCTGCAGTTCTGCTGGCAGTGGAGCCTGGGGTGTGCTGCCAGGACTGCAGTGGGATTCCAGAAAGGCTTAATTTAATTTCTAATTGTTGTAAAGAATCATTTATTAAACTCCTGCTCTGCTTCCTGCCTGGCTGAAACAGTAGCAAGTTCCCTTCTGAAATTACTTCTAAAATTTTGACTTTTGGTGGAATGTGAAGGTTTCAGTGTACAAGAATTAGAGTCTGGTCCTTTTGCTTGCAAATGACTTGTGAATTCTGAGTCAGGATTTATTACTTAAACCCATTTCTGTCTGGTTTCAAAGTAGGTGTGTTTATTACTGTATGTGCTGTGTGAATTTGAACAGCTGCCAAATGTAACAGAATATCTAGGTTCATTTTTTTTTTTTTAGTGTTTCACTGGGGATCTACTTTTTTTTTTTTTCTTAGAAGGGCTGCTGGGTTGCTGAGGGCAGAGAGAGAGAGAGGAAATCTCAGGATCCAAGTTTGGAGATGACTGAAGTGATGTGTGTCTGTGTGTAGGTACGTGGTGGGTGCTGGGTGACTGTGAGATGAGACAATGCAGTCGTGATATTACCAGGTAATTTTATTTCTGCTTAAAGCTTTAATGTGTTCTAAGAATATGATGCCTCCAAGTAAAATGCATTTCTGTGCCATTAGTAACAGGTCTGTAACAGAGTTCAGATTGCTAAGTGATAAAAATCTGATTTTACTCTTCCCCCAAGTTTTAGCCATGTCTTTCAAATGTTATTTGGAGATGTCTTCATTATCTGTATTTGCTTGTTGTGTCCTGGACAAGCAACAGAGATTTTTGTGGGAAAGCAGTGTCATTTTATAAGGTAATACAAAATGACTGTGCTTTTGCTAATACTGCTGCAGAAAAGATGCGTATAATTCCTGAGTCCTGGGCTGACAGCACCATTGGAATGTATGCCATGCTGGCACTGTAACCTGTCTTCCTAGCATTTTATCTGGTATACAATTGCTTATCCAAATATTACTTTGTTATTTTTATAGCTGTCACTTGCTATTCAGCTCAGAATAGCAAATGTCAGAAAAGAGTTACAAACAGCATCGGTGTTTTCTGCGGTTTATTTGTTTGATGGCTCCTCCATGTAACTTTTTGAAGGGGGAAATGCAGAGAACAGTGGTACAATTTCGTGAGGGCAGGCGAGGATTTGTGTTTTTGTCATCCTAGGCAGCAGCCAGCATGTAGCAAAGATGACAAACCTTGTCCTGCAGAGCTTCCTCTTTGCCTTTTGTTACGTGTTTTTACCTAGGACTAATCCTGCTTTGTACTGGGACTTCCAGCATGGCAGGGATGGAGGGGAGCCTCTGTTGAGCCCACCTTCAGGTGGTACAGATACATAGACACAAGTTGCTCTTGAATTCTGAGGCATCACTCCAAGCAGTTCTCCAGCTTTGCCTTAAGGAAGCGTTTCTGGAAACATCTTTTCTGGATTCTTCACCAAATGTTTCAAACCATTTTTTGAAATATAATATAGGTTACCTTTGTAAAGATAGGTTCCAAAATGCATATTCCTCACGTAGTCATCTTGCTCCCTGAGCAGGTTCTCTTGCAGCACTTTAAAAATTAACCCTACCGTGCTTCTCTGCTAGAATGATGTCTTCTGGAACCTTATCTGTGAATTCTGGACATGTTCTTGTTGTTGGAATGAGTATTGGTGTTGATTCAGATATACTGCTGAGTTTTCTGGTAGGCAGATCTAAAAGGAGTGCTGTAGCATCAATGGATGGTCCACATTCTGCTGTGAGTAGTTGTCCAATAATGATTTGTAGCATGTGACTGCCTGCACATCTTCCCATGGATGCAGCTGTGTAATGCTAATTCTTAAATACAGTGAGGTGGTTCTTTAAAAATTACCATTATTTCTGTTTTCTTGCAGGCAGTGAAATAGATAGGACATCTTGCATCTTTTTCTTGAAGTCAGTGGACTGTTGATGTGGCATTTGGGGCTGGAAAGCAGTTGTATAAAATCCTGAGGAACCCTTCAGTTCAATCCTCACATGGGAGTAGCTGTGAGGAAAACAAGGTGGTCTGGTGGGAGGGAGAGTCCAGGCATTGGTCTTCAAGATGATCTCAACATGTTGTTCCTGTGAAGGGATGATAATCATAGCAGCCAATTTTTTTGAGCTTTGCTTGGGGAGATGGCTATATCCTTAAAACCTAGGCCTACAAAAAGCAAGTTTTGTTTTCATTGTTGCCATTGCTATGAATCTCTTCTGATGCTGTTGCTTCTTTTTTGAGCTGTCCAAAAGGATCTCATCTTAGTTCAAGCAAAAGTTTCCAACTCAGTTGTGTGATTTGCACACCAAGGTGTTACCCCATTGTCCATGGCTGGGGGGGCCATGAGATGGTCTTTGTCTCTAAGACTGTGGAGAAGGACTCTAGGGAACCTGAGACTAATTCCAACCCTTTTGTTTTTACTTTTTTCCTCCATTCCTTCCCCACTGTGCAATCTGGCTTTTAGTATTTGTGGAAATTTAATAAAAACAAAAATAAGTGTGGACTATTTCACTTCCCTTGCACTGTAATTGCCAGCCCATATCTCCCTCCATTATCCTTTCATCTTCTCTTCAGACTGACTAATAGTTGCTTAGTGATTACATATAATGGTGCGAGAGCCTTTTAGTTTGGACACCCTGCTTTTCCTCCCCTGTTGCTTATAGATACGTTTACATTTTTAGCCAGAGCTATGATTTGTCTCCTATATAATTGCGTGGAAAGCAACAGTTCACATTCCTAGACGGGCATCCTGAATTGATTTTGATACCATTTGAATGCCTTTCCCACACTCAGTTCACCCTGTGCAATCTCTTGATCATTTTAACTAACCATTTCCCTCTACATGGATTTATTTCATTGCTGTGAACTGCATATTTTAACCTGTCTAGTGCAGTCTTTAGGGCTAAGTTTGAGAAATTCACAGGAAGCAGGTTGAGATGGAGGAAACTATGGTAAAGGAAATATTTCACCAGGTTATGCTTCATGTGGCTGGAGTGTGTGGTGTCATTGGGATGCTCTCCTTGCATAGATGCAGCTGGTGCTTGGAGCGCTTTGCTGGTGAAGTTGCTGGATGAAAGCAAGTGCTGGCCAGAGCTCTTTGATGCTGGCTGACCACACTTGGACAGCATGGAAATGTCATTTAAAAATGATCCACTTCATCAGTGTTATTGGTGAAAATTATCAGGATGGAGCTCATCCAGGGAGAGAGGCTGATCCTTCTGTCTGTGTGGCTGCTGATGGAAGAGCCCTGAGTGCCCGCCTGTGCCAGCACATCTCTGGCTGTGGGCAGTGGGGAGGTTTCAGTACAGCTCTGTGAGCTCAGACTCATCCTTGTGCTGCTGCACTTGTGAGGGTATGGGAAAAGGGGACAGTGTGAACACACAAGGCACAAAGCAACCACCTCTTGGATGAGAGCTGCGGTGTTTTGGTTTTTTTCAGGAAAAACATGCCGTGCGGTACGAGGCTAGTAAATGAGAGGCTGGAGTACTGTAAGCTCTATAAGTGTTCAAACCACCCATCTCTTAAGGCTTTTATCTTTCTGTGTGTCTTCTCTTTTGGCATCAACAAATTTGGAAACTTTGAGAAAAATGCCCAGTCTTAGAGTCTTTGGTGTAGAAGCATTGCTGACTCATCATCGCTTAAATACTGGATAAAGCCTTTGTTAGGGAGTGAGGAATTTTTGCTTTTTGTTAAAAAGCCAGGAGCTGTCTATTTTCGTCACCGAGTTTGCAATCCTAGCAGTTGGAATGAAGCAAAATTCAAAGCTTTGGAGAAGTGGCTGGGGGTGTGTGGAATGAATAATGATCCAATATGAGGCCTCAGCAGGGTGAAAAATGTAAAACTAGCATCTCTTCTGCTGTTGGTTTGTTTTTTTTTTAAGATGAATTCTCTAGCAATGAGAAGTATTTTAAACGTTGCTGCTGTTGCTGATAGAAACAGGCCATTAAATTGCTACAGTCAACATTCCTTTGGGTCCTGGTCATAAGCCAAGCTGCCAACTATTTGTAAATTTACTGACAGTCAGTAAGCAGAATACAATATTTAAACTGTCAGAAAACTAATAATCACTAGTTTCAGGGAAACATAGCTCTGTTTCTCTTGAGCTCTGGCTTTTCATAGTGTTTGGTAACTGCTGTTATCTTCTGCTCCTCTGAACTCCAAGGCTGACCCAGGAAAAAGTAGAGAAGAGATGAAGAAGAGGCTGCCTGCCTCCTTCTTCCCTGTGCATCCTGGTCTTCTCACCACCCCTAGCAATATCTTGGTCCTTCTTGGCAGAGATGTTCAAGACTGTAGCCAAATTCCTGGGCTCCCAGGCTCGGGTTCTCAGTCTTGCCATGGCTTGCCATAGATGCTGTTCCATCTGAGTTTGCTGAAAATATGAAGACAGACATTCACAAGTGCTAACTATATATGCATGGTTGCTTCCTGGGGTGAGCACTCAGAAACAGTGGAAAGCAGCTTGAGAAAGCCTAGAAAATACTTTGAACTTATTTATCGTACTACTAAAATGTTGTGGGAAGAATGGCAGAGTCATTTGTTTTCTGGTTGCTGTTGAAATGCAGACCTGTTATGAATTACTCATGCAAAGATAGCTCTCTGTTGTGAGCCAGCATTACAGGAGGAAATCTGTTTTTATTTAGTGTGCAGCAATGTTATGGGTTTACCCAGTTGTGGACCTTCATCTAAAATAGCTTTTTGTGTAACTACCTCTGTGGGCATCCATAAAATATGAATCCAAGTGGGTTTTCCCCATGCCCTGCTGAGCAGTAACTTGTGTCCTATCAGAGGAACGAGTAGCTGAGTTGTTTTCAGGGATGGACCTCTCACAGTGTGGCCCTTCCTGTGCCTTGCCGGAGGGAGAGTGTGTTATTTGCTGATGAGAAGGGATAATTTCACCAGGCACATGCAGGCTGCAGCCTTGGTAAAGCCAGGAGGATGAGTTTGAATGTACTGCTGTGATGATTAGACTACAGGCAACAACAAAATAAGAAATTACTTTTTTTGTTGTTGCTTAGAGAAGTCTTTTTCATACCTCAGGAAAACCACTGTTCCATGTCAGGGTTATGCCAAGTCTGAAATGTTTGGACTGAGAGGGGAAAGGGCATGATAGCAGCTCCTTGCAGAGCAGTGGGTGATTCCTGCTGAGGGGCTCATCAGCATAGCCAGATGCCCAAGCTTGAGTTCCTGATTTCAGCCGAGTGCTGCAGAGTTGGATCCTTTCCCCTCGCATGCCAGAGGAGCAAGCATGCCTCCCTCTATCCTGCTGGTTTTGCCAGAAATTCTTCTCTTAAAATAAGTAGCTTTCCTCCTCAAAAGCAGCACACTCCCCTGAGCAGTCCTGGCTTGGGTGAATCATTGTGTTCATAGAAAAAAAATGTGTTGCGACTCGCTCGCATTCCCCACCGTCTGTGCTCCCGGGGCTTGACGCACGTAGTGTGTGGGAAAGCCGTCCTGTGAATTTCCACCATCGCCTCTGAAGCTTGGCCCAGGCAAAAGATGTAAGAAATTGGAAGGTGGTGTGTGATCTGCAGTATCCTTGAGCTACAGCTGACATTACCTGGGCACAGAGGGGCCACTTGTGTGTGCTGTTGCTGCTCAAGTACAAATGAACATGATATTTATCACCATGTGCTGTCAGCGTGTTAGAAATTAAGCCCAAAGCCTGCTATACCAGTAAGTGTTTTACCAATCATTATAGCATTTGTCAACATTATGGGCTGCTGTCTGCCACTAATAAATGTGTGGTGTTCCTGTTAGAGCAAATGGTTTTTCCAAGGAGAGGTGTACTTAATGAAGAATGAACAGCACAAGCTGTAAAAGGAGCAAGATCAGTGACTTTTACAGAATGGTTGTAAATGGTGTAAAGCGAGGTGGCACGGGCTGTGGAGGGATGTCCTCAAGGGTACCCTGGAGCAAGCTGGGTTGGGCACCTCCATTCTTTGGCAGATGTCTTGGCAGATGCATTTAAATTAAGAAAAAGAAGCCAAGCAACTAGTTGCTGGCAGCAGCCTGCGAGGCTGGGAAGGGGAGCGTGACCCAGAGCTGGGAGCCAGCCTGGTTTGCGTTGGCGGCACCCGGGAGAACCCTCGTCACTGGGAGAGATGCTGAGCCAGGAATTTCGCCTCCCACCTGCACTGGGGCAGGGATGTGAGGGGTGGGCTCCCAGCCACAGCAAGGGAATGGGTTTGGAGAGGAGGAGGGAGCTGCAAAGGCTGTTCTTCCTTCCCTCGGGCTGGAAATGCACAGCTTGACTTTTAGTTTCTGCTCCCTTTATTTCAAAAGGGCAGTTTTGATGTGTGCTCAGCTTGCCAGATGGTGGTATGCAAAAAAAGGCCTTGAAAGCATGAGGGAGGGAGAGAGAAGCATGTCCCTGCCTGGGACCTGGGGAAACCTGACTTCTGAAATTGCTGTCAGCTGCTGGAGAACCGGAGGGTGTAGTCTGGACTATGGAAATTGGGATTGTGTTATTCATTAACAATATAAACCTCCATCCCTCTACAGGTGGTAAAGCTTTGATATACAGGGTTTATACCCAATTTTTTTTAAAAAATATTATTATTAGCCCTGTGCATCAGCTATCACTTGGCAACTGACTGTCATCTAGTTCCTGGTCTGTTTGTGCAGCGTGTGAGAGGGTTTGTCTTCCCTTTTGCAAATATCCTTCCTTTCCACAGCGGGAAAGTATGTTTCCTGCTGGTGCTGAAACCTTTCAGAAAAAGTTTCATTATCAAAATACCAAGAGAAAGAAAAAATGAAGACCATTTGTTTGAAAGGCACTGTGATTAAGGATTCAAGTGAAGTAACAAAGCTGTTGGATTTAAAATTAACTTAATGTAGTGTGTTTTTTCCTTGAAGAAAAGTTGCTGCATTATCTCCCTAACAAATAGCTCGTGCTGCAGAAGTGAAGCATGAGACCTTCTCCAAATCAGTGTTCGACTTTATAAATGACAGTGTCACCTATCACTGTTGTCAGCAAGATAAAGGAATGATTTTTCAAATGGTTCGAAAGCATTTATTTTTCATTGCGTTTTCCCTATGGTGAATATTACACTTGTACCCAAAGCATTACTGAAATGGTAGACTTTCTCTGTCGCCACTGCTTAGAAGTAAACACCATAAATTATATAAATTATGTATACTATTGTATGTGGTGTGTATATATCTAGTGTATCTCTCTATATACACTATATGCATTTAAAACATAGTAACTATAGTAAATACTAAATAGAGGGATTATACCTATGCAGGTACCAGAAATCACAGTTACTTTGTTAAACCATATCTGTTACCTACTAGCCAAAACTCAACTGGAGTAATCTCCAGACCTTTAATGCAAAGGTGACCGGAGGTATAACTGCATTGTCTGTGTAAGAAGTGTTTTCTTCTCTTCTGTACCTCATCACTCTTACAGTGAGATGCTTAGTCTTAAGGCTTAATAACAATTCTGGATCACATCTGTCTTTTGCAAGTGTAGTTCTAAAAATATTTACTATTCCCTTTAGGAAAGAACTTTCAAGTCAAGGTTCAGAAGATCCTCTCTCACTGTTCTCTGCATATGTTTAATTTATAAAATCTTTTTTAGTTAATGTGGCTCATTGACTTTAAGTCAGCGGGACTGTTGGATCATGAAGCTTGACCCGTGTAACTCAAGCCATTGGATCCCACCCAGCAGTTCCTGGCAGTTCCTGCAGCACTGACCTCCAGGGTCTGAGCAGAGCACTGGGAATGTGGCTGTCCTTCTCGCCCAGCTGAGCTTCACAGCTTTTTTTTTTTTTTTTTTTTTTTTTTTTTTTTTTT